>NW_027457670.1:322967-645934 GCF_050624435.1 Tenrec ecaudatus
GGTAACCCACATAGTCTAAGGGCCCGCTAGGTTATGTATATAGTCCAAATGCCCCCTAGGGAACCTACATAGTGCAAGTGCCCGCTAGGTAACCTAGATAATCAAAGCACCCCCTAGTTAACCTATATAGTCCAAGTGCCCGCTAGTTAACCTAGATCGTCCAAGTGCCCACTAGTTAACCAACAGTGTCAATGGACCCGCTAGTTAACCTACATAGTGGACGAGCCCGCTAGTTAACTTAGATCGTGCAAGTGTCTGCTAGTTAACCTACATAGTCCAAGTGCCAGTTAGCTAACCTAGATATTCCAAGGACCCGCTAGTTGACCTATATAATCCAAGTGCCCGCTGGGTAACCTAGATAATCCAAGTGCCCGCTAGGGAACCTTCATAGTCCAAGTGCCAGCTAGGTAACCTAGATAGTCCAAGTGTCCGCTAGTTAACCTAGATAGTCCAAGTGCCCGCTAGGTAACCTAAGTAGTCCAAATGTCCGATAGGGATCCTACATAGTCCCAGTGCCCGCTAGGTAACCTACATAGTCCAAGTGCCCGTTTGTTAACCTAGATAGTCCAAGTGCCTGCTAGGTAACCTAGATAGTCCAAGTGCCCACTAGTTAACCTACATAGTCCCGGTTCCCCCTAGGTAACCTAGATAGTCCAAGGGCCCGCTAGGTAACCTACATAGTCCAAGTGCCCGCTAGTTAACCTACATAGTCCAAATGCCCGCTAGTTAACCTACATAGTCCAAGTGCCCGATAGGGAACCTACGTAATCCAAGTGCCCGCTAGGGAACCTATATAGTCCAAGTGCCTGTTAGTTAACCTAGATAGTCCAAATGCCCGCTAGGGAACCCACATAGTCCAAGTGCTCGCTAGGGAACCTACATAGTCCAAGGGCCCGCTAGGGAACCTACATAGTCCAAGTGCCCGTTAGTTAACCTAGATAGTCCCAGTGGCCGCTAGGTAACTTAGATAGTCCAACAGCCGCCTAGTTAACCTACATACTCCAAGAACCCGCTATAACGTAGATAGTTCAAGTGCCAGCTAGGTAACCTAGATAGTTCTTGTGCCCATTACCTAACCTAGATAGTCCAATTGCCCCCTATGCAACATACATAGTCCAACTGCCCGTTCTTTAACCTAGAAGTCCAAGTGCCCGCTAGGTAACCTAGACTCTCCAAGTGCCTGCTAGGTTACCTACATAGTCCAAATGCCTGTTCGGTAATCTAGATAGTGCAAGTGCCCTGTAGTTAACCTACATAGTTCAAGTGCCCGCTAGGTAACCTAGATAGTCCAAGGGCCCGCTAGTTAACCTACATTGTCCAAGTGCCCGGTAGTTAACTTACATATTTCAAGTGTCCGTAGGGACCATACAGAGTCCAAGTGCCTGCTAGGGAACATACATAGTCTAAGGGCCCGCTAGTTAATGTAGATAGTCCAAGTGCCGCTAGTTAATCTACATAGTCCAAGGGCCCGCTAGTTAACCTACATAGTCCAAGTACCCGCTAGTTAACCTAGATCGTCCAAGTGCCCACTATGTAACCTACAAAGTCCAAGGGCCCGCTAGTTAACCTACATAGTCCAAGGGCCCGCTAGTTAACCTACATCGTCCAAGGGCCTGCTAGTTAACCTACATAGTCCAAGTGCCCGCGAGGTAACCTAGACATTTTAAGTGACCACTAGGTTACCTACATAGTCCAAGTGCCCTTTCGTTAACTTACATAGTCCAAGTGCCCGCTAGGTAACGTACATAGTCTAAGTGCCCGCTAGGTAACGTAAATAGTCCAAGGGCCTGCTAGGGAACGTACATAGTCCAAGTGCCTGCTAGGTAACCTAGATAGTCCAAGTGCCCAATAGTTAACCTACATAGTCCAGGTTCCCCCTAGGTAACCTAGATAGTCCAAGGGCCCGCTAGGTAAACTACATTGTCCTAGTGCCCCCTAGTTAACTTACATTCTCCAAGTGCCCGATAGGGAACATACATGGTCCAAGTGCCCGATACGGAACCTACATAATCCAAGTGCCCGCTAGGGAACCTACATAGTCCAAGTGCCCGTTATTTAACCTAGATAGTCCAAGTGCCCGCTAGGTAACCTAGATAGTCCAAAAGCCCGGTAGGTAACCTACATACTCCAAGTACCCGCTAGGTAACGTAGATAGTTCAAGTGCCTGCTAGGTAACCTAGATAGTCCAAGTGCCCGCTAGGTAACCTACAAAGTCTAAGTGCCCGCTAAGTAATCTATATAGTGCAAATAACCGCTAGGGAGCCTACATAGTCCAAATGCCCGCTAGGTAACCTAGATAGTCTAAGGGCCCGCTAGGTAACCTACATAGTCCTAGTGCCCCCTTAGTTAATCTATATTTTCCAAGTGCCCGATAGGGAACCTACATAGTCCAAGTGCCCGATAGGGAACCTACATAATCCAAGTGCCCGCTAGTTGACCAACATAGTCCAAGAGCCCGCTAGGTAACCTAGATAATCCTAGTGCCCGCTAGGGAACCTTCATAGTCTTAGTGCCAGCTAGGTAACCTAGATAGTCCAAGTGCCCGCTAGGTAACCTAGATAATCCAAGTGCCCGCTAGTTAAACTATATCGTCCAAGTGCCCGCTAGTTGACCTAGATAGTCCTAGTGCCTGTTACTTAACCTAGAGTGTCCAAGTGCCCACTAGGGGACGTACTTAGTCCAAGAGCCCGTTAGCTAACTTAGATAGTCCAAGTGCCCGCTAGTTAACATTGATCATCCAAGTGCCCGCTAGTGAACTTACATAGTCCAAGGGCCCGCTAGTTAACCTACGTAGTCCAAGGTCCGCTAGTTAACCTTGATAGTCCAAGTGCCCGCTAGTTAACCTAGATAGTCCAAGTGCCCGCTAGGTAACCTAAGTAGTCCAAATGTCCGATAGGGATCCTACATAGTCCAAGTGCCCGCTAGGTAACCTACATAGTCCAAGTGCCCGTTAGTTAACCTAGATAGTCCAAGTGCCCGCTAGGAAACCTACATAGTCCAAGGGCCCGCTAGGTAACCTAGATAGTCCAAGTGCCCGCTAGGTAATCTAGAGTTCAAGTGCTCGCTACTTAACCTACATAGTCCAAGTGCCCGCTATGTAACCTAGATAGTCAAAGTGCCCATTAGGTAACCTAGATAGTCCAAGTGCGCGCTAGGTAACTTACATTGTCCACGTTCCCGCTAGGTAAACTAGATACTCAAAGTGCCCGTTACCTAACCTAGATAGTCCAACTGCCCGCTAAGCAAACTACATAGTCCAAGTGCCCATTCGTTAACCTAGAAATCCAAGTGCCCGCTAGGTAACCTAGACAGTCCAAGTGCCCGCTAGGTTACCTGCATATTCCAAGTGCCCGTTCGTTAACCTAGGTAGTCCAAGTGCTCACTAGGTAACCTACATTGTCCTAGTGCCCCCTAGTTAACCTACATTCTCCAAGTGCCCGTTAGTTAACCTAGATAGTCCAAGTGCCCGCTAGGTAACCTAGATAGTCCAACAGCCCGGTAGGTAACCTACATACTCTAAGTACCCGCTAGGTAACGTAGATAGTTCAAGTGACTGCTAGATAACCTAGATAGTCCAAGTGCCCGCTAGGTAACCTAAAAGTCTAAGTGTCCGCTAAGTAATCTATATAGTCCAAATAACCGCTAGGGAGCCTACATAGTCCAAATGCCCGCTAGGTAACCTAGATAGTCTAAGGGCCCGCAAGGTAACCTACATAGTCCCAGTGCCCCCTAGTTAACCTACATTTTCCAAGTGCCCGATAGGGAACCTACATAGTCCAAGTGCCCGCTAGGTAACCTACATAGTCCAAATGCCCTCTGGTTAACCTACATAGTCCAAGTGCTCGATAGGGAACCTACATAGTCCAAGTGCCCGCTAGGTAACCTAGATAATCCTAGTGCCCGCTAGGGAACCTTCATAGTCCTAGTGCCAGCTAGGTAACCTAGATAGTCCAAGAGCCCGCTAGTTAACCTAGATAGTCCTAGTGCCCGTTAGTTAACCTAGAGTGTCCAAGTGCCCACTAGGGGACGTACTTAGTCCAAGTGCCCGTTAGCCAACCTACATAGTCCAAGGGCCTGCTAGTTAACCTACGTAGTCCATGGTCCGCTAGTTAACCTAGATAGTCCAAGTGCTCGCTAGTTAACCTACATAGTACAAGGGCCCGCTATTGACCTAGATAGTCCACGTGCCCGCTAGTTAACCTAGATAGTCCAAGTGCCAGCTAGGTAACCTAAGTAGTCCAAATGTCTGATAGGGATCCTACATAGTGCAAGTGCCCGCTAGGTAACCTACATAGTCCAAGTGCCCGTTCGTTAACCTAGATAGTCCAAGTGCCCGCTAGGAAACCTACATAGTCCAAGGGCCCGCTAGGTAACCTAGATAGTCCAAGTGCCCGCTAGGTAACCTAGAGTCCAAGTGCTCGCTAGTTACCCTACATAGTTCAAGTGCCCGCTATGTAACCCAGATAGTCAAAGTGCCGGTTAGGTAACCTAGATAGTCCACGTGCCCGCTAGGTAACTTACATTGTCCACGTTCCCGCTAGGTAAACTAGATACTCAAAGTGCCCGTTACCTAACCTAGATAGTCCAAGTGCCCGCTAAGCAACCTACATAGTCCAAGTGCCCGTTCGTTAACCTAGAAATCCAAGTGCCCGCTAGGTAAACTACACAGTCCAAGTGCCCGCTAGGTTACCTGCATATTCCTAGTGCCCGTTCGTTAACCTAGATAGTCCAAGTGCCCACTAGGTAACCACATAGTCCAAGTGCCCGCTAGGTAACCTATATAGTCCAAGTGCCCGCTAGGTAACCTAGATAGTTCAAGGGACCGCTAGTTAACCTATATAGTCCAAGGGCTCACTTGTTCACTTTGATAGTCCAAGTGCCCGCTAGTTAACCTAGATCGTCCAAGTGCCCGCTAGTTAACCTAGATAGTCCTAGTGCCCGTTAGTTAACCTAGAGTGTCCAAGTGCCCACTACGGGACGTACTTAGTCCAAGTGCCCGTTAGCTAACCTAGATAGTCCAAGTGCCCGCTAGTTAACATTGATCATCCAAGTGCCCGTTAGTTAACCTACATAGTCCAAGGGCCCGCTAGTTAACCTACGTAGTCCAAGGTCCGCTAGTTAACCTAGATAGTCCAAGTGCTCGCTAGTTAACCTACATAGTACAAGGGCCCACTAGTTAACCAAGATAGTCCAAGTGCCCGCTGGGTAACCTAAGTAGTCCAAATACCCGATAGGGATCCTACATAGTCCAAGTGCCCGCTAGTTAACCTACATTGTCCAAGTGCCCGTTCGTTAACCTAGATAGTCAAAGTGCCCGCTAGGTAACCTAGACTGTCCAAGTGCCCGCTAGGTTACCTACATAGTCCAAGTGCCCGTTCGTTAACCTAGATAGTCCAAGTGCCCGCTAGGAAACCTACATAGTCCAAGGGCCCGCTAGGTAACCTAGATAGTCCAAGTGTCCGCTAGATAACCTAGAGTCCATGTGCTCGTTAGTTAACTTAAATAGTCCAAGTGCCCGCAATGTAACCTAGATAGTCAAAGTGCCCGTTAGGTAACCTAGATAGTACAAGTGCCCGCAATGTAACCTAGATAGTCAAAGTGCCCGTTAGGTAACCTAGATAGTCCAAGTGCCCGCTAGGTAAACTAGATACTCAACGTGCCCGTTACCTAACCTAGATAGTCCAAGTGCCCGCTAGGCAACTTACATAGTCCAAGAGCCCGTTCGTTAACCTAGAAGTCCAAGTGCCCCCTAGGTAACCTAGACAGTCCAAGTGCCCGCTAGGTTACCTGCATATTCCAAGTGCCCATTCGTTAACCTAGATAGTCCAAGTACCCACTAGGTAACCTACATAGTCCAAGTGCCCGTTAGGTAACCTATATACTCCAAGTGCACGCTAGGTAACCGAGATAGTCCAAGGGCACGCTAGTTAACCTACATAATCCAAGGGATCACTTGTTCACTTTGATAGTCCAAGTGCCCGCTAGTTAACCTAGATCTTCCAAGTGCCCGCTAGTTAACATAGATTGTCCAAGTACCCGCTAGTTAACCTACATAATCCAAGGGCCCACTAGTTAACCTAGATAGTCCAAGTGTCCTCTAGTCAACCTACATAGTCAAAGTGCCCGCTAGTTAACCTATATACCAAGTGCCCGCTATGTAACCTAGATATTCCAAGGGCACGCTAGTTAACCTATATCGTCCAAGTGCCCGCTAGGCAACCTAGATAGTCCAAGTGCCCGCTAAGGAACTTACATAGTCCAATTGCACGCTAGTTATTGTAGATAGTCCAAGTACACGCTAGTTAACCTAGATAGTCCAAGTGCCTGCTAGGTAACCTACATAGTGCAAGTGTCCGCTAGTTAACCTACATATTCCAAGTGCCCGCTAGTTAACATAGATAGTCCAAGTGCCCGCTAGGGAACGTACATAGTCCAAGTGCCCGCTAGGTAACCTAGATACTGCAAGTGCCCGCTAGTTAACCTAGATAGTTCAAGTACCCTCTAGGTAACCTAGATTGTCCAAGGGCCCCCTAGTTAGCCTACATAGCCCAAGTGTCTGCTAGGTAACCTAGAGAGTCCAAGTACTGCTAGTTAATCTACATAGTCCAAGGGCCCGCTAGTTAACCTACATAGTCCAATGCCGCTAGGGAACCTAGATAGTCCAAGTGCCCGCTCTGGAACCTACATAGTCCAAGTGCCTGCTAGGGAACCTACATAGTCAAAGTGCCCGCTCTGGAACATACATATTCCAAGTGCCCGCTAGGGAATCTACATAGTCCAAGGGCCCGCTAGTTAACGGAGATAGTCCAAGTGCCGCTAGGTAATCTACATAGTCCAAAGGCCCGCTAGTTAACCTACATAGTCCAAGTACCCGCTAGTTAACCTGGATCGTCCAAGTGCCCGCGAGGTAACCTACATAGTCCAAGGGCCCGTTAGTTAACCTACATAGTCCAAGGGCCCGCTAGTTAACCTACATAGTCCAAGTGCCCGCTAGGTAACCTAGATAGTCCAAGGGCCCGCTAGTTAACCTACATAGTCCATGTGCCCGGTAGTTAACTTACATAGTTCAAGTGTCCATAGGGAATATACATAGCCCAAGTGCCCGCTCTGGAACCTACATAGTCCAAGTGCCTGCTAGGGAACCTACATAGTCCATGTGCCCGCGCTGGAACATACATAGTCCAAGTGCCCGCTAGGGAATCTACATAGTCCAAGGGCCCATTACTTGACCTAGATAGTCCAAGGGCCCGCTAGGTAACCTAGATAGTCCAAGTGCCCGCTAGGTAATCTAGAGTTCAAGTGCTCGCTACTTAACCTACATAGTCCAAGTGCCCGCTATGTAACCTAGATAGTCAAAGTGCCCGTTAGGTAACCTAGATAGTCCAAGTGCGCGCTAGGTAACTTACATTGTCCACGTTCCCGCTAGGTAAACTAGATACTCAAAGTGCCCGTTACCTAACCTAGATAGTCCAACTGCCCGCTAAGCAAACTACATAGTCCAAGTGCCCATTCGTTAACCTAGAAATCCAAGTGCCCGCTAGGTAACCTAGACAGTCCAAGTGCCCGCTAGGTTACCTGCATATTCCAAGTGCCCGTTCGTTAACCTAGGTAGTCCAAGTGCTCACTAGGTAACCTACATTGTCCTAGTGCCCCCTAGTTAACCTACATTCTCCAAGTGCCCGTTAGTTAACCTAGATAGTCCAAGTGCCCGCTAGGTAACCTAGATAGTCCAACAGCCCGGTAGGTAACCTACATACTCTAAGTACCCGCTAGGTAACGTAGATAGTTCAAGTGACTGCTAGATAACCTAGATAGTCCAAGTGCCCGCTAGGTAACCTAAAAGTCTAAGTGTCCGCTAAGTAATCTATATAGTCCAAATAACCGCTAGGGAGCCTACATAGTCCAAATGCCCGCTAGGTAACCTAGATAGTCTAAGGGCCCGCAAGGTAACCTACATAGTCCCAGTGCCCCCTAGTTAACCTACATTTTCCAAGTGCCCGATAGGGAACCTACATAGTCCAAGTGCCCGCTAGGTAACCTACATAGTCCAAATGCCCTCTGGTTAACCTACATAGTCCAAGTGCTCGATAGGGAACCTACATAGTCCAAGTGCCCGCTAGGTAACCTAGATAATCCTAGTGCCCGCTAGGGAACCTTCATAGTCCTAGTGCCAGCTAGGTAACCTAGATAGTCCAAGAGCCCGCTAGTTAACCTAGATAGTCCTAGTGCCCGTTAGTTAACCTAGAGTGTCCAAGTGCCCACTAGGGGACGTACTTAGTCCAAGTGCCCGTTAGCCAACCTACATAGTCCAAGGGCCTGCTAGTTAACCTACGTAGTCCATGGTCCGCTAGTTAACCTAGATAGTCCAAGTGCTCGCTAGTTAACCTACATAGTACAAGGGCCCGCTATTGACCTAGATAGTCCACGTGCCCGCTAGTTAACCTAGATAGTCCAAGTGCCAGCTAGGTAACCTAAGTAGTCCAAATGTCTGATAGGGATCCTACATAGTGCAAGTGCCCGCTAGGTAACCTACATAGTCCAAGTGCCCGTTCGTTAACCTAGATAGTCCAAGTGCCCGCTAGGAAACCTACATAGTCCAAGGGCCCGCTAGGTAACCTAGATAGTCCAAGTGCCCGCTAGGTAACCTAGAGTCCAAGTGCTCGCTAGTTACCCTACATAGTTCAAGTGCCCGCTATGTAACCCAGATAGTCAAAGTGCCGGTTAGGTAACCTAGATAGTCCACGTGCCCGCTAGGTAACTTACATTGTCCACGTTCCCGCTAGGTAAACTAGATACTCAAAGTGCCCGTTACCTAACCTAGATAGTCCAAGTGCCCGCTAAGCAACCTACATAGTCCAAGTGCCCGTTCGTTAACCTAGAAATCCAAGTGCCCGCTAGGTAAACTACACAGTCCAAGTGCCCGCTAGGTTACCTGCATATTCCTAGTGCCCGTTCGTTAACCTAGATAGTCCAAGTGCCCACTAGGTAACCACATAGTCCAAGTGCCCGCTAGGTAACCTATATAGTCCAAGTGCCCGCTAGGTAACCTAGATAGTTCAAGGGACCGCTAGTTAACCTATATAGTCCAAGGGCTCACTTGTTCACTTTGATAGTCCAAGTGCCCGCTAGTTAACCTAGATCGTCCAAGTGCCCGCTAGTTAACCTAGATAGTCCTAGTGCCCGTTAGTTAACCTAGAGTGTCCAAGTGCCCACTACGGGACGTACTTAGTCCAAGTGCCCGTTAGCTAACCTAGATAGTCCAAGTGCCCGCTAGTTAACATTGATCATCCAAGTGCCCGTTAGTTAACCTACATAGTCCAAGGGCCCGCTAGTTAACCTACGTAGTCCAAGGTCCGCTAGTTAACCTAGATAGTCCAAGTGCTCGCTAGTTAACCTACATAGTACAAGGGCCCACTAGTTAACCAAGATAGTCCAAGTGCCCGCTGGGTAACCTAAGTAGTCCAAATACCCGATAGGGATCCTACATAGTCCAAGTGCCCGCTAGTTAACCTACATTGTCCAAGTGCCCGTTCGTTAACCTAGATAGTCAAAGTGCCCGCTAGGTAACCTAGACTGTCCAAGTGCCCGCTAGGTTACCTACATAGTCCAAGTGCCCGTTCGTTAACCTAGATAGTCCAAGTGCCCGCTAGGAAACCTACATAGTCCAAGGGCCCGCTAGGTAACCTAGATAGTCCAAGTGTCCGCTAGATAACCTAGAGTCCATGTGCTCGTTAGTTAACTTAAATAGTCCAAGTGCCCGCAATGTAACCTAGATAGTCAAAGTGCCCGTTAGGTAACCTAGATAGTACAAGTGCCCGCAATGTAACCTAGATAGTCAAAGTGCCCGTTAGGTAACCTAGATAGTCCAAGTGCCCGCTAGGTAAACTAGATACTCAACGTGCCCGTTACCTAACCTAGATAGTCCAAGTGCCCGCTAGGCAACTTACATAGTCCAAGAGCCCGTTCGTTAACCTAGAAGTCCAAGTGCCCCCTAGGTAACCTAGACAGTCCAAGTGCCCGCTAGGTTACCTGCATATTCCAAGTGCCCATTCGTTAACCTAGATAGTCCAAGTACCCACTAGGTAACCTACATAGTCCAAGTGCCCGTTAGGTAACCTATATACTCCAAGTGCACGCTAGGTAACCGAGATAGTCCAAGGGCACGCTAGTTAACCTACATAATCCAAGGGATCACTTGTTCACTTTGATAGTCCAAGTGCCCGCTAGTTAACCTAGATCTTCCAAGTGCCCGCTAGTTAACATAGATTGTCCAAGTACCCGCTAGTTAACCTACATAATCCAAGGGCCCACTAGTTAACCTAGATAGTCCAAGTGTCCTCTAGTCAACCTACATAGTCAAAGTGCCCGCTAGTTAACCTATATACCAAGTGCCCGCTATGTAACCTAGATATTCCAAGGGCACGCTAGTTAACCTATATCGTCCAAGTGCCCGCTAGGCAACCTAGATAGTCCAAGTGCCCGCTAAGGAACTTACATAGTCCAATTGCACGCTAGTTATTGTAGATAGTCCAAGTACACGCTAGTTAACCTAGATAGTCCAAGTGCCTGCTAGGTAACCTACATAGTGCAAGTGTCCGCTAGTTAACCTACATATTCCAAGTGCCCGCTAGTTAACATAGATAGTCCAAGTGCCCGCTAGGGAACGTACATAGTCCAAGTGCCCGCTAGGTAACCTAGATACTGCAAGTGCCCGCTAGTTAACCTAGATAGTTCAAGTACCCTCTAGGTAACCTAGATTGTCCAAGGGCCCCCTAGTTAGCCTACATAGCCCAAGTGTCTGCTAGGTAACCTAGAGAGTCCAAGTACTGCTAGTTAATCTACATAGTCCAAGGGCCCGCTAGTTAACCTACATAGTCCAATGCCGCTAGGGAACCTAGATAGTCCAAGTGCCCGCTCTGGAACCTACATAGTCCAAGTGCCTGCTAGGGAACCTACATAGTCAAAGTGCCCGCTCTGGAACATACATATTCCAAGTGCCCGCTAGGGAATCTACATAGTCCAAGGGCCCGCTAGTTAACGGAGATAGTCCAAGTGCCGCTAGGTAATCTACATAGTCCAAAGGCCCGCTAGTTAACCTACATAGTCCAAGTACCCGCTAGTTAACCTGGATCGTCCAAGTGCCCGCGAGGTAACCTACATAGTCCAAGGGCCCGTTAGTTAACCTACATAGTCCAAGGGCCCGCTAGTTAACCTACATAGTCCAAGTGCCCGCTAGGTAACCTAGATAGTCCAAGGGCCCGCTAGTTAACCTACATAGTCCATGTGCCCGGTAGTTAACTTACATAGTTCAAGTGTCCATAGGGAATATACATAGCCCAAGTGCCCGCTCTGGAACCTACATAGTCCAAGTGCCTGCTAGGGAACCTACATAGTCCATGTGCCCGCGCTGGAACATACATAGTCCAAGTGCCCGCTAGGGAATCTACATAGTCCAAGGGCCCATTACTTGACCTAGATAGTCCAAGGGCCCGCTAGGTAACCTAGATAGTCCAAGTGCCCGCTAGGTAATCTAGAGTTCAAGTGCTCGCTACTTAACCTACATAGTCCAAGTGCCCGCTATGTAACCTAGATAGTCAAAGTGCCCGTTAGGTAACCTAGATAGTCCAAGTGCGCGCTAGGTAACTTACATTGTCCACGTTCCCGCTAGGTAAACTAGATACTCAAAGTGCCCGTTACCTAACCTAGATAGTCCAACTGCCCGCTAAGCAAACTACATAGTCCAAGTGCCCATTCGTTAACCTAGAAATCCAAGTGCCCGCTAGGTAACCTAGACAGTCCAAGTGCCCGCTAGGTTACCTGCATATTCCAAGTGCCCGTTCGTTAACCTAGGTAGTCCAAGTGCTCACTAGGTAACCTACATTGTCCTAGTGCCCCCTAGTTAACCTACATTCTCCAAGTGCCCGTTAGTTAACCTAGATAGTCCAAGTGCCCGCTAGGTAACCTAGATAGTCCAACAGCCCGGTAGGTAACCTACATACTCTAAGTACCCGCTAGGTAACGTAGATAGTTCAAGTGACTGCTAGATAACCTAGATAGTCCAAGTGCCCGCTAGGTAACCTAAAAGTCTAAGTGTCCGCTAAGTAATCTATATAGTCCAAATAACCGCTAGGGAGCCTACATAGTCCAAATGCCCGCTAGGTAACCTAGATAGTCTAAGGGCCCGCAAGGTAACCTACATAGTCCCAGTGCCCCCTAGTTAACCTACATTTTCCAAGTGCCCGATAGGGAACCTACATAGTCCAAGTGCCCGCTAGGTAACCTACATAGTCCAAATGCCCTCTGGTTAACCTACATAGTCCAAGTGCTCGATAGGGAACCTACATAGTCCAAGTGCCCGCTAGGTAACCTAGATAATCCTAGTGCCCGCTAGGGAACCTTCATAGTCCTAGTGCCAGCTAGGTAACCTAGATAGTCCAAGAGCCCGCTAGTTAACCTAGATAGTCCTAGTGCCCGTTAGTTAACCTAGAGTGTCCAAGTGCCCACTAGGGGACGTACTTAGTCCAAGTGCCCGTTAGCCAACCTACATAGTCCAAGGGCCTGCTAGTTAACCTACGTAGTCCATGGTCCGCTAGTTAACCTAGATAGTCCAAGTGCTCGCTAGTTAACCTACATAGTACAAGGGCCCGCTATTGACCTAGATAGTCCACGTGCCCGCTAGTTAACCTAGATAGTCCAAGTGCCAGCTAGGTAACCTAAGTAGTCCAAATGTCTGATAGGGATCCTACATAGTGCAAGTGCCCGCTAGGTAACCTACATAGTCCAAGTGCCCGTTCGTTATCCTAGATAGTCCAAGTGCCCGCTAGGAAACCTACATAGTCCAAGGGCCCGCTAGGTAACCTAGATAGTCCAAGTGCCCGCTAGGTAACCTAGAGTCCAAGTGCTCGCTAGTTACCCTACATAGTTCAAGTGCCCGCTATGTAACCCAGATAGTCAAAGTGCCGGTTAGGTAACCTAGATAGTCCACGTGCCCGCTAGGTAACTTACATTGTCCACGTTCCCGCTAGGTAAACTAGATACTCAAAGTGCCCGTTACCTAACCTAGATAGTCCAAGTGCCCGCTAAGCAACCTACATAGTCCAAGTGCCCGTTCGTTAACCTAGAAATCCAAGTGCCCGCTAGGTAAACTACACAGTCCAAGTGCCCGCTAGGTTACCTGCATATTCCTAGTGCCCGTTCGTTAACCTAGATAGTCCAAGTGCCCACTAGGTAACCACATAGTCCAAGTGCCCGCTAGGTAACCTATATAGTCCAAGGGCCCGCTAGTTAACCTACATAGTCCATGTGCCCGGTAGTTAACTTACATAGTTCAAGTGTCCATAGGGAATATACATAGCCCAAGTGCCCGCTCTGGAACCTACATAGTCCAAGTGCCTGCTAGGGAACCTACATAGTCCAAGTGCCCGCGCTGGAACATACATAGTCCAAGTGCCCGCTAGGGAATCTACATAGTCCAAGGGCCCGCTAGTTAACCTAGATAGTCCAAGGGCCCGCTAGGTAACCTAGATAGTCCAAGTGCCCGCTAGGTAATCTAGAGTTCAAGTGCTCGCTACTTAACCTACATAGTCCAAGTGCCCGCTATGTAACCTAGATAGTCAAAGTGCCCGTTAGGTAACCTAGATAGTCCAAGTGCGCGCTAGGTAACTTACATTGTCCACGTTCCCGCTAGGTAAACTAGATACTCAAAGTGCCCGTTACCTAACCTAGATAGTCCAACTGCCCGCTAAGCAAACTACATAGTCCAAGTGCCCATTCGTTAACCTAGAAATCCAAGTGCCCGCTAGGTAACCTAGACAGTCCAAGTGCCCGCTAGGTTACCTGCATATTCCAAGTGCCCGTTCGTTAACCTAGGTAGTCCAAGTGCTCACTAGGTAACCTACATTGTCCTTGTGCCCCCTAGTTAACCTACATTCTCCAAGTGCCCGTTAGTTAACCTAGATAGTCCAAGTGCCCGCTAGGTAACCTAGATAGTCCAACAGCCCGGTAGGTAACCTACATACTCTAAGTACCCGCTAGGTAACGTAGATAGTTCAAGTGACTGCTAGATAACCTAGATAGTCCAAGTGCCCGCTAGGTAACCTAAAAGTCTAAGTGTCCGCTAAGTAATCTATATAGTCCAAATAACCGCTAGGGAGCCTACATAGTCCAAATGCCCGCTAGGTAACCTAGATAGTCTAAGGGCCCGCAAGGTAACCTACATAGTCCCAGTGCCCCCTAGTTAACCTACATTTTCCAAGTGCCCGATAGGGAACCTACATAGTCCAAGTGCCCGCTAGGTAACCTACATAGTCCAAATGCCCTCTGGTTAACCTACATAGTCCAAGTGCTCGATAGGGAACCTACATAGTCCAAGTGCCCGCTAGGTAACCTAGATAATCCTAGTGCCCGCTAGGGAACCTTCATAGTCCTAGTGCCAGCTAGGTAACCTAGATAGTCCAAGAGCCCGCTAGTTAACCTAGATAGTCCTAGTGCCCGTTAGTTAACCTAGAGTGTCCAAGTGCCCACTAGGGGACGTACTTAGTCCAAGTGCCCGTTAGCCAACCTACATAGTCCAAGGGCCTGCTAGTTAACCTACGTAGTCCATGGTCCGCTAGTTAACCTAGATAGTCCAAGTGCTCGCTAGTTAACCTACATAGTACAAGGGCCCGCTATTGACCTAGATAGTCCACGTGCCCGCTAGTTAACCTAGATAGTCCAAGTGCCAGCTAGGTAACCTAAGTAGTCCAAATGTCTGATAGGGATCCTACATAGTGCAAGTGCCCGCTAGGTAACCTACATAGTCCAAGTGCCCGTTCGTTAACCTAGATAGTCCAAGTGCCCGCTAGGAAACCTACATAGTCCAAGGGCCCGCTAGGTAACCTAGATAGTCCAAGTGCCCGCTAGGTAACCTAGAGTCCAAGTGCTCGCTAGTTACCCTACATAGTTCAAGTGCCCGCTATGTAACCCAGATAGTCAAAGTGCCGGTTAGGTAACCTAGATAGTCCACGTGCCCGCTAGGTAACTTACATTGTCCACGTTCCCGCTAGGTAAACTAGATACTCAAAGTGCCCGTTACCTAACCTAGATAGTCCAAGTGCCCGCTAAGCAACCTACATAGTCCAAGTGCCCGTTCGTTAACCTAGAAATCCAAGTGCCCGCTAGGTAAACTACACAGTCCAAGTGCCCGCTAGGTTACCTGCATATTCCTAGTGCCCGTTCGTTAACCTAGATAGTCCAAGTGCCCACTAGGTAACCACATAGTCCAAGTGCCCGCTAGGTAACCTATATAGTCCAAGTGCCCGCTAGGTAACCTAGATAGTCCAAGGGCCCGCTAGTTAACCTATATAGTCCAAGGGCTCACTTGTTCACTTTGATAGTCCAAGTGCCCGCTAGTTAACCTAGATCGTCCAAGTGCCCGCTAGTTAACCTAGATAGTCCTAGTGCCCGTTAGTTAACCTAGAGTGTCCAAGTGCCCACTACGGGACGTACTTAGTCCAAGTGCCCGTTAGCTAACCTAGATAGTCCAAGTGCCCGCTAGTTAACATTGATCATCCAAGTGCCCGTTAGTTAACCTACATAGTCCAAGGGCCCGCTAGTTAACCTACGTAGTCCAAGGTCCGCTAGTTAACCTAGATAGTCCAAGTGCTCGCTAGTTAACCTACATAGTACAAGGGCCCACTAGTTAACCAAGATAGTCCAAGTGCCCGCTGGGTAACCTAAGTAGTCCAAATACCCGATAGGGATCCTACATAGTCCAAGTGCCCGCTATTTAACCTACATTGTCCAAGTGCCCGTTCGTTAACCTAGATAGTCCAAGTGCCCGCTAGGTAACCTAGACTGTCCAAGTGCCCGCTAGGTTACCTACATAGTCCAAGTGCCCGTTCGTTAACCTAGATAGTCCAAGTGCCCGCTAGGAAACCTACATAGTCCAAGGGCCCGCTAGGTAACCTAGATAGTCCAAGTGTCCACTAGATAACCTAGAGTCCATGTGCTCGTTAGTTAACCTAAATAGTCCAAGTGCCCGCAATGTAACCTAGATAGTCAAAGTGCCCGTTAGGTAACCTAGATAGTACAAGTGCCCGCAATGTAACCTAGATAGTCAAAGTGCCCGTTAGGTAACCTAGATAGTCCAAGTGCCCGCTAGGTAAACTAGATACTCAACGTGCCCGTTACCTAACCTAGATAGTCCAAGTGCCCGCTAGGCAACTTACATAGTCCAAGAGCCCGTTCGTTAACCTAGAAGTCCAAGTGCCCCCTAGGTAACCTAGACAGTCCAAGTGCCCGCTAGGTTACCTGCATATTCCAAGTGCCCATTCGTTAACCTAGATAGTCCAAGTACCCACTAGGTAACCTACATAGTCCAAGTGCCCGTTAGGTAACCTATATACTCCAAGTGCACGCTAGGTAACCGAGATAGTCCAAGGGCACGCTAGTTAACCTACATAATCCAAGGGCTCACTTGTTCACTTTGATAGTCCAAGTGCCCGCTAGTTAACCTAGATCTTCCAAGTGCCCGCTAGTTAACATAGATTGTCCAAGTACCCGCTAGTTAACCTACATAATCCAAGGACCCACTAGTTAACCTAGATAGTCCAAGTGTCCTCTAGTCAACCTACATAGTCAAAGTGCCCGCTAGTTAACCTATATACCAAGTGCCCGCTATGTAACCTAGATATTCCAAGGGCACGCTAGTTAACCTATATCGTCCAAGTGCCCGCTAGGCAACCTAGATAGTCCAAGTGCCCGCTAAGGAACTTACATAGTCCAATTGCACGCTAGTTATTGTAGATAGTCCAAGTACACGCTAGTTAACCTAGATAGTCCAAGTGCCTGCTAGGTAACCTACATAGCTCAAGTGTCCGCTAGTTAACCTACATATTCCAAGTGCCCGCTAGTTAACATAGATAGTCCAAGTGCCCGCTAGGGAAAGTACATAGTCCAAGTGCCCGCTAGGTAACCTAGATACTGCAAGTGCCCGCTAGTTAACCTAGATAGTTCAAGTACCCTCTAGGTAACCTAGATTGTCCAAGGGCCCCCTAGTTAGCCTACATAGCCCAAGTGTCTGCTAGGTAACCTAGAGAGTCCAAGTACTGCTAGTTAATCTACATAGTCCAAGGGCCCGCTAGTTAACCTACATAGTCCAAGTGCCGCTAGGGAACCTAGATAGTCCAAGTGCCCGCTCTGGAACCTACATAGTCCAAGTGCCTGCTAGGGAACCTACATAGTCGAAGTGCCCGCTCTGGAACATACATATTCCAAGTGCCCGCTAGGGAATCTACATAGTCCAAGGGCCCGCTAGTTAACGGAGATAGTCCAAGTGCCGCTAGGTAATCTACATAGTCCAAAGGCCCGCTAGTTAACCTACATAGTCCAAGTACCCGCTAGTTAACCTGGATCGTCCAAGTGCCCGCGAGGTAACCTACATAGTCCAAGGGCCCGTTAGTTAACCTACATAGTCCAAGGGCCCGCTAGTTAACCTACATAGTCCAAGTGCCCGCTAGGTAACCTACATAGTCCAAGGGCCCGCTAGTTAACCTACATAGTCCATGTGCCCGGTAGTTAACTTACATAGTTCAAGTGTCCATAGGGAATATACATAGCCCAAGTGCCCGCTCTGGAACCTACATAGTCCAAGTGCCTGCTAGGGAACCTACATAGTCCAAGTGCCCGCGCTGGAACATACATAGTCCAAGTGCCCGCTAGGGAATCTACATAGTCCAAGGGCCCGCTAGTTAACCTAGATAGTCCAAGGGCCCGCTAAGTAACCTAGATAGTCCAAGTGTCCGCTAGATAACCTAGAGTCCATGTGCTCACTAGTTAACCTAGATCGTCCAAGTGCCCGCAATGTAACTTAGATAGTCAAAGTGCCCGTTAGGTAACCTAGATAGTCCAAATGCCCGCAATGTAACCTAGATAGTCAAAGTGCCCGTTAGGTAACCTAGATAGTCCAAGTGCCCGCTAGGTAACTTACATTGTCCAAGTTCCCGCTAGGTAAACTAGATACTCAAAGTGATCGTTACCTAACCTAGATAATCCAAGTGCCCGCTAGGCAACCTACATAGTCCAAGAGCCCGTTCGTTAACCTAGAAGTCCAAGTGCCCCCTAGGTAACCTAGACAGTCCAAGTGCCCGCTAGGTTACCTGCATATTCCAAGTGCCCATTCGTTAACCTAGATAGTCAAAGTACCCACTAGGTAACCTACATAGTCCAAGTGCCCGTTAGGTAACCTATATAGTCCAAGTGCCCGCTAGGTAACCGAGATAGTCCAAGGGCCCGCTAGTTAACCAACATAGTACAAGTACCCGCTAGTTTACCTAGATCTTTCAAGTGCACGCTTCTTAACCTACATAATCCAAGGGCCCGCTAGTTAACCTACATAGTCCAAGGGCCCGCTAGTTAACCTACATCGTCCAAGGGCCCGCTAGTTAACCTAGATAGTCCAAGTGCCCGCTAGTTAACCTACATAGTCCAAGTGCCCGCTAGGTAACCTAGACAGTTCAAGTGACCACTAGGTTACCTACATAGTCCAAGTGCCTGTTCGTTAACCTACATAGTCCAAGTGCCCGCTAGGTAACCTATATAGTCCAAATGCCCGCTCGGGACCCTAATAGTCTAAGTGTCCGCTAGTTATCCTAGATAGTCCAAGTGCTTGCTAGTTAACCTAGATAGTCCAAGTGCCCACTAGTTAACCTAGATAGACCAAGTGCCCGCTAGGGAACCTACCTAGTCCAAGTGCCCGATAGGGAATTTACATAGTCCAAGGGCCCCCTAGGGAACCTACATAGTCCATGTGCCCGTTAGTTAACCTAGATAGTCCAATGCCTGCTAGGTAACCTAGATAGTCCAACAACCCGCTAGGTAACCTACATACACCAAGAACCCGCTAGGCAACGTAGGTAGTTCAAGTGCCAGCTAGGTAACCTAGATAGTCCAAGTGCCCGCTAGGTAACCTACAAAGTCTAAGTTCCCACAAGGTTATCTATATAGTCCAAATGCCCGCTAGGGAACCTACATAGTCCAAGTGCCCCCTAGGTAACCTAGATAATCCATGCCCGCTAGTTAACCTAGATAGTCCTAGTGCCCGTTAGTTAACCTAGAGTGTCCAAGTGCCCACTAAGGGACGTACTTAGTCCAAGTGCCCGTTAGCTAACCTAGATAGTCCAAGTGCCCGCTAGGTAACATTGATCATCCAAGTGCCCGCTAGTTAAACTACATAGTCCAAGTGCTCACTAGTTAACCTAAATAGTACAAGGGCCCGCTAGTTGACCTAGATAGTCCAAGTGCCCGCTAGGTAACCTACATAGTCCAAGTTCCCACGAGGTAACCTAGATAGTCCAAGTGCCCGTTACCTAACCTAGATAGTCCAATTGCCCGCTATGCAACATACATAGTCCAAGTGCCCGTTTGTTAACCTAGAAGTCCAAGTGCCCGCTAGGTAACCTAGACTCTCCAAGTGCCCGCTAGGTTACCTACATAGTCCAAGTGCCCGCTAGGTAACCTAGATAGTCCAAGGGCCCGCTAGTTAACCTACATAGTCCATGTGCCCGGTAGTTAACTTACATAGTTCAAGTGTCCATAGGGAATATACATAGCCCAAGTGCCCGCTCTGGAACCTACATAGTCCAAGTGCCTGCTAGGGAACCTACATAGTCCAAGTGCCCGCGCTGGAACATACATAGTCCAAGTGCCCGCTAGGGAATCTACATAGTCCAAGGGCCAGCTAGTTAACCTAGATAGTCCAAGGGCCCGCTAGTAACCTAGATAGTCCAAGTGTCCGCTAGATAACCTAGAGTCCATGTGCTCGCTAGTAACCTAGATCATCCAAGTGCCCACAATGTAACCTAGATAGTCAAAGTGCCCGTTAGGTAACCTAGATAGTCCAAGTGCCCGCAATGTAACCTAGATAGTCAAAGTGCCCGTTAGGTAACCTAGATAGTCCAAGTGCCCGCTAGGTAACTTACATTGTCCAAGTTCCCGCTAGGTAAACTAGATACTCAAAGTGCTCGTTACCTAACCTAGATAGTCCAAGTGCCCGCTAGGCAAACTACATAGTCCAAGAGCCCGTTCGTTAACCTAGAAGTCCAAGTGCCCCCTAGGTAACCTAGACAGTCCAAGTGCCCGCTAGGTTACCTGCATATTCCAAGTGCCCATTCGTTAACCTAGATAGTCCAAGTACCCACTAGGTAACCTACATAGTCCAAGTGCCCGTTAGGTAACCTATATACTCCAAGTGCACGCTAGGTAACCGAGATAGTCCAAGGGCACGCCAGTTAACCTACATAGTCCAAGGGCTCACATGTTCACTTTGATAGTCCAAGTGCCCGCTAGTTAACCTAGATCTTCCAAGTGCCCGCTAGTTAACCTAGATTGTCCAAGTACCCGCTAGTTAACCTACATAGTCCAAGGGCCCACTAGTTAACCTAGATAGTCCAAGTGTCCTCTAGTCAACCTACGTAGTCAAAGTGCCCGCTAGTTAACCTATATACCAAGTGCCCGCTATGTAACCTAGATATTCCAAGGGCACGCTAGTTAACCTACATCGTCCAAGTGCCCGCTAGGCAACTTAGATAGTCCAAGTGCCCGCTAAGGAACCTACATAGTCCAATTGCACGCTAGTTATTGTAGATAGTCCAAGTACACGCTAGTTAACCTAGATAGTCCAAGTGCCTGCTAGGTAACCTACATAGTGCAAGTGTCCGCTAGTTAACCTACATATTCCAAGTGCCCGCTAGTTAACATAGATAGTCCAAGTGCCCGCTAGAGAACGTACATAGTCCAAGTGCCCGCTAGGTAACCTAGATACTGCAAGTGCCCGCTAGTTAACCTAGATAGTTCAAGTACCCTCTAGGTAACCTAAATTGTCCATGGGCCCCCTAGTTAGCCTACATAGCCCAAGTGTCTGCTAGGTAACCTAGAGAGTCGAAGTACTGCTAGTTAATCTACATAGTCCAAGGGCCCGCTAGTTAACCTACATAGTCCAAGTGCCGCTAGGGAACCTAGATAGTCCAAGTGCCCGCTCTGGAACCTACATAGTCCAAGTGCCTGCTAGGGAACCTACATAGTCGCAGTGCCCGCTCTGGAACATACATATTCCAAGTGCCCGCTAGGGAATCTACATAGTCCAAGGGCCCGCTAGTTAACGTAGATAGTCCAAGTGCCTCTAGGTAATCTACATAGTCCAAAGGCCCGCTAGTTAACCTACATAGTCCAAGTCCCCGCTAGTTTACCTAGATCTTTCAAGTGCACGCTAGTTAACCTACATAGTCCAAGGGCCCGCTAGTTAACCTACATCGTCCAAGGGCCCGCTAGTTAACCTAGATAGTCCAAGTGCCCGCTAGTTAACCTACATAGTCCAAGTGCCCGCTAGGTAACCTAGACAGTTCAAGTGACCACTAGGTTACCTACATAGTCCAAGTGCCTGTTCGTTAACCTACATAGTCCAAGTGCCCGCTAGGTAACCGATATAGTCCAAATGCCCGCTAGGGACCCTAATAGTCTAAGTGTCCGCTAGTTATCCTAGATAGTCCAAGTGCTTGCTAGTTAACCTATATAGTCCAAGTGCCCACTAGTTTACCTAGATAGACCAAGTGCCCGCTACGGAACCTACCTAGTCCAAGTGCCCGCTAGGGAACTTACTTAGTCCAAGGCCCGCTAGGGAACCTACATAGTCCAAGTGCCCGCTAGGTAACCTAGATAATCCAAGTGCCCGCTAGTTAACCTATATCGTCCAAGTGCCCGCTAGTTAACCTAGATAGTCCTAGTGCCCGTTAGTTAACCTAGAGTGTCCAAGTGCCCACTAGGGGACGTACTTAGTCCAAGTGCCCGTTAGCTAACCTAGATAGTCCAAGTGCCCGCTAGTTAACATTGATCATCCAAGTGCCCGCTAGTTAAACTACATAGTCCAAGTGCTCACTAGTTAACCTACATAGTACAAGGGCCCGCTAGTTGACCTAGATAGTCCAAGTGCCCGCTAGGTAACCTACATAGTCCAAGTTCCCACGAGGTAACCTAGATAGTCCAAGTGCCCGTTACCTAACCTAGATAGTCCAATTGCCCGCTATGCAACATACATAGTCCAAGTGCCCGTTTGTTAACCTAGAAGTCCAAGTGCCCGCTAGGTAACCTAGACTCTCCAAGTGCCCGCTAGGTTACCTACATAGTCCAAGTGCCCGCCACGTAACCTAGATAGTCCAAGGGCCCGCTATTTAACCTACATAGTCCATGTGCCCGGTAGTTAACTTACAAAGTTCAAGTGTCCATAGGGAATATACATAGCCCAAGTGCCCGCTCTGGAACCTACATAGTCCAAGTGCCTGCTAGGGAACCTACATAGTCCAAGTGCCCGCGCTGGAACATACATAGTCCAAGTGCCCGCTAGGGAATCTACATAGTCCAAGGGCCCGCTAGTTAACGTAGATAGTCCAAGTGCCGCTTGTTAATCTACATAGTCCAAGGGCCCGCTAGTTAACCTACATAGTCCAAGTACCCGCTAGTTAACCTAGATCGTCCAAGTGCCCGCGAGGTAACCTACATAGTCCAAGGGCCCGCTAGTTAACCTACATAGTCCAAGGGCCCGCTAGTTAACCTACATAGTCCAAGTGCCCGCTAGGTAACCTAGACAGTTCAAGTGACCACTAGGTTACCTACATAGTCCAAGTGCCCGTTCGTTAACCTACATAGTCCAAATGCCCGCTAGGTAACCAATATAGTCCAAATGCCCGCTAGGGGCCCTAATAGTCCAAATGCCCACTAGGTAACCTACATAGTCCAAGGGACCCTTTCGTTAACCTAGATAGTCCAAGTGCTCGCTAGTTAACCTAGATGTACCAAGTGTCCGCTAGGGAACCTATCTAGTCCATGTACCCGCTAGGAATCCTACATAGTCCAAGTGCCCGCTAGGTAACATAGATAGTCCAAGTGCCCGCTAGGATTATGTACATAGTCCAAGTGCTCGCTAGTTAACCTAAATAGTCCAAGTGCCCGCTAGGGAACCTACCTAGTCGAAGTGCCCGATAGGGAACCTACATAGTCCAAGTGCCCGTTAGTTAATCTAGATAGTCCAATGCCTGCTACGTAACCTAGATAGTCCAACAGCCCGCTAGGTAACCTACATACTCAAAGAACCCGCTAAGCAACATAGATAGTTCAAGTGCCAGCTAGGTAACCTAGATAGTCCAAGTGCCCGCTAGGTAACCTACAAAGTCTAAGTGCCCGCTAGGTTATCTATATAGTCCAAATGCCCGCTAGGGAACCTACATAGTTCAAGTACCCGCTAGGTAACCTAGATCGTCAAAGGGCCCCCTAGTTAGCCTACATAGTCCAAGTGCCCGCTAGGTAACCTAGATTGTCCAAGTTCCCGCTCGGTAGCCTAGACAGTCCAAGTGCCCTTTAGGGAACCTTGATAGTCCAAGGGCCCGCTAGTAAACCTACATAGTCCATGGGCCCGCTAGTTAACCTTCATAGTGCAAGTGTCCGCTACTTTACCTACATATTCCAAGTGCCCGCTAGTTAACCTACATAATCTAAGTGCCCGTTGGCGAACCTAGATAGTCCAAGGGCCCGCTAGTTGACCTACATAGTCCATGTGCCCGCTAGTTAACCTAGATAGTCCAAGTGCCTACTAGGTAACCTACATAGTGCAAGTGTCCGCTAGTTAACCTACATAGTCAAAGAGCCCGCTAGTTAACATAGATAGTCCAAGTGCCCGCTAGGGAACCCACATAGTCCAAGTACCCGCTAGGAAACCTAGATAGTTCAAGTACCCGCTAGGTAACCTAGATCGTCAAAGGGCCCCCTAGTTAGCCTACATAGTCCAAGTGCCCGCTAGGTAACCTAGATAGTCCAAGTGCCCGCTCGGTAACCTAGATAGTCCAAGTGCCCTTTAGGGAACCTAGATAGTGCAATGGCCCAATAGTAAACCTACATAGTCCATGGGCCCGCTAGTTAACCTTCATACTGCAAGTGTCCGCTACTTAACCTACATATTCCAAGTTCCCGCTAGTTAACCTACATAATCTAAGTGCCCGTTGGCTAACCTAGATAGTCCAAAGGCCCGCTAGTTGACCTATATAGTCAAAGTGCCAGCTAGGTAACCTAGATAGTACAAGTGCCCGCTAGGGAACCTAGATAGTCCAAGTGCCTGTTAGCTAACCTAGATAGTCCAAGTGGCGGATAGGTAACCTACATAGTCCAAGTGTCCGTTCGTTAACCTAGATAATCCAAGTGCCCGTTCGTTATCCTAGATAATCCAAATGCCCACTAGCTAACCTAGACAGTCGAAGTGCCCGCTAGTTAACCTACATAGTCCAAGTGCCCGATAGGGAACCTACATAATCCAAGTGCCTGCCAGGCAACCTATATAATCCAAGTGCCCGTTAGTTAACCTAGATAGTCAAAGTGCCTGCTAGGTAACCTAGATAGTCCAAGTGCCCGCTAGGTAACCTACATAGTCCAAGTGCCCGCTAGGTAACCTAAATAGTCCAAATGCCCGCTAGGGAAATTACATAGTCCAAGTGCCCGCTAGTTAACCTAGATAGTCCAAGTGCCTGCTAGTAAACCTACATAATCCATGGGCCCGCTAGTTAGCCTACATAGTGCAAGGGTCCGCTAGTTAACCTATATCATCCAATGGCCCGCTAGTTAACCTAGATAGTCCAAGTGCCCGCTAGTTAACCTACATAGTCCAAGTGCCTGCTAGGTAACCTAGATAGTCCAAGTGCCCACTAGTTAACCTACATAGTCCAGGTTCCCCCTAGGTAACCTAGATAGTCCAATGGCCCGCTAGGTAACCTACATAGTCCAAATGCCCGATAGGGAACTTATATATTGTCCAAGTGCCTGCTATGTAACCTACATAGTCCAAGTGCCCGCTAGTTAACCTACATAGTCCTATGCCTGCTAGTTAACCTACATAGTCCAAGTGCCCGATAGGGAACTTACATAATCCAAGTGCCCGCTAGGGAACCTACAAAGTCCAAGTGCCTGTTAGTTAACCTAGATAGTCCAAATGCCCGCTAGGGAACCCACATAGTCCAAGTGCTCGCTAGGGAACCTACATAGTCCAAGGGCCCGCTAGGGAACCTACATAGTCCAAGTGCCCGTTAGTTAACCTAGATAGTCCCAGTGCCCGCTTGGTAACGTAGATAGTCCAACAGCCACCTAGGTAACCTACATACACCAAGAACCCACTATAACGTAGATAGTTCAAGTTCCAGCTAGGTAACCTAGATAGTTCTTGTGCCCGTTACCTAACCTAGATAGTCCAATTGCCCGCTATGCAACAAACATAGTCCAACTGCCCGTTCTTTAACCTAGAAGTCCAAGTGCCTGCTAGGTAACCTAGTCTCTCCAAGTGCCTGCTAGGTTACCTACATAGTCCAAATGCCCGTTCGGTAACCTAGATAGTGCAAGTGCCCGGTAGTTAACCTAGATAGTCAAAGTGCCCGCTAGGTAACCTAGATAGTCCAAGGGCCCGCTAGTTAACCTACATAGTCCAAGTGCTGGATAGTTAACTTACATAGTTCAAGTGTCCGTAGGGAACATACAGAGTCCAAGTGCCCGCTAGGGAACATACATAGTCCAAGTGTCCGCTAGGGAATCTACATAGTCCAAGGGCCCGCTAGTTAATGTAGATAGTCCAAGTGACGCTAGTTAATCTACATAGTCCAAGGGCCCGCTAGTTAACCTACATAGTCCAAGGGCCCGCTAGTTAACCTACATCCTCCAAGGGCCTGCTAGTTAACCTAGATAGTCCAAGTGCCCACTAGTTAACCTACATAGTCCAAGTGCCCGCGAGGTAACCTAGACATTTCAAGTGACCCCTAGGTTACCTACATAGTCCAAGTGACTTTCGTTAACCTACATAGTCCAAGTGCCCGCTAGGTAACCAATATAGTCCAAAGGCCCGCTAGGGGCCCTAATTGTCCAAATGTCCGCTAGTTAACCTAGATAGTCCAAGTGCCCGCTAGTTAACCTAGATAGACCAAGTGCCCGCTAGGGAACCTATCTAGTCCAAGTACCTGCTAGGAAACGTACATAGTCCAAGTGCCCGCTAGGTAACATACATAGTCTAAGTGCCCGCTAGGTAACGTAAATAGTCCAAGGGCCTGCTAGGGAACGTACATAGTCCAAGTGCCTGCTAGGTAACCTAGATAGTCCAAGTGACCCCTAGTTAACCTACATAGTCCAGGTTCCCCCTAGGTAACCTAGATCATCCTTGGGCCCGCTAGGTAACCTACATTGTCCTAGTGCCCCCTAGTTAACCTACATTCTCCAAGTGCCCGATAGGGAACCTACATAGTCCAAGTGCCCGCTAGGTAACCCACATGGTCCAAATGCCCGCTAGTTAACCTACATAGTCCAAGTGCCCGATACGGAACCTACATAATCCAAGTGCCCGCTAGGGAACCTACATAGTCCAAGTGCCCGTTAGTTAACCTAGATAGTCCAAGTGCCCGCTAGGTAACCTAGATAGTCCAACAGCCCGGTAGGTAACCTACATACTCCAAGTACCCGCTATGTAATTTAGATAGTTCAAGTGCCTGCTAGGTAACCGAGATAGTCCTAGTGCCCGCTAGGTAACCTACAAAGTCTAAGTGCCCGCTAAGTAATCTATATAGTCCAAATAACCGCTAGGGAGCCTACATAGTCCAAATGCCCGCTAGGTAACCTAGATAGTCTAAGGGCCCTCTAGGTAACCTACATAGTCCTAGTGCCCCCATTGTTAACTTACATTTTCCAAGTGCCCGTTAGGGAACCTACATAGTCCAAGTGCCCGCTCATAGCCTACATAGTACAAATAACGTCTAGTTAACCTACATAGTCCAAGTTCCCGATAGGGAACCTACATAATCCAAGTGCCCGCTAGTTGACCTACATAGTCCAAGTGCCCGCTAGGTAACCTAGATACTCCTAGTGCCCGCTAGGGAACCTTCATAATCCTAGTGCCAGCTAGGTAACCTAGATAGTCCAAGTGCCCGCTAGTTAACCTAGATAGTCCTAGTGCCCGTTAGTTAACCTAGAGTGTCCAAGTGCCCACTAGGGGACGTACTTAGTCCAAGTGCCCGTTAGCTAACCTAGATAGTCCAAGTGCCCGCTAGTTAACATTGATCATCCAAGTGCCCGCTAGTTAACCTACATAGTCCAAGGGCCCGCAAGTTAACCTACGTAGTCCAAGGTCCGCTAGTTAACCTAGATAGTCCAAGTGCTCGCTAGGTAACCTACATAGTACAAGGGCCCGCTAGATGACCTAGATAGTCCAAGTGCGGCTAGTTAACCTAGATAGTCCAAGTGCCCGCTAGGTAACCTAAGTAGTCCAAATGTCCGATAGGGATCCTACATAATCCAAGTGCCCGCTAGGTAACCTACATAGTCCAAGTGCCCGTTCGTTAACCTAGATAGTCCAAGTGCCCGCTATGAAACCTACATAGTCCAAGGGCCCGCTAGGTAACCTAGACGGTTCAAGTGACCGCTAGGTTACCCACATAGTCCAAGTGCCCGTTCGTTAACCTACATAGTCCAAGTGCCCACTAGGTAACCAATATAGTCCAAATGCCCGCTAGGGGCCCTAATATTCCAAATGCCCGCTAGTTAACCTAGATAGTCCAAGTGCTCGCTAGTTAACCTAGATAGTCCCAGTGCCCGCTAGTTAACCTAGATAGACCAAGTGCCCGCTAGGGAACCTATTTAGTCCAAGTACCCGCTAGGAAACGTACATAGTCCAAGTGCCCGCTAGGTAACGTACATAGTCCAAGTGCCCGCTAGGTAATGTAGATAGTCCAAGTGCCCGCTAGGGAACGTACATAGTCCAAGTGCCCGCTAGGTAACCTAGATAGTCCAAGTGCCCGCTAGGTAACCTACATAGTCCAAGTGCCCTCTAGGTAACCTAGATAGTGCAAGTGCCCGCTAGTTAAACTAGATAGTTGAAGTACCCGCTAGGTAACCTAGATCGTCCAAGGGCCCCCTAGATAGCCTATATAGTCCAAGTGCCCGCTAGGTAACCTAGATAGTCCAAGTGCCCGTTCGGTAACCTAGATAGTCTAAGTGCCCTTTAGGGAACCTAGATAGTCCAAGGGCCCGCTAGTAAACCTAATAATCCATGGGCCCGCTAGTTAACCTACATAGTGCAAGTGTCCGCTAGTTAACCTACATATTCCAAGTGCCCGCTATTTAACCTACATAATCTAAGTGCCAGCTAGGTAACCTAGATAGTACAAGTGCCTGCTAGGGAATCTAGATAGTCCAAGTGCCTGTTAGCTAACCTAGATAGTCCAAGTGGCGGCTAGGTAACCTATATAGTCCAAGTGTCCGTTCGTTAACCTAGATCATCCAAGTCCCCGCTAGGTAACCTAGACAGTCCAAGTGCCCGCTAGTTAACCTACATAGTCCAAGTGCCCGATAGGGAATCTACATAATCCAAGTGCCCGCTCGGCAATATACATACTCCAGGTGCCCGTTAGTTAACCTAGATAGTCAAAGTGCCTGCTAGGTAACCTAGATAGTCCAAGTGCCCGCTAGGTAACCTACATAGTCCAAGTTCCCGATGGTAACCTAAATAGTCCAAATGCCCGCTAGGGAAACTACATAGTCCAAGTGCCCGCTAGTTAACCTAGATAGTCCAAGTGCCTGCTAGTAAACCTACATAATTCATGGGCCCGCTAGTTAACCTACATAGTGCAAGGGCCCGCTAGTTAACCTAGATCGTGCAAGTGTCCGCTAGTTAGCCTATATAGTCCAAGTGCCCGCTAGTTAACCTATATACCAAGTGCCCGCTACGTAACCTAGATAGTCCAAGGGCACGCTAGTTAACCTACATAGTGCAAGTGCCCGCTAGTTAACCTATATAGTCCAAGTGCCCGCTAGTTAACATAGATAGTCCAAGTGCCTGCTAGGTAACCTACATAGTGCAAGTGTCCGCTAGTTAACCTACATAGTCGAAGTGCCCGCTAGTTGACCTAGATAGATCAAGTACCCGCTAGGTAATCTAGATAGTCCAAGGGCCCCCTAGTTGGCCTACATAGTCCAAGTGCCCGCTAGGTAACCTAGATAGTCCAAGTGCCTTTTCGGTAACCTAGATAGTCCAAGTGCCCTTTAGGGAACCTAGATAGTCGAAGGGCCCGCAAGTAAACCTACATTGTCCAAGGGCCCGCTAGTTAACCTACATATTCCAAGTGCCCGCTAGTTAACCTACATAATGTAACTGCCCGTTAGCTAACCTAGATAGTCCAAGGGAACGCTAGTTGAACTATATAGTCCAAGTGCCTGGTAGGTATCCTAGATAGTACAAGTGCCCGCTAGGTAACCTAGCTAGTCCAAGTGCCCGTTAGTTAACCTAGATAGTCCAAGTGCCCACTAGGGGACATACTTGGTCCATGTGCCCATTAGCTAACCTAGATAGTCCAAGTGCCCGCTTGTTAACATTGATCATCCAAGTGCCTGCTAGTTAACCTAGATAGTCCAAGTGCCCTCTAGTTAACCTAGATCGTCCAAGTACCCGCTAGTTAACCTACATAGTCCAAAGGCCCGCTAGTTAACCTACATAGTCCAAGGAACGCTAGTTAACCTAGATAGTCCAAGTGCTCGCTAGTTAACCTACATAGTACAAGGGCCCCCTAGTTGACCTAGATAGTCCAAGTGCCCGCTAGCTAACCTAGATAGTCCAAGTGCCCGCTAGGTAACCTAAGTAGTCCAAATATCCGATAGGGTTCCTACACAGTCCAAGTGCCCGCTAGGTAACCTACATTGTCCAAGTGCCCGTTCGTTAACCTAGATAGTCCAAGTGCCCACTAGGTAACCTAGACTGTCCAAGTGCCCGCTAGGTTACCTACATAGTCCAAGTGCCCATTCTTTAACCTAGATAGTCCAAGTGCCCGCTAGGAAACCTACATAGTCCAAGGGCCCGCTAGGTAACCTAGATAGTCCAAGTGTCCGCTAGATAACCTAGAGTCCAAGTGCTCGCTAGTTAACCTACATAGTCCAAGTGCCCGCTATGTAACCTAGATAGTCAAAGTGCCTGTTAGGTAACCTAGATAGTCCAAGTGCCCGCTAGGTAACTTACATTGTCAAATTTGCCGCTAGGTAACCTAGACAGTCCAAGTGCCCGCTAGATTACCTGCATATTCCAAGTGCCCATTCGTTAACGTAGATAGTCCAAGTGCCCACTAGATAACCTACATAGTCCAAGTGCCCGCTAGGTAACCTATATAGTCCAAGTGCCCGCTAGGTAACCTAGATAGTCCAAGGGCCCGCTAGTTAACCTACATAGTCCAAGGGCTCACTTGTTCACTTTGATAGTCCAAGTGCCCGCTAGTTAACCTAGATCTTCCAAGTGACCGCTAGTTAATCTACATAGTCCAAGGGCCCGCTAGTTAACCTACATAGTCCAAGGGCCCGCTAGTTAACCTACATCGTCCAAGGGCCTGCTAGTTAACCTAGATAGTCCAAGTGCCCACAAGTTAACATACATAGTCCAAGTGCCCGCGAGGTAACCTAGACATTTCAAGTGACCACTAGGTTACCTACATAGTTCAAGTGCCCTTTTGTTAACCTACATAGTCCAAGTGCCCGAAAGGTAACCAATATAGTCCAAATGCCCGCTAGGGGCCCTAATTGTCCAAATGTCCGCTAGTTAACCTAGATAGTCCAAGTGCCCGCTAGGTAACCTAGACAGTCCAAGTGCCCGCTAGATTACCTGCATATTCCAAGTGCCCATTCGTTAACGTAGATAGTCTAAGTGCCCACTAGGTAACCTACATAGTCCAAGTGCCCGCTAGGTAACCTATATAGTCCAAGTGCCCGCTAGGTAACCTAGATAGTCCAAGGGCCCGCTAGTTAAACTACATAGTCCAAGGGCTCACTTGTTCACTTTGATAGTCCAAGTGCCCGCTAGTTAACCTAGATCTTCCAAGTGACCGCTAGTTAATCTACATAGTCTAAGGGCCCGCTAGTTAACCTACATAGTCCAAGGGCCCGCTAGTTAACCTACATCGTCCAAGGGCCTGCTAGTTAACCTAGATAGTCCAAGTGCCCGCTAGTTAACCTACATCGTCCAAGTGCCCGCGAGGTAACCTAGACATTTCAAGTGACCACTAGGTTACCTACATAGTACAAGTGCCCTTTCGTTAACCTACATAGTCCAAGTGCCCGCTAGGTAACCAATATAGTCCAAAGGCCCGCTAGGGGCCCTAATTGTCCAAATGTCCGCTAGTTAACCTAGATAGTCCAAGTGACCGCTAGTTAACCTAGATAGACCAAGTGCCCGCTAGGGAACCTATCTAGTCCAAGTATCCGGTAGGAAATGTACATAGTCCAAGTGCCCGCTAGGTAACGTAAATAGTCTAAGTGCCTGCTAGGTAACGTAAATAGTCCAAGGGCCTGCTGGGAACGTACATAGTCCAATTGCCTGCTAGGTAACCTAGATAGTCCAAGTGCCCCCTAGTTAACCTACATAGTCCAGGTTCCCCCTAGGTAACCTAGATCGTCAAAGGGCCCGCTAGGTAACCTACATTGTCCTAGTGCCCCCTAGTTAACCTACATTCTCCAAGTGCCCGATAGGGAACCTACATAGTCCAAGTGCCCGCTAGGTAACCCACATGGTGCAAATGCCCGCTAGTTAACCTACATAGTCCAAGTGCCCGATACGGAACCTACATAATCCAAGTGCCCGCTAGGGAACCTACATAGTCCAAGTGCCCGTTAGTTAACCTAGATAGTCCAAGTGCCCGCTAGGTAACCTAGATAGTCCAACAGCCCGGTAGTTAACCTATATACTCCAAGTACCCGCTAGGTAATGTAGATAGTTCAAGTGCCTACTAGGTAACCTAGATAGTGCAAGTGCCCGCTAGGTAACCTACAAAGTCTAAGTGCCCGCTAAGTAATCTATATAGTCCAAATAACCGCTAGGGAGCCTACATAGTCCAAATGCCCGCTAGGTAACCTAGATAGTCTAAGGGCCCGCTAGGTAACCTACATAGTCCTAGTGCCCCCTAGTTAACCTACATTTTCCAAGTGCCCGATAGGGAACCTACATAGTCCAAGTGCCCGCTCCTAACCTACATAGTACAAATGCCCTGTAGTTAACCTACATAGTCCAAGTTCCCGATAGGGAACCTACATAATCCAAGTGCCCGCTAGTTGACCTACATAGTCCAAGTGCCCGCTAGGTAACCTAGATAATCCTAGTGCCCGCTAGGGAACCTTCATAGTCCTAGTGCCAGCTAGGTAACCTAGATTGTCCAAGTGCCCGCTAGTTAACCTAGATAGTCCTAGTGCCCGTTAGTTAACCTAGAGTGTCCAAGTGCCCACTAGGGGACGTACTTAGTCCAAGTGCCCGTTAGCTAACCTAGATAGTCCAAGGGCCCGCTAGTTAACATTGATCATCCAAGTGCCCGCTAGTTAACCTACATAGTCCAAGGGCCCGCTAGTTAACCTACGTAGTCCAAGGTCCGCGAGTTAACCTAGATAGTCCAAGTGCTCGCTAGGTAACCTACATAGTATAAGGGCCCGCTAGTTGACCTAGGTAGTTCAAGTGCCCGCTAGTTAATCTAGATAGTCCAAGTGCCCGCTAGGTAACCTAAGTAGTCCAAATGTCCGATAGGTATCCTACATAGTCCAAGTGCCCGCTAGGTAAGCTACATAGTCCAAGTGCCCGTTCGTTAACCTAGATAGTCCAAGTGCCCGCTAGGAAACCTACATAGTCCAAGGGCCCGCTAGGTAACCTAGATACTCCATGTGCCCGCTATGTAACCTAGATAGTCAAAGTGCCCGCTAGGTAAACTAGATACTCAAAGTGCCCGTTACCTAACCTAGATAGTCCAAGTGCCCGTTCGTTAACCTAGAAATCCAAGTGCCCGCTAGGTAACCTGGACAGTCCAAGTGCCCGCTAGGTTACCTGCATATTCCAAGTGCCCGTTCGTTAACCTAGATAGTCCAAGTGCCCACTAGGTAACCTAAATAGTCCAAGTGCCCGCTAGGTAACCTATATAGTCCAAGGGCTCACTTGTTAACTTTGATAGTCCAAGTGCCCGCTAGTTAACCTAGATTGTCCAAGTGCCCGCTAGTTAACCTAGATAGTCAAAGTGCCCGCTAGATAACATTGATCATCCAAGTGCCCGCTAGTTAACCTACATAGTACAAGGGCCCCCTCGTTAACCTACGTAGTCCAAGGTCCGCTAGTTAACCTAGATAGTCCAAGTGCTCGCTAGTTAACCTACATAGTACAAGGGCCCGCTAGTTGACCTAGATAGTCCAAGTGCCCGCTAGGTAACCTACATAGTCCAAGTTCCTGCTAGGTAACCTAGATAGTCCAAGTGCCCGTTACCTAACCTAGATAGTCCAATTGCCCGCTATGCAACATAAATAGTCCAAGTGCCCGTTTGTTAACCTAGAAGTCCAAGTGCCCGCTAGGTAACCTAGACTGTCCAAGTGCCCGCTAGGTTAGGTACATAGTCCAAGTGCCCGCTAGGTAACCTAGATAGTCCATGGGCCCGCTACTTAACCTACATAATCCAAGTGCCCGCTAAGTAATCTATATAGTCCAAATAACCGCTAGGGAGCCTACATAGTCCAAATGCCCGCTAGGTAACCTAGATAGTCTAAGGGCCCTCTAGGTAACCTACATAGTCCTAGTGCCCCCTTGTTAACCTACATTTTCCAAGTGCCCGATAGGGAACCTACATAGTCCAAGTGCCCGCTCGTAACCTACATAGTACAAATGCCCTCTAGTTAACCTACATAGTCCAAGTTCCCGATAGGGAACCTACATAATCCAAGTGCCCGCTAGTTGACCTACATAGTCCAAGTGCCCGCTAGGTAACCTAGATAATCCTAGTGCCCGCTAGGGAACCTTCATAGTCCTAGTGCCAGCTAGGTAACCTAGATAGTCCAAGTGCCCGCTAGTTAACCTAGATAGTCCTAGTTCCCGTTAGTTAACCTAGAGTGTCCAAGTGCCCACTAGGGGACGTACTTAGTCCAAGTGCCCGTTAGCTAACTTAGATAGTCCAAGTGCCCGCTAGTTAACATTGATCATCCAAGTGCCCGCTAGTTAACCTACATAGTCCAAGGGCCCGCTAGTTAACCTTCTAGTCCAAGGTCCGCGAGTTAACCTAGATAGTCCAAGTGCTCGCTAGGTAACCTACATAGTACAAGGGCCCCCTAGTTGACCTAGATAGTCCAAGTGCCCGCTAGTTAACCTAGATAGTCCAAGTGCCCGCTAGGTAACCTAAGTAGTCCAAATGTCCGATAGGGATCCTACATAGTCCAAGTGCCCGCTAGGTAACCTACATAGTCCAAGTGCCCGTTCGTTAACCTAGATAGTCCAAGTGCCCGCTAGGAAACCTACATAGTCCAAGGGCCCGCTAGGTAACCTAGATAGTCCAAGTGCCCGCTAGGTTACCTAGAGTCCAAGTTCTCGATAGTTAACCTACATAGTCCAAGTGCCCGCTATGTAACCTAGATAGTCAAAGTGCCCGTTAGGTAACCTAGATAGTCCAAGTGCCCGCTAGGTTACTTACATTGTCCACGTTCCCGCTAGGTAAACTAGATACTCAATGTGCCCGTTACCTAACCTAGATAGTCCAAGTGCCCGCTAAGCAACCTACATAGTCCAAGTGCCCGTTCGTTAACCTAGAAATCCAAGTGCCCGCTAGGTAACCTGGACAGTCCAAGTGCCCGCTAGGTTACCTGCATATTCCAAGTGCCCGTTCGTTAACCTAGATAGTCGAAGTGCCCACTAGGTAACCTAAATAGTCCAAGTGCCCGCTAGGTAACCTATATAGTCCAAGGGCTCACTTGTTAACTTTGATAGTCCAAGTGCCGCTAGTTAACCTAGATTGTCCAAGTGCCCGCTAGTTAACCTAGATAGTCCTAGTGCCCGTTAGTTAACCTAGAGTGTCCAAGTGCCCACTCGGGGACGTACTTAGTCCAAGTGCCCGTTAGCTTACCTAGATAGTCCAAGTGCCCGCTAGTTAACATTGATCATCCAAGTGCCCGCTAGTTAACCTACATAGTCCAAGGGCCCGGTAGTTAACCTACGTAGTCCAAGGTCCGCTAGTTAACCTAGATAGTCCAAGTGCTCGCTAGTTAACCTACATAGTACAAGGGCCCGCTAGTTGACCTAGATAGTCCAAGTGCCCGCTAGGTAACCTAGATAGTCCAAGTGCCCGTTACCTAACCTAGATAGTCCAATTGCCCGCTATGCAACATACATAGTCCAAGTGCCCGTTTGTTAACCTAGAAGTCCAAGTGCCCGCTAGGTAACCTAGACTCTCCAAGTGCCCGCTAGGTTAGGTACATAGTCCAAGTGCCCGCTAGGTAACCTAGATAGTCCAAAGGCCCGCTACTTAACCTACATAGTCCAAGTGCCCGGTTGTTAACTTACATAGTTCAAGTGTCCATAGGGAACATACATAGCCCATGTGCCCGCTAGGGAACATACATAGTCCAAGTGCCCGCTAGGGAATGTACATTGTCCAAGGGCCTGCTAGTTAACGTAGATAGTCCATGCTCCGCTAGTTAATCTACATAGTTCAAGGGCCCGCTAGTTAACCTACATAGTCCAATTACCCGCTAGTTAACCTAGATTGTCCAAGTGTCTGCTAGTTAATCTACATAGTACAAGTGCCCGTTCGGGAATCTAGTTAGTCCAAGTGCCCGCTCTGGAACCTACATAGTCCAATTGCCTGCTAGGGAACCTACATAGTCCAAATGCCCGCGCTGGAACATACATAGTCCAAGTGCCCGCTAGGGAATCTACATAGTCCAAGGGCCCGCTAGTTAACTTAGATAGTCCAAGTGCCGCTAGTTAATCTACATAGTCCAAGGGCCCGCTAGTTAACCTACATAGTCCAAGTACCCGCTAGTTAACCTAGATCGTCCAAGTACCCACTATGTAACCTACATAGTCCAAGGGCCGGCTAGTTAACCTACATAGTCCAAGGGCCCGTTAGTTAACCTACATCGTCCAAGGGCCTGCTAGTTAACCTAGATAGTCCAAGTGCCCGCTAGTTAACCTACATAGTCCAAGGGCCCGCTAGTTAACCTACGTAGTCCAAGGTCCGCGAGTTAACCTAGATAGTCCAAGTGCTCGCTAGGTAACCTACATAGTACAAGGGCCCCCTAGTTGACCTAGATAGTCCAAGTGCCCGCTAGTTAACCTAGATAGTCCAAGTGCCCGCTAGGTAACCTAAGTAGTCCAAATGTCCGATAGGGATCCTACATAGTCCAAGTGCCCGCTAGGTAACCTACATAGTCCAAGTGCCCGTTCGTTAACCTAGATAGTCCAAGTGCCCGCTAGGAAACTTACATAGTCCAAGGGCCCGCTATGTAACCTAGATAGTCCAAGTGCCCGCTAGGTTACCTAGAGTCCAAGTGCTCGATAGTTAACCTACATATTCCAAGTGCCCCCTATGTAACCTAGATAGTCAAAGTGCCCGTTAGGTAACCTAGATAGTCCAAGTGCACGCTAGGTAACTTACATTGTCCACGTTCCCGCTAGGTAAACTAGATACTCAAAGTGCCCGTTACCTAACCTAGATAGTCCAAGTGCCCGCTAAGCAACCTACATAGTCCAAGTGCCCGTTCGTTAACCTTGAAATCCAAGTGCCCGCTAGGTAACCTGGACAGTCCAAGTGCCCGCTAGGTTACCTGCATATTCCAAGTGCCCGTTCGTTAACCTAGGTAGTCCAAGTGCCCACTAGGTAACCTAAATAGTCCAAGTGCCCGCTAGGTAACCTATATAGTCCAAGGGCTCACTTGTTAACTTTGATAGTCCAAGTGCCCGCTAGTTAACCTAGATTGTCCAAGTGCCCGCTAGTTAACCTAGATAGTCCTAGTGCCCGTTAGTTAACCTAGAGTGTCCAAGTGCCCACTCGGGGACGTACTTAGTCCAAGTGCCCGTTAGCTAACCTAGATAGTCCAAGTGCCCGCTAGTTAACATTGATCATCCAAGTGCCCGCTAGTTAACCTACATAGTCCAAGGGCCCGCTAGTTAACCTACGTAGTCCAAGGTCCGCTAGTTAACCTAGATAGTCCAAGTGCTCGCTAGTTAACCTACATAGTACAAGGGCCCGCTAGTTGACCTAGATAGTCCAAGTGCCCGCTAGGTAACCTACATAGTCCAAGTTCCTGCTAGGTAACCTAGATAGTCCAAGTGCCCGTTACCTAACCTAGATAGTCCAATTGCCCGCTATGCAACATACATAGTCCAAGTGCCCGTTTGTTAACCTAGAAGTCCAAGTGCCCGCTAGGTAACCTAGACTCTCCAAGTGCCCGCTAGGTTAGGTACATAGTCCAAGTGCCCGCTAGGTAACCTAGATAGTCCAAAGGCCCGCTACTTAACCTACATAGTCCAAGTGCCCGGTTGTTAACTTACATAGTTCAAGTGTCCGTAGGGAATATACATAGCCCATGTGCCCGCTAGGGAACATACATAGTCCAAGTGCCCGCTAGGGAATGTACATAGTCCAAGGGCCTGCTAGTTAACGTAGATAGTCCATGCTCCGCTAGTTAATCTACATAGTTCAAGGGCCCGCTAGTTAACCTACATAGTCCAATTACCCACTAGTTAACCTAGATTGTCCAAGTGTCTGCTAGTTAATCTACATAGTACAAGTGCCCGTTCGGGAATCTAGTTAGTCCAAATGCCCGCGCTGGAATATACATAGTCCAAGTGCCCGCTAGGGAATCTACATAGTCCAAGGGCCCGCTAGTTAAGTTAGATAGTCCAAGTGCCGCTAGTTAATCTACATAGTCAAGGGCCCGCTAGTTAACCTACATAGTCCAAGTACCCGCTAGTTAACCTAGATCGTCCAAGTACCCACTATGTAACCTACATAGTCCAAGGGCCGGCTATTTAACCTACATAGTCCAAGGGCCCGCTAGTTAACCTACATCGTCCAAGGGCCTGCTAGTTAACCTAGATAGTCCAAGTGCCCGCTAGTTAACCTACATAGTTCAAGTGCCCGCGAGGTAACCTAGACATTTAAGTTACCACTAGGTTACCTATATAGTCCAAGTGCCTTTTCGTTAACCTACATAGTCCAAGTGCCCGCTAGGTAACCAATATAGTCTAAATGTCCGCTAGGGGCCCTAATTGTCCAAATGTCCGCTAGTTAACCTAGATAGTCCAAGTGCCCGCTAGTTAACCTAGATAGACCAAGTGCCCGCTAGGGAACCTATCTAGTCCAAGTACCCGCTAGGAAACGTACATAGTCCAAGTGCCCGCTAGGTAACGTACATAGTCTAAGTGCCCGCTAGGTAACGTAAATAGTCCTAGGGCCTGCTAGGGAACGTACATAGTCCAAGTGCCTGCTAGGTAACCTAGATAGTCAAAGTGCCCACTAGTTAACCTACATAGTCCAGGTTCACCCTAGGTAACCTAGATAGTCCAAGGGCCTGCTAGGTAACCTACATTGTCCTAGTGCCCCCTAGTTAACCTACATTCTCCAAGTGCCCTATAGGGAAGCTAATTAGTCCAAGTGCCCGCTAGGGAACCTACATAGTCCAAGTGCCCGTTAGTTAACCTAGGTAGTCCAAATGCCCGCTAGGTAACCTAGATAGTCCCACAGCCCGGTAGGTAACCTACATACTCCAAGTACCCGCTAGGTAATGTAGATAGTTCAAGTGCCTTCTAGGTAACCTAGATAGCCCAAGTGCCCGCTAGGTAACCTACAATGTCTAAGTGCCCGCTAAGTAATCTATATAGTCCAAATAACCGCTAGGGAGCCTATATAGTCCAAATGCCCGCTAGGTAACCTAGATAGTCTAAGGGCCCGCTAGGTAACCAACATAGTCCAAGTGCCCGCTAGGTAACCTACATAGTCCAAATGCCCTCTAGTTAACCTACATAGTCCAAGTGCCCGATAGGGAACCTACATAATCCAAGTTCCCGCTAGTTGACCTACATAGTCCAAGTGCCCGCTAGGTAACCTAGATAATCCTAGTGCCCGATAGGGAACCTTTATAGTACTAGTGCCAGCTAGGTAACCTAGATAGTCCAAGTGCCCGCTAGTTAACCTAGATAGTCCTAGTGTCCGTTAGTTAACCTAGAGTGTCCAAGTGCCCACTAGGGGTCGTACTTAGTCCAAGTGCCCGTTAGCTAACCTAGATAGTCCAAGTGCCTGCTAGCTAACATTGATCATCCAAGTGCCCTCTAGTTAACCTTCATAGTCCAAGGGCCCGCTAGTTAAACTACGTAGTCCAAGGTCCGCTAGTTAACCTAGATAGTCCAAGTGCTCGCTAGTTAACCTACATAGTACAAGGGCCCGCTAGTTAACCTAGATAGTCCAAGTGCCCGCTAGGTAACCTAAGTAGTCCAAATGGCCGATAGGGATCCAACATAGTCCAAGTGCCCGCTAGGTAACCTACAGAGTCCAAGTGCCCGTTCGTTAACCTAGATAGTCCAAGTGCCCGCTAGGAAACCTACATAGTCCAAGGCCCGCTAGGTAACCTAGATAGTCCAAGTGCCCGCTAGGTAACCTAGAGTCCAAGTGCTCGATAATTAACCTACATAGTCCAAGTGCCCGCTAGTTAACCTACATAGTGCAAGGGCCCTCTAGTTAAACTAGATCGTGCAAGTGTCCGCTAGTTAGCCAATATAGTCCAAGTGCCCGCTAGTTAACCTATATACCAAGTGCCCGCTACGTAACCTAGATAGTCCAAGGGCACGCTAGTTAACCTACATAGTGCAAGTGCCCGCTAGGCAACCTAGATAGTCCACTTGACCGCTAAGGAACCTTCATAGTCCAAGTGCACGCTAGTTGACCTATATAGTCCAAGTGCCCGCTAGTTAACCTAGATAGTCAAAGTGCCTGCTAGGTAACCTACATAGTGCAAGTATCCGCTAGTTTACCTACATAGTCCAAGTGCCCACTAGTTAACCTAGATAGTTCAAGTACCCGCTAGGTAACCTAGATAGTCCAAGGGCCCCCTAGTTGGCCTACATAGTCCAAGTGCCCGCTAGGTAACCTAGATAGTCCAAGTGCCCTTTAGGGAACCCAGATAGTGGAAGGGCCCGCAAGTAAACCTACATAGTCCAAGGGCCCGCTAGTTAACCTAGATAGTCCAAGTGCCCGCTAGTTAACCTACATAATCTAAGTGCCCGTTAGCTAACCTAGATAGTCCAAAGGCCCGCTAGTTGACCTACATAGTCCAAGTGCCAGCTAGGTATCCTAGATAGTACAAGTGCCCGCTAGGTAACCTAGATAGTCCAAGTGCCCGTTAGTTAACTTAGATAGTCCAAGTGCCCACTAGGGGACGTACTTAGTCCATGTGCCCATTAGCTAACCTAGATAGTCCAAGTGCCCGCTAGTTAACATTGATCATCCAAGTGCCCGCTAGTTAACGTAGATAGTCCAAGTGCCCTGTAGTTAACCTAGATCGTCCAGGTGCCTGCTAGTTAACCTACATAGTCCAAAGGCCCGCTAGTTAACCTACATAGTCCAAGGTCCGCTAGTTAACCTAGATAGTGCAACTGCTCGCTAGTTAACCTACATAGTACAAGGGCCCACTATTTGACCTAGATAGTCCAAGTGCCCGCTAGGTAACCTACATAGTCCAAGTTCTCGATGGTAACCTAAATAGTCCAAATGCCCGCTAGGGAAACTACATAGGCCAAGTGCCTGCTAGTTAACCTAGATAGTCCAAGTGCCTGCTAGTAAACCTACATAATCCATTGGCCCGCTAGTTAACCTCCATAGTGCAAGGGCCCGCTAGTTAATCTAGATCGTGCAAGTGTCCGCTAGTTAGCCTATATAGTCCAAGTGCCCGCTAGTTAACCTATATACCAAGTGCCCGCTACGTAACCTAGATATTCCAAGGGCATGCTAGTTAACCTACATAGTGAAAGTGCCCGCTAGGCAGCCTAGATAGTCCAAGTGCCCGCAAAGGAACCTACATAGTCCAAGTGCACGCTAGTTAACCTATATAGTCCAAGTGCCCGCTAGTAAACATAGATAGTCCAAGTGCCTGCTAGGTAACCTACATAGTGCAAGTGTCCGCTAGTTAACCTACATAGTCCAAGTGCCCGCTAGTTGACCTAGATAGTTCAAGTACCCGCTAGGTAATCTAGATAGTCCAAGGGCCCCCTAGTTGGCCTACATAGTCCAAGTGCCCGATAGGTAACCTAGATAGTCCAAGAGCCTTTTCGGTAACCTAGATAGTCCAAGTGCCCTTTTGGGAACCTAGATAGTGGAAGGGCCCGCAAGTAAACCTACATAGTCCAAGGGCCCGCTAGTTAACCTACATATTCCAAGTGCCCGCTAGTTAACCTACATAATCTAAGTGCCCGTTAGCTAACCTAGATAGTCCAAGGGAACGCTAGTTGACCTACATAGTCCAAGTGCCTGGTAGGTATCCTAGATAGTACAAGTGCCCGCTAGATAACCTAGATAGTCCACGTGCCCGTTAGTTAACCTAGATAGTCCAAGTGCCCACTAGGGGACGTACTTAGTCCATGTGCCCATTAGCTAACCTAGATAGTCCAAGTGCCCGCTAGTTAACATTGATCATCCAAGTGCCCGCTAGTTAACCTAGATAGTCCAAGTGCCCTGTAGTTAACCTAGATCGTCCAGGTGCCCGCTAGTTAACCAACATAGTCCAAAGGCCCGCTAGTTAACCTACATAGTCCAAGGTCCGCTAGTTAACCTAGATAGTCCAAGTGCCTGCTAGGTAACCTACATAGTGCAAGTGTCCGATAGTTAACCTACATAGTCCAAGTGCCCGCTAGTTGACCTAGATAGTTCAAGTACCCGCTAGGTAATCTAGATAGTCCAAGGGCCCCCTAGTTGGCCTACATAGTCCAAGTGCCCGATAGGTAACCTAGATAGTCCAAGAGCCTTTTCGGTAACCTAGATAGTCCAAGTGCCCTTTTGGGAACCTAGATAGTCGAAGGGCCCGCAAGTAAACCTACATAGTCCAAGGGCCCCCTAGTTAACCTACATATTCCAAGTGCCCGCTAGTTAACCAACATAATCTAAGTGCCCGTTAGCTAACCTAGATAGTCCAAGGGAACGCTAGTTGACCTACATAGTCCAAGTGCCTGGTAGGTATCCTAGATAGTACAAGTGCCCGCTAGATAACCTAGATAGTCCACGTGCCCGTCAGTTAATCTAGATAGTCCAAGTGCCCACTAGGGGACGTACTTAGTCCATGTGCCCATTAGCTAACCTAGATAGTCCAAGTGCCCGCTAGTTAACATTGATCATCCAAGTGCCCGCTAGTTAACCTAGATAGTCCAGGTGCCCGCTAGTTAACCAACATAGTCCAAAGGCCCGCTAGTTAACCTACATAGTCCAAGGTCCGCTAGTTAACCTAGATAGTCCAAGTGCTCGCTAGTTAACCTACATAGTACAAGGGCCCACTAGTTTACCTAGATAGTCCAAGTGCTTGCTAGCTAACCTAGATAGTCCCTGTGCCCGCTAGGTAACCTAAGTAGTCCAAATATCCGATAGGGATCCTACATAGTCCAAGTGCCCGCTAGGTAACCTACATTGTCCAAGTGCCCGTTCGTTAACCTAGATAGTCCAAGTGCCCGCTAGGTAACCTAGACTTTCCAAGTGCCCGCTAGGTTACCTACATAGTCCAAGTGCCCGTTCGTTAACCTAGATAGTCCAAGTGCCCGCTAGGAAACCTACATAGACCAAGGGCCCGCTAAGTAACCTAGATAGTCCAAGTGTCCGCTAGATAACCTAGAGTCCAAGTGCTCGCTAGTTAACCTACATAGTCCAAGTGCCCCCTATGTAACCTAGATAGTCAAAGTGCCCGCTAGTTAACCTAGATCGTCCAAGTGCCCGCTAGTTAACCTAGATTGTCCAAGGGCCCACTAGTTAACCTAGATAGTCCCAGTGTCCTCTAGTTAACCTACATAGTCCAAGTGCCCGCTAGTTAACCTACATATTCCAAGTGCCCGCTAGTTAACATAGATAGTCCAAGTGCCCGCTAGGGAACTTACACAGTCCAAGTGCCCGCTAGGCAACCTATATAGTCCAAGTGCCCGAATAGGAACCTACATAGTCCAAGTGCATGCTAGTTAACCTAGATAGTCCAAGTGCCCGCTAGTTAACCTAGATAGTCCAAGTGCCTGCTAGGTAACCTACATAGTGCAAGTGTCCACTAGTTAACCTACATATTCCAAGTGCCCACTAGTTAACATAGATAGTCCCAGTGCCTGCTAGGGAACGTACATAGTCCAAGTGCCCGCTAGGTAACCTAGATAGTGCAAGTGCCCGCTAGTTAACCTAGATAGTTGAAGTACTCGCTAGGTAACCTAGATCGTCCAAGGGCCCCCTAGTTAGCCTACATAGTCCAAGTGCCCGCTAGGTAACCTAGATAGTCCAAGTGCCCGTTCGGTAACCTAGATAGTCTAAGTGCCCTTTAGGGAACCTAGATAGTCCAAGGGCCCGCTAGTAAACCTACATAGTCCATGGGCCAGCTAGTTAACCTACATAGTGCAAGTGTCCGCTAGTTAACCTACATATTCCAAGAGCCCGCTATTTAACCTACATAATCTAAGTGCCAGCTAGGTAACCTAGATAGTACAAGTGCCTGCTAGGGAATCTAGATAGTCCAAGTGCCTGTTAGCTAACCTAGATAGTCCAAGTGACGGCTACGTAACCTACATAGTCCAAGTGGCCGTTCGTTATCCTAGATAATCCAAGTGCCCGCTAGGTAACCTAGACACTCCAAGTGCCTGCTAGTTAACCTACGTAGTCCAAGTGCCCGATAGGGAACCTACATAATCCAAGTGCCTGCTCGGCAACCTACATACTCCAGGTGCCCTTTAGTTAACCTAGATAGTCAAAGTGCCTGCTAGGTAACCTAGATAGTCCAAGTGGCAGCTAGGTAACCTACATAGTCCAAGTGTCCGTTCGTTAACCTAGAAAATCCAAGTGCCCGCTAGGTAACCAGGACAGTCCAAGTGTCCGCTAGTTTACCTACATAGTGCAAGTGCCAGATAGGGAACCTACATAATCCAAGTGCCCGCTAGGCAACCTACATGGTCCAAGTGCCCGTTAGTTAACCAAGATAGTCAAAGTGCCTGCTAGGTAACCTAGATAGTCCAAGTGCCCGCTAGGTAACCTACATAGTCCAAGTGCCCGCTAGGTATCCTAAATAGTCCAAATGCCCGCTAGGGAAACTACATAGTCCAAGTGCCCGCTAGTTAACCTAGATAGTCCAAGTGCCTGCTAGTAAACCTGCATAATCCATGGGCCCGCTAGTTAACCTACATAGTGCAAGGGCCCGCTAGTTAACCTAGATCGTGCAAGTGTCCGCTAGTTAGCCGATATAGTCCAAGTGCCCGCTAGTTAACCTATATACCAAGTGCCCGCTACGTAACCTAGATAGTGCAAGGGCACGCTAGTTAACCTACATAGTGCAAGTGCCCGCTAGGCAACCTAGATAGTCCAAGTGCCCGCTAAGGGACCTACATAGTCCAAGTGCACGCTAGTTAACCTATATAGTCCAAGTGCCCGCTAGTTAACCTAGATAGTCCAAGTGCCTTCTAGGTAACCTACATAGTGCAAGTGTCCACTAGTTAACCTACATAGTCCAAGTGCCCGCTAATTAACCTAGATAGTTCAAGTACCCGCTAGGTAACCTAGATAGTCCAAGGGCCCCCTAGTTGGCCTACATAGTCCAAGTGCCTGCTAGGTAACCTAGATAGTCCAAGTGCCTTTTCGGTAACCTAGATAGTCCAAGTGCCCTTTAGGGAACCTAGATAGTCGAAGGGTCCGCAAGTAAACCTACATAGTCCAAGGGCCCGCTAGTTTACCTACATATTCCAAGTGCCCGCTAGTTAACCTACATAATCTAAGTGCCCGTTAGCTAACCTAGATAGTCCAAGGGCCCGCTAGTTGACCTACATAGTCCAAGTGCCCGTTAGTTAACCTAGATAGTCCAAGAGCCCACTAGGGGACGTACTTAGTCCATGTGCCCATTAGCTAACCTAGATAGTCCAAGTGCCCGCTAGTTAACATTGATCATCCAAGTGCCTGCTAGTTAACCTAGATAGGCCAAGTACCCTGTAGTTAACCTAGATCGTCCAGGTGCCCGCTAGTTAACCTACATAGTCCAAAGGCCCGCTAGTTAACCTACATAGTCCAAGGTCCGCTAGTTAACCTAGATAGTCCAAGTGCTCGCTAGTTAACCTACATAGTACAAGGGCCCACTATTGACCTAGATAGTCCAAGTGCCCGCTAGGTAACCTACATAGTCCAAGTGCCCGATAGGGAACCTAAATAATCCAAGTGCCCGCTAGGGAACCTACATAGTCCAAGTGCCCGTTAAGTAACCAAATAGTCCAAATGCCCACCAGGAAACCCACATAGTCCAAGTGCCCGCTAGGGAACTTACATAGTCCAAGTGCCCGTTAGTTAACCTCGATAGTCCAAGTGCCCGCTTGGTAACCTAGATAGTCCAACAGCCCGTAGGTAACCTACATACTCCAAGAACCCGCTAGGTAACATAGATAGTTCAAGTGCCAGCTTGGCAACCTAGATAGTCCAAGTGCCCGCTAGGTAACCTACAGAGTCTAAGTGCCTGCTAGGGAACCTACATAGTCAAAGTGCCCGCTAGGGAACCTGCATTGTACAAGTGCCTGCTAATTAACCTAGATAGTCCAATTGCCCGCTACTTAACCTAGATAGTCCAAGTGCCCGCTAGTTAACCTTGATCATCCAAGTGCCCGCTAGTTAACCTACATAGTCCAAGTGCCTGATAGGGAACCTACATTGTCCAAGTGCCCGCAGAGGAACCTACATAGTCCAAGTGCCCGTTAGGGAACCTAGATAGTCCAAGTGCCCTTAGGGAACCTATATAGTCCAAGTGCCCGCTAGGGAACCTACATAGTCAAAGTGCCCGCTAGGGAACCTGCATTGTGCAAGTGCCCGCTAGGGAACCTACATAGTCTAATTTCTCGATAGTTAACCTACATAGTCCAAGGTCAGCTAGTTAACCTAGATAGTCCAAGTGCCCGCTAGTTAACCTACATAGTCCCAGAACCTGCTAGTTAACCTAGATAGTCCAAGTGCCCGCTAGTTAACCTACATAGTCCAAGGGCCCGCTAGTTAACCTACATAGTCCATGTTCCCGTTAGGTAACCTAGATAGTACAAGTGCCCGCATGGTAACCTACATAGTCCAAGTGCCCGCTAGGTAACCTAGATATTCCAAGTTCCTGTTAGCTAACCTAGACAATCCAAGTGCCCTCTAGGTAACCTACATAGTCCAAGTGCCCTTTCGTTAACCTAGATAGTCCAAGTGCCCGCTAGGTAACTTACATAGTCCAAATGCCCGCTAGGCAACGTAGATAGTCCAAATGCCCGTTCGTTAACCTACATAGTCCAAGGGCCCACTAGTAACCTAGATCGTCCAAGTGTCCTCTAGTAAACCTACGTAGTCCAAATGCACGCTAGTTAACCTACATAGTCCAAGTGCCGCTAGGTAACCTACATAGTGCAAGTGTCCCCTAGTTAACCTACATAGTCCAAGTGCCCGGTAGTTAACATAGATAGTCTAAGTTTCCACTAGTTAACATTTATAGCCAAGTGCCCGCTAGGGAACGTACATAGTCCAAGTGCCCGCTAGGTAACCTAGATAGTGCATATGCCCGGTAGTTAACCTACATAATCCAAGTGCCCGCTAGGTAACCAAGATAGTCCAAGGGCCCGCTGGTTAACCTACATAGTCCAAGTGCCCGGTAGTTAACTTACATAGTCCATGTGCCCACTCTGGAACCTACATAGTCCAAGTGCCTGCTAGGGAACCTACATAATTCAAGTGTCCGTAGGGAACATACAGAATCCAAGTGGCCGCTAGGGAATCTACATAGTCCAAGGGCCCGCTAGTTAACGTAGATAGTCCAAGTGCCGCTAGATAATCTATATAGTCCAAGGGCCCTCTAGTTAACCGAAATAGTCCAAGTACACGCTAGGGAACCTACATAGTCCAAGTCCCGCTAGTTAACCTAGATAGTCCACGTGCCCGCTAGTTAACTTACATAGTCCAAGGTCAGCTAGTTAACCTAGATAGTCCAAGTGCCCGCTAGTTAACCTACATAGTCCAAAAACCCGCTAGTTAACCTAGATAGTCCAAGTGCCCTCTAGTTAACCTACATAGTCCTAGGGCCCGCTAGTTAACCTCGATATTCCATGTGCCCGCTAGTTAACCTAGATTGTCCAAGTGTCCTCTAGTTAACCTACATAGTCAAAGTGCCCGCTAGGTAACCTAGATAGTCCAAGTGCCCGCTAGGTAACTTACATAGTCCAAATGCCCGCTAGGCAACGTAGATAGTCCAAGTGCCCATTCGTTAACCAAGATAGCCAAGTGCCCGCTAGGTAACCTAGACAGTCCAAGTGTCTGCTAGGTAACCTACATAGTCCAAATGCCCGTTCATTAACCTACATAGTCCAAGGGCCCACTAGTTAACCTAGATCGTCCAAGTGTCCTCTAGTTAACCTACATAGTACAAATGCACGCTAGTTAACCTACATAGTCCAAGTGCCGCTAGGTAACCTACATAGTGCAAGTGTCCCCTAGTTAACCTACATAGTCCAAGTGCCCGGTAGTTAACATAGATAGTCCTAGTGCCCACTAGTTAACATATATGGCCAAGTGCCCGCTAGGGAACGTACATAGTCCAAGTGCCCGCTAGGTAACCAAGATAGTCCAAGGGCCCGCTGGTTAACCTACATAATCCAAGTGCCCAGTATTTAACTGACATAGTCCAAGTGCCCGCTCTGGAACCTACATAGTCCAAGTGCCTGCTAGGGAACCTACATAGTTCAAGTGTCCGTAGGGAACATACAGAATCCAAGTGCCCGCCAGGGAATCTACATAGTCCAAGGGCCCGCTAGTTAACCTACATAGTCCAAGTACCCGCTAGTTAACCTAGATCGTCCAAGTGCACGCTAGTTAACCTACTTAGTCCAAGGGCCCGCTAGTTAACCTATATAGTCCAAGTGCCCGCTAGGGAACCTACATAATCAAAGTGCCCGCTAGGGAACCTACATAGTCCAAGTCCCTGCTAGTTAACCTAGATAGTCCAAGTGCCCGCTAGTTAACCTAGATAGTCCAAGTGCCCGCTAGTTAACCAGGATCATCAAAGTGCCCTCTAGTTAACTTACATAGTCCAAAGGCCTGCTAGTTAACCTACATAGAGCAAGGGCCCGCTAGTTAACCTTGATAGTCCAAGTGCCCGCTAGTTAACCTACATAGTCCAAGTTCCCGCTAGGTAACCTAGACAGTCCAAGTGACCATTAGGTTACCTACATAGTCCAAGTGCCCGTTAGTTAACCTACATAGTCCAAGTGCCCGCTAGGGAACGTACATAGTCCAGGTGCCTGCTAGGTATCCTAGATAATCCAAGTGCCCGCTAGTTAACCTACATAGTCCAAGTGCATCCCAGGTAAACTACATAGTCCAAGTGCCCACTAGGTAACCTAGACTGTCCAATTACCCCCCAGTTAACCTAGACAGTCCAAGTACCCGATAGGGAAGCTACATAGTCCAAATGCTCGCTAGGCAACCTACATAGTCCAAGTGCCCGCTAGGTAACCTAGATAGTCCAATTGCCCATTAGCTAACCTAGATAGTCGAAGTGTCCGCTAGTTAACCTACATAGTCCAAGTGCCCGTTCGTTAACGTAGATAGGTCAAGTGCCTGCTAGGTAACCTAGACAGTCCAAGTGCCCACTAGGTTACCTACATAGTCCAAGTGAACGTTCATTAACCTAGATAGTCCAAGTGCCCGCTGGTAACCTACATAGTCCAAGGGCCCGCTAGGTAACCTTGATAGTCCAAGTGCCTTTTAGTTAACCTACGTAGTCCAAGTGCCCACTAGGTAACCTAAATAATCCAAATGCCCGCTAGGGAAACTACATAGTCCAAGTGCCCGCTAGTTAACCTAGATAGTCCAAGTGCCCGCTACGCAACCTACATAGTCCAAGTGCCCGTTCGTTAACCTTGAAGTCCTAGTGCCCGCTAGGTAACCTAGACAGTCCAAGTACCCGCTAGGTTACCTGCATATTCCCAATTGCCCGTTTGTTAACCTATATAGTCGAAGTGCCTGCTAGGTAACCTAGATAGTCCAAGGGCCCGCTAGTTAACCTACGTAGTCCAAGGGCTCACTTGTTAACTTTGATAGTCCAAGTGCCCGCTAGTTAACCTAGATTGTCCAAGTGCCCGCTAGTTAACCTAGATTGTCCAAGTGCCCGCTGGGGATCCTTCATAATCCAAGTGCCTGCTAGGTAACCTAGAGAGTCCAAGTGCTCGCTAGTTAACCTAGATAGTCCTAGTGCCCGTTAGTTAACCTAGATAGTCCAATTGCCCACTAGGGGACATACATAGTCCAAGTGCCCGCTAGGTAACCTAGATAGGCCAAGAGCGCGCTAAGGTATGTGCATAGTCCAAGTGCCTGCTAGGAACCTAGATAGTCCAAGTGCCCGCTATTTAACCTACATAGTCAAATTGCCCGCTAGTTAACTTAAGTAGTACAAATGTCTGATAGGGATCCTACATAGTCGAAGTGCCCGGTAGGTAACTTACATAGTCCAAGTGCCCATTCGTTAACCTAGATAGTCAAAGTGCCCGCTAGGTAACCTAGACTGTCCAAGTTCCCGCTAGGTTACCTACATAGTTCAAGTGCCCGTTCGTTAACCTAGATAGTCCAAGTGCCCGCTAGGTTACCTAGACAGTTCTAGTGCCCGCTAGTTAACCTACATAGTCCAAGTGCCCGATAGGGAACCTACATAATCCAAGTGCCCGCTAGGGAACCTAGACAGTCCATGTGCCCGCTAGGCAACCTACAGAGTCCAAGTGCCCGTTAGTTAACCTAGATAGTCAAAGTGCCTGCTAGTTAACCAAGATAGTCCAAGTGCCCGCTAGGTAACCTACATAGTACAAGGGCCCGCTAGTTGACCTAGATAGTATAAGTTCCCGCTAGTTAACCTAGATAGTCAAAGTGCCCGCTAGTTAACCTAAGTAGTACAAATGTCTGATAGGCATCCTACATAGTCCAAGTGCCCGCTAGTTAACCTAGATCGTCCTAGTGCACGCTAGTTAACCTACATAGTCCAAGGGCCTGCTAGTTAACCTATATAGTCCAAGTGCCCGCTAGGGAACCTACATAGTAAAGTGCCCGCTAGGGAACCTACATAGTCCAAGTCCCCGCTAGTTAACCTACATTGTCCAAGTGCCCGCTAGATAACCTAGATATTCCAAGTGCCCGCTAGTTAATCAGGATCATCAAAGTGCCCTCTAGTTAACTTACATAGTCCAAAGGCCTGCTAGTTAACCTACATAGAGCAAGGACCCCCTAGTTAACCTTGATAGTCCAAGTGCCCGCTAGTTAACCTACAGAGTCCAAGTTCACGCTAGGTAACCTAGACAGTCCAAGTGACCATTAGGTTACCTACATAGTCCAAGTGCACGTTCGTTAACCTACATAGTCCAAGTGCCCGCTAGGTAACGTAGATAGCCCAAGTGCCCGCTAGGGAACGTACATAGTCCAGGTGCCCGCTAGGTAACCTAGATAGTCCAAGTGCCCGCTAGTTAACCTACATAGTCCAAGTGCATCCTAGGTAAACTACATAGTCCAAGTGCCCACTAGGTAACCTAGACTGTCCAATTACACCCTTGTTAACCTAGACAGTCCAAGTACCCGATAGGGAAGCTAAATATCCAAGTGCTCGCTAGGGAACCTACATAGTCCAAGTGCTCGCTAGGCAACCTACATAGTCCAAATGCCCGCTAGGTAACCTAGATAGTCCAATTGCCCATTAGCTAACCTAGATAGCCGAAGTGTCCGCTAGTTAACCTACATAGTCCAAGTGCCCGTTCGTTAACGTAGATAGGTCAAGTGCCTGCTAGGTAACCTAGACAGTCCAAGTGCCCGCTAGGTTACCTACAGAGTCCAAGTGCACGTTCATTAACCTAGATAGTCCATGTGCCCGCTGGTAACCTACATAGTCCAAGGGCCCGCTAGGTAACCTTGATAGTCCAAGTGCCTTCTAGTTAACCTACATAGTCCAAGTGCCCGCTAGGTAACCTACATAGTCCAAGTGCCCACTAGGTAACCTAAATAATCCAAATGGCCGCTAGGGAAACGACATAGTCCAAGTGCCCGCTAGTTAATGTAGATAGTCCAAGTGCCCGCTAAGCAACCTACATAGTCCAAGTGCCCGTTCGTTAACCTAGAAGTCCAAGTGCCCGCTAGGTAACCTAGACAGTCCAAGTGCCCGCTAGGTTACCTGCATATTCCAAGTGCCCGTTCGTTAACTTAGATAGTCCAAGTGCCCACTAGGTAACCTATATAGTCCAAGTGCCTGCTAGGTAACCTAGATAGTCCAAGGGCCCGCTAGTTAACCTACATAGTCCATGGGCTCACTTGTTAACTTTGATAGTCCAAGTGCCCGCTAGTTAACCTAGATTGTCCAAGTGCCCGCTAGTTAACCTAGATTGTCCAAGTGCCCGCTAGGGATCCTTCATAATCCAAGTGCCTGCTAGGTAACCTAGATAGTCCAAGTGCTCGCTAGTTAACCTAGATAGTCCTAGTGCCCGCTAGTTAACCTAGATCGTCCAAGTGAACGCTAGTTAACCTACATAGTACAAGGTCCCTCTAGTTGAACTAGATAGTCCAAGTTCCCGCTCGTTAACCTAGATAGTCAAAGTGCCCGCTAGTTAACCTAAGTAGTACAAATGTCCGATAGGCATCCTACATAGTCCAAGTACCCGCTAGTTAACCTAGATCGTCCAAGTGCACGCTAGTTAACCTACATAGTCCAAGGGCCCGCTAGTTAACCTATATAGTCCACGTGCCCGCTAGGGAACCTACATAGTAAAAATGCCCGCTAGGGAACCCACATAGTCCAAATCCCCGCTAGTTAACCTAGATAGTCCAAGTGCCCGCTAGTTAACCTAGATATTCCAAGTGCCCGCTAGTTAATCAGGATCATCAAAGTGCCCTCTAGTTAACTTACATAGTCCAAAGGCCTGCTAGTTAACCTACATAGAGCAAGGACCCCCTAGTTAACCTTGATAGTCCAAGTGCCCGCTAGTTAACCTACATAGTCCAAGTTCACGCTAGGTAACCTAGACAGTCCAAGTGACCATTAGGTTACCTACATAGTCCAAGTGCACGTTCGTTAACCTACATAGTCCAAGTGCCCGCTAGGTAACGTAGATAGCCCAAGTGCCCGCTAGGGAACGTACATAGTCCAGGTGCCCGCTAGGTAACCTAGATAGTCCAAGTGCCCGCTAGTTAACCTACATTGTCCAAGTGCATCCTAGGTAAACTACATAGTCCAAGTGCCCACTAGGTAACCTAGACTGTCCAATTACCCCCTTGTTAACCTAGACAGTCCAAGTACCCGATAGGGAAGCTAAATATCCAAGTGCTCGCTAGGGAACCTACATAGTCCAAGTGCTCGCTAGGCAACCTACATAGTCGAAGTGCCCGCTAGGTAACCTAGATAGTCCAATTGCCCATTAGCTAACCTAGATAGTCGAAGTGTCCGCTAGTTAACCTACATAGTCCAAGTGCCCGTTCGTTAACGTAGATAGGTCAAGTGCCTGCTAGGTAACCTAGACAGTCCAAGTGCCCGCTAGATTACCTACATAGTCCAAGTGCACGTTCATTAACCTAGATAGTCCAAGTGCCCGCTGGTAACCTACATAGTCCAAGGGCCCGCTAGGTAACCTTGATAGTCCAAGTGCCTTTTAGTTGACCTACGTAGTCCAAGTGCCCGCTAGTTAACCTACATAGTCCAAGTGCCCGTTCGTTAACGTAGATAGGTCAAGTGCCTGCTAGGTAACCTAGACAGTCCAAGTGCCCGCTAGGTTACCTACATAGTCCAAGTGCACGTTCATTAACCTAGATAGTCCAAGTGCCCGCTGGTAACCTACATAGTCCAAGGGCCCGCTAGGTAACCTTGATAGTCCAAGTGCCTTTTAGTTAACCTACGTAGTCCAAGTGCCCGCTAGGTAACCTACATAGTCCAAGTGCCCACTAGGTAACCTAAATAATCCAAATGCCCGCTAGGGAAACTACATAGTCCAAGTGCCCGCTAGTTAACCTAGATAGTCCAAATGCCCGCTACGCAACCTACATAGTCCAAGTGCCCGTTCGTTAACCTTGAAGTCCTAGTGCCCGCTAGGTAACCTAGACAGTCCAAGTACCCGCTAGGTTACCTGCATATTCCCAATTGCCCGTTTGTTAACCTATATAGTCGAAGTGCCTGCTAGGTAACCTAGATAGTCCAAGGGCCCGCTAGTTAACTTACGTAGTCCAAGGGCTCACTTGTTAACTTTGATAGTCCAAGTGCCCGCTAGTTAACCTAGATTGTCCAAGTGCCCGCTAGTTAACCTAGATTGTCCAAGTGCCCGCTAGGGATCCTTCATAATCCAAGTGCCTGCTAGGTAACCTAGAGAGTCCAAGTGCTTGCTAGTTAACCTAGATAGTCCTAGTGCCCGTTAGTTAACCTAGATAGTCCAATTGCCCACTAGGGGACGCACATAGTCCAAGTGCCCGCTAGGTAACCTAGATAGTCCAAGAGCGCGCTAAGGTATGTACATAGTCCAAGTGCCTGCTAGGAACCTAGATAGTCCAAGTGCCCGCTATTTAACCTACATAGTCAAATTGCCCGCTAGTTAACTTAAGTAGTACAAATGTCTGATAGGGATCCTACATAGTCCAAGTGCCCGCTAGGTAACCTACATAGTCCAAGTGCCCATTCGTTAACCTAGATAGTCAAAGTGCCCGCTATGTAACCTAGACTGTCAAAGTGCCCGCTAGGTTACCTACATAGTTCAAGTGCCTGTTCGTTAACCTAGATAGTCCAAGTGCCCGCTAGGTTACCTAGACAGTTCAAGTGCCCGCTAGTTAACCTGCATAGTCCAAGTGCCCGATAGGGAACCTAAATAATCCAAGTGCCCGCTAGGGAACCTAGACAGTCCATGTGCCCGCTAGGCAACCTACAAAGTCCAAGTGCCCGTTAGTTAACCTAGATAGTCAAAGTGCCTGCTAGTTAACCAAGATAGTCCAAGTGCCCGCTAGGTAACCTATATAGTACAAGGGCCCGCTAGTTGACCTAGATAGTCCAAGTTCCCGCTAGTTAACCTAGATAGTCAAAGTGCCCGCTAGTTAACCTAAGTAGTACAGATGTCTGATAGGCATCCTACATAGTCCAAGTGCCCGCTAGTTAACCTAGATCATCCAAGTGCACGCTAGTTAACCTACATAGTACAAGGGCCCGCTAGTTGACCTAGATAGTCCAAGTTCCCGCTCGTTAACCTAGATAGTCAAAGTGCCCGCTAGTTAACCTAAGTAGTACAAATGTCCGATAGGCATCCTACATAATCCAAGTACCCGCTAGTTAACCTAGATCGTCCAAGTGCACGCTAGTTAACCTACATAGTCCAAGGGCCCGCTAGTTAACCTATATAGTCCAAGTGCCCGCTAGGGAACCTACATAGTAAAGTGCCCGCTAGGGAACCTACATAGTCCAAGTCCCCGCTAGTTAACCTAGATAGTCCAAGTGCCCGCTAGATAACCTAGATATTCCAAGTGCCCGCTAGTTAATCAGGATCATCAAAGTGCCCTCTAGTTAACTTACATAGTCCAAAGGCCTGCTAGTTAACCTACATAGAGCAAGGACCCCCTAGTTTACCTTGATAGTCCAAGTGCCCGCTAGTTAACCTACAGAGTCCAAGTTCACGCTAGGTTACCTAGACAGTCCAAGTGACCATTAGGTTACCTACATAGTTCAAGTGCCCGTTCGTTAACCTACATAGTCCAAGTGCCCGCTACGTAACGTAGATAGCCCAAGTGCCCGCTAGGGAACGTACATAGTCCAGGTGCCCGCTAGGTAACCTAGATAGTCCAAGTGCCCGCTAGTTAACCTACATAGTCCAAGTGCATCCTAGGTAAACTACATAGTCCAAGTGCCCACTAGGTAACCTAGACTGTCCAATTACCCCCTTGTTAACCTAGACAGTCCAAGTACCCGATAGGGAAGCTAAATATCCAAGTGCTCGCTAGGGAACCTACATAGTCCAAGTGCTCGCTAGGCAACCTACATAGTCCAAATGCCCGCTAGGTAACCTAGATAGTCCAATTGCCCATTAGCTAACCTAGATAGTCGAAGTGTCCGCTAGTTAACCTACATAGTCCAAGTGCCCGTTCGTTAACGTAGATAGGCCAAGTGCCTGCTAGGCAACCTAGACAGTCCAAGTGCCCGCTAGGTTACCTACAGAGTCCAAGTGCACGTTGATTAACCTAGATAGTCCATGTGCCCGCTGATAACCTACATAGTCCAAGGGCCCGCTAGGTAACCTTGATAGTCCAAGTGCCTTCTAGTTAACCTACATAGTCCAAGTGCCCGCTAGGTAACCTACATAGTCCAAGTGCCCACTAGGTAACCTAAATAATCCAAATGGCATCTAGGGAAACTACATAGTCCAAGTGCCCGCTAGTTAACGTAGATAGTCCAAGTGCCCGCTAAGCAACCTACATAGTCCAAGTGCCCGTTCGTTAACCTAGAAGTCCAAGTGCCCGCTAGGTAACCTAGACAGTCCAAGTGCCCGCTAGGTTACCTGCATATTCCAAGTGCCCGTGCGTTAATTTAGATAGTCCAAGTGCCCACTAGGTAACCTATATAGTCCAAGTGCCTGCTAGGTAACCTAGATAGTCCAAGGGCCCGCTAGTTAACCTACATAGTCCATGGGCTCACTTGTTAACTTTGATAGTCCAAGTGCCCGCTAGTTAACCTAGATTGTCCAAGTCCCCGCTAGTTAACCTAGATTGTCCAAGTGCCCGCTAGGGATCCTTCATAATCCAAGTGCCTGCTAGGTAACCTAGATAGTCCAAGTGCTCGCTAGTTAACCTAGATAGTCCTAGTGCCCGCTAGTTAACCTAGATCGTCCAAGTGCACGCTAGTTAACCTACATAGTACAAGGGCCCGCTAGTTGACCTAGATAGTCCAAGTTCCCGCTCGTTAACCTAGATAGTCAAAGTGCCCGCTAGTTAACCTAAGTAGTACAAATGTCCGATAGGCATCCTACATAGTCCAAGTACCCGCTAGTTAACCTAGATCGTCCAAGTGCACGCTAGTTAACCTACATAGTCCAAAGGCCCGCTAGTTAACCTATATAGTCCAAGTGCCCGCTAGGGAACCTACATAGTAAAAGTGCCCGCTAGGGAACCCACATAGTCCAAGTCCCCGCTAGTTAACGTAGATAGTCCAATTACCCGCTAGTTAACCTAGATATTCCAAGTGCCCGCTAGTTAATCAGGATCATCAAAGTGCCCTCTAGTTAACTTACATAGTCCAAAGGCCTGCTAGTTAACCTACATAGAGCAAGGACCCCTTAGTTAACCTTGATAGTCCAAGTGCCCGCTAGTTAACCTACATAGTCCAAGTTCACGCTAGGTAACCTAGACAGTCCAAGTGACCATTAGGTTACCTACATAGTCCAAGTGCCCGTTCGTTAACCTACATAGTCCAAGTGCCCGCTAGGGAACGTACATAGTCCAGGTGCCCGCTAGGTAACCTAGATAGTCCAAGTGCCCGCTAGTTAACCTACATAGTCCAAGTGCATCCTAGGTAAACTACATAGTCCAAGTGCCCACTAGGTAACCTAGACTGTCCAATTACCCCCTTGTTAACCTAGGCAGTCCAAGTACCCGATAGGGAAGCTAAATATCCAAGTGCTCGCTAGGGAACCTACTTAGTCCAAGTGCTCGCTAGGCAACCTACATAGTCGAAGTGCCCGCTAGGTAACCTAGATAGTCCAATTGCCCATTAGCTAACCTAGATAGTCGAAGTGTCCGCTAGTTAACCTACATAGTCCAAGTGCCCGTTCGTTAACGTAGATAGGCCAAGTGCCTGCTAGGTAACCTAGACAGTCCAAGTGCCCGCTAGATTACCTACATAGTCCAAGTGCACGTTCATTAACCTAGATAGTCCAAGTGCCCGCTGGTAACCTACATAGTCCAAGGGCCTGCTAGGTAACCTTGATAGTCCAAGTGCCTTCTAGTTAACCTACATAGTCCAAGTGCCCACTAGGTAACCTACATAGTCCAAGTGCCCACTAGGTAACCTAAATAATCCAAATGGCCGCTAGGGAAACTACATAGTCCAAGTGCCCGCTAGTTAACCTAGATAGTCCAAGTGCCCGCTAAGCAACCTACATAGTCCAAGTGCCCGTTAGTTAACCTAGATAGTCAAAGTGCCTGCTAGTTAACCTAGATAGTCCAAGTGCCCGCTAGGTAACCTACATAGTCCAAGTTCCCGCTTGGTAAACTTAATAGTCCAAATGCCCGCTAGGGAAACTACATAGTCCAAGTGCACGATAGTTAACCTAGATAGTCCAAGTGCCCGCTAAGCAACCTACATAGTCCAAGTGCCCGTTCGTTAACCTAGAAGTCCAAGTGCCCGCTAGATAACCTAGACAGTCCAAGTGCCCGCTAGGTTACCTGTATATTCCATGTGCCCGTTCGTTAACTTAGATAGTCCAAGTGCCCACTAGGTAACCTGTATAGTCCAAGTGCCTGCTAGGTAACCTAGATAGTCCAAGGGCCCGCTAGTTAACCTACATAGTCCATGGGCTTACTTGTTAACTTTGATAGTCCAAGTGCCCGCTAGTTAACCTAGATGGTCCAAGTGCCCGCTAGTTAACCTAGATAGTCCTAGTGCCCGTTAGTTAACCTAGATAGTCCAATTGCCCACTAGGGGACGTACATAGTCCATGTGCCTGCTAAGAAACTTAGATAGACCAAGTGCCCGCTATTTAACCTACATAGTCAAATTTCCCGCTAGTTAACCTAAGTAGTACCAATGTCTGATAGGGATCCTACATAGTCCAAGTGCCCGCTAGGTTACCTAGACAGTCCTAGTGCCCCCTAGTTAACCTACATAGTCCAAGTGCCCGATAGGGAACCTACATAATCCAAGTGCCCGATAGGGAACTTACATAATCCAAGTGCCCGCTAGGGAACCTACACAGTCCATGTGCCCGCTAGGCAACTTACATAGTCCAAGTGCCCGTTAGTTAACCTAGATAGTCAAAGTGCCTGCTAGTTAACCTAGATAGTCCAAGTGCCCGCTAGGTAACCTACATAGTCCAAGTTCCCGCTTGGTAAACTTAATAGTCCAAATGCCCGCTAGGGAAACTACATAGTCCAAGTGCACGATAGTTAACCTAGATAGTCCAAGTGCCCGCTAAGCAACCTACATAGTCCAAGTGCCCGTTCGTTAACCTAGAAGTCCAAGTGCCCGCTAGATAACCTAGACAGTCCAAGTGCCCGCTAGGTTACCTGTATATTCCAAGTGCCCGTTCGTTAACTTAGATAGTCCAAGTGCCCACTAGGTAACCTGTATAGTCCAAGTGCCTGCTAGGTAACCTAGATAGTCCAAGGGCCCGCTAGTTAACCTACATAGTCCATGGGCTTACTTGTTAACTTTGATAGTCCAAGTGCCCGCTAGTTAACCTAGATTGTCCAAGTGCCCGCTAGTTAACCTAGATAGTCCTAGTGCCCGTTAGTTAACCTAGATAGTCCAATTGCCCACTAGGGGACGTACATAGTCCATGTGCCTGCTAAGAAACTTAGATAGACCAAGTGCCCGCTATTTAACCTACATAGTCAAATTTCCCGCTAGTTAACCTAAGTAGTACCAATGTCTGATAGGGATCCTACATAGTCCAAGTGCCCGCTAGGTTACCTAGACAGTCCTAGTGCCCCCTAGTTAACCTACATAGTCCAAGTGTCCGATAGGGAACCTACATAATCCAAGTGCCCGATAGGGAACTTACATAATCCAAGTGCCCGCTAGGGAACCTACACAGTCCATGTGCCCGCTAGGCAACTTACATAGTCCAAGTGCCCGTTAGTTAACCTAGATAGTCAAAGTGCCTGCTAGTTAACCTAGATAGTCCAAGTGCCCGCTAGGTAACCTACATAGTCCAAGTTCCCGCTTGGTAAACTTAATAGTCCAAATGCCCGCTAGGGAAACTACATAGTCCAAGTGCACGATAGTTAACCTAGATACTCCAAGAGGCCTGCTAGTAAACCTACATAATCCATGGGCCAGCTAGTTAACCTACATAGTGCAAGGGACCGCTAGTTAACCTAGATCGTGCAAGTGTCCGCTAGTTAACCTACACAGTCCACGTGTCCGCTAGGTAACCTAGATAGTCCAAGTGCCCGCTAGGGATCCTTCATAATCCAAGTGCCTGCTAGGTAACCTAGATAGTCCAAGTGCCCGATAGTTAACCTAGATAGTCCTAGTTCCCTTTAGTAAACCTAGATAGTCCAAGTGCCCGCTAGTTAACCTAGATAGTCCTAGTTCCCATTAGTTAACCTAGATAGTCCAAGTGCCCACTAGGGGACGTACAAAGTCCAAGTGGCCCCTAGTTAACCTACATAGTCCAAGGTCCACTAGTTAGCCTAGATAGTCCAAGTGCCCGCTAGTTAACCTACATAGTACAAGGGCCCGCTAGTTGACCTAGATAGTCCAAGTTCCCGCTAGTTAACCTAGATAGTCAAAGTGCCCGCTAGTTAACCTAAGTAGTACAAATGCCTGATAGGCATCCTACATAGTCCAAGTGCCCGCTAGTTAACCTACATAATCCAAGTCCCCGCTAGGTAACCTAGACAGTCCAAGTGACCATTATGTTACCTACATAGTCCAAGTGCCCGCTGGGTAACCTAGATAGTCCAAGTGCCCGCTAGTTAACCTACATAGTCAAAGTGCCTGCTAGGTAAACTACATAGTCCAAGTGCCCACTAGGTAACCTAGACAGCCCAATTGCCCGCTTGTTAACCTAGACAGTCCAAGTACCCGATAGGGAACCTATATACTCCAAGTGCCCGCTGGGAACCTACATAGTCCAAGTGCTCGCTAGGGAACCTACATAGTCCAAGTGCCCGTTAGTTAACCTAGATAGTCAAAGTGCCTGCTAGGTAACCTAAATAATCCAAGTGCCTGCTAGGGAACCTACGTAGTCCAAGTGCCCGCTAGGTAACCTAGATAGTCCAATTGCCCGTTAGCTAACCTACATAGTCAAAGTGTCCGCTAGTTACCCTACATAGTCCAAGTGCCCTTTCGTTAACCTAGATAGTCCAAGTGCCCGCTAGGTAACCTAAGTAGTCCAAATGTCCGATAGGGATCCTACATAGTCCAAGTGCCCGCTGGTAATCTACATAGTCCAAGGGCCCGTTCGTTAACCTAGATAGGACAAGTGCCCGCTAGGTAACCTAGACAGTCCAAGTGCCCGCTAGGTTACCTACATAGTCCAAGTGCACGTTCGTTTACCTAGATAGTCCAAGTGCCCACTGGTAACCTACATAGTCCAAGGGCCCGCTAGGTAACCTTGATAATCCAAGTGCCTTCTAGTTAACCTACATAGTCCAAGTGCCCGCTAGGTAACCTACAAAGTCCAAGTGCCCACTAGGTAATCTAAATAATCCAAATGGCCGCTAAGGAAATTACATAGTCCAAGTGCCCGCTAGTTAACCTAGATAGTCCAAGGCCCGCTAGTTAACCTATTTAGTCCAAGTGCCTTCTAGTTAACCTACATAGTCCAAGTGCCCGCTAGTTAACCGAGATAGTCCAAGTGCCCGCTAGTAAACCTAGATAGTCCAAGGGCCCGCTAGTTAATCTAGATAGTACAAGTGCCCGCTAGTTAACCTAGATAGTCCAAGTGCCTCCTAGGTAACTTAAATAGTCCAAGTACTGCTAGGGAACCTACATAGTCCAAGTGCCCGCTAGGTAACCTAGATAGTCCAAGGGCCCGCTAGTTAACCTAAGTAGTACAAATGCCTGATAGGCATCCTACATAGTCCAAGTGCCCGCTAGTTAACCTACATAATCCAAGTCCCCGCTAGGTAACCTAGACAGTCCAAGTGACCATTATGTTACCTACATAGTCCAAGTGCCCGCTGGGTAACCTAGATAGTCCAAGTGCCCGCTAGTTAACCTACATAGTCCAAGTGCCTGCTAGTTAAACTACATAGTCCAAGTGCCCACTAGGTAACCTAGACAGCCCAATTGCCCGCTAGTTAACCTAGACAGTCCAAGTACCCGATAGGGAACCTACTTAGCCAAGTGCCCGCTGGGAACCGACATAGTCCAAGTGCTCGCTAGGGAACCTACATAGTCCAAGTGCCCGTTAGTTAACCTAGATAGTCAAAGTGCCTGCTAGGTAACCTAAATAATCCAAGTGCCTGCTAGGGAACCTACGTAGTCCAAGTGCCCGCTAGGTAACCTAGATAGTCCAATTGCCCGTTAGCTAACCTACATAGTCAAAGTGTCCGCTAGTTACCCTACATAGTCCAAGTGCCCTTTCGTTAACCTAGATAGTCCAAGTGCCCGCTAGGTAACCTAAGTAGTCCAAATGTCCGATAGGGATCCTACATAGTCCAAGTGCCCGCTGGTAATCTACATAGTCCAAGGGCCCGTTCGTTAACCTAGATAGGACAAGTGCCCGCTAGGTAACCTAGGCAGTCCAAGTGCCCGCTAGGTTACCTACATAGTCCAAGTGCACGTTCGTTAACCTAGATAGTCCAAGTGCCCGCTGGTAACCTACATAGTCCAAGGGCCCGCTAGGTAACCTTGATAATCCAAGTGCCTTCTAGTTAACCTACATAGTCCAAGTGCCCGCTAGGTAACCTACAAAGTCCAAGTGCACACTAGGTAATCTAAATAATCCAAATGGCCGCTAAGGAAATTACATAGTCCAAGTTCCCGCTAGTTAACCTAGATAGTCCAAGGCCCGCTAGTTAACCTATTTAGTCCAAGTGCCTTCTAGTTAACCTACATAGTCCAAGTGCCCGCTAGTTAACCGAGATAGTCCAAGTGCCCGCTAGTAAACCTAGATAGTCCAAGGGCCCGCTAGTTAATCTAGATAGTACAAGTGCCCGCTAGTTAACCTAGATAGTCCAAGTGCCTCCTAGGTAACTTAAATAGTCCAAGTGCTGCTAGGGAACCTACATAGTCCAAGTGCCTGCTAGGTAACCTAGATAGTCCAAGGGCCCGCTAGTTAACCTAAGTAGTACAAATGCCTGATAGGCATCCTACATAGTCCAAGTGCCCGCTAGTTAACCTACATAATCCAAGTCCCCGCTAGGTAACCTAGACAGTCCAAGTGACCATTATGTTACCTAAATAGTCCAAGTGCCCGCTGGGTAACCTAGATAGTCCAAGTGCCCGCTAGTTAACCTACATAGTCCAAGTGCCTGCTAGTTAAACTACATAGTCCAAGTGCCAACTAGGTAACCTAGACAGCCCAATTGCCCGCTAGTTAACCTAGACAGTCCAAGTACCCGATAGGGAACCTACTTAGCCAAGTGCCCGCTGGGAACCGACATAGTCCAAGTGCTCACTAGGGAACCTACATAGTCCAAGTGCCCGTTAGTTAACCTAGATAGTCAAAGTGCCTGCTAGGTAACCTAAATAATCCAAGTGCCTGCTAGGGAACCTACGTAGTCCAAGTGCCCGCTAGGTAACCAAGATAGTCCAATTGCCCGTTAGCTAACCTACATAGTCGAAGTGTCCGCTAGTTACCCTACATAGTCCAAGTGCCCGTTCGTTAACCTAGATAGTCCAAGTGCCCGCTAGGTAACCTAAGTAGTCCAAATGTCCGATAGGGATCCTACATAGTCCAAGTGCCCGCTGGTAATCTACATAGTCCAAGTGCCCGTTCGTTAACCTAGATAGGCCAAGTGCCCGCTAGGTAACCTAGACAGTCCAAGTGCCCGCTAGGTTACCTACATAGTCCAAGTGCACGTTCGTTAACCTAGATAGTCCAAGTGCCCGCTGGTAAGCTACATAGTCCAAGGGCCCGCTAGGTAACCTTGATAGTCCAAGTGTCTTCTAGTTAACCTACATAGTCCAAGTGCCCGCTAGGTAACCTACATAGTCCAAGTGCCCACTAGGTAACCTAAATAATCCAAATGGCCGCTAGGGAAACTACATAGTCCAAGTGCCCGCTAGTTAACCTAGATAGTCCAAGTGCCCGCTAGTTAACCTATATAGTCCAAGTGCCTCCGAGGTAACTTAAATAGTCCAAGTGCCCGCTAGGGAACCTACATAGTCCAAGTGCCCGCTACGTAACCTAGATAGTCCAAATGCCCGCTAGTAAACCTAGATAGTCCAAGGGCCCGCTAGTTAATCAAGATAGTCCAAGTGGCCGCTAGTTAACCTAGATAATCCAAGTGCCCGCGAGTTAACCTAGATAGTCCAAGGGCCCGCTAGTTAACCTAGATAGTCCAAGTGCCTCCTAGGTAACTTAAATAGTCCAAGTGCCCGCTAGGGAACCTACATAGTCCAAGTGCACGCTAGGTAACCTAGATAGTCCAAATGCCCGTTAGCTAACCTAGATAGTCGAAGTGTCCGCTAGTTAACCTACATAGTCCAAGTGCCCGTTAATTAATATAGATAGGCCAAGTGCCCGCTAGGTAACCTAGACAGTCCAAGTGTCTGCTAGGTTATCTACATAGTCCAAGTGCACGTTCGTTAACCTAGAAAGTCCAAGTGCCCGCTGGTAACCTACATTGTCCAAGGGCCCGCTAGGTAACCTTGATAGTCCAAGTGCTTTCTAGTTAACCTACATAGTCCAAGTGCCCACTAGGTAACCTATATAATCCAAATACCCGCTAGGGAAACTACATAGTTCAAGTGCCCGTTAGTTAACCTAGATAGTCCAAATGCCCACTAGGGGACGTACATAGTCCAAGTGCCCGCTAGGTAACCTACATAGTCCAAGTTCCCGATGGTAACCTAAATAGTCCAAATGCCCGCTAGGGAAACTACATAGTCCAAGTGCCTGCTAGTTAACCTAGATAGTCCAAGTGCCTGTTAGTAAACCTACATAATCCATGGGCCCGCTAGTTAACCTACATAGTCCAAGTGCCCGCTAGGGAAGGTACATAGTCCATGTGCCCGCTAGGTAACCTAGAGAGTGCAAGTTCCCGCTAGTTAACCTACATAGTCCAAGTGCCTGCTAGGTAACCTAGATAGTCCAAGGGTCTGCTAGTTAACCTACATAGTCCAAGTGCCCGCTAGATAACCTACATAGTGCAAGTGTCCGCTAGTTAACCTACATAGTCAAAGTGCCCGCTAGTTAACATAGATAGTCCAAGTGCCGGCTAGGTAACCTACATAGTACAAGTGTCCGCTAGTTAACCTAGATCGTCCAATTGTCCACTAGTTAACCTACATAGTCCAATTGCCCGCTAGGTAACCTAGACAGTCCAATTGCCCGCTAGTTAACCTACATAGTCCAAGTGCCCGATAGGGAACCTACATAATCCAAGGGCTCGCTAGGCAACCTACATAGTCCAAGTGCCCGTTAGTTAACCTAGATAGTCAAAGTGCCTGCTAGGTAACCTAGATAGTCCAAGTGCCCGATAGGGAACCTACATAATCCAAGGGCTCGCTAGGCAACCTACATAGTCCAAGTGCCCGTTAGTTAACCTAGATAGTCAAAGTGCCTGCTAGGTAACCTAGATAGTCCAAGTGCACGCTAGTTAACCTAGATAGTCCAAGTGCCCGCTAGTTAACCTAGATAGTCCAAGTGCCCGCTAGTTAACCTAGATAGTCCAAGTGCCCGCAAGGTAACCTACATAGTACAAGTGTCCGCTAGTTAACCTAGATCGTCCAATTGTCCGCTAGTTAACCTACATAGTCCAATTGCCCGCTAGGTAACCTAGAGAGTCCAAGTGCCCGCTAGTTAACCTACATAGTCCAAGTGCCCGATAGGGAACCTACATAATCCAAGGGCTCGCTAGGCAACCTACATAGTCCAAGTGCCCGTTAGTTAACCTAGATAGTCCAAGGGCCCGCTAGTTAATCAAGATAGTCCAAGTGGCCGCTAGTTAACCTAGATAATCCAAGTGCCCGCGAGTTAACCTAGATAGTCCAAGGGCCCGCTAGTTAACCTAGATAGTCCAAGTGCCTCCTAGGTAACTTAAATAGTCCAAGTGCCCGCTAGGGAACCTACATAGTCCAAGTGCACGCTAGGTAACCTAGATAGTCCAAATGCCCGTTAGCTAACCTAGATAGTCGAAGTGTCCGCTAGTTAACCTACATAGTCCAAGTGCCCGTTAATTAATATAGATAGGCCAAGTGCCCGCTAGGTAACCTAGACAGTCCAAGTGTCTGCTAGGTTACCTACATAGTCCAAGTGCACGTTCGTTAACCTAGAAAGTCCAAGTGCCCGCTGGTAACCTACATTGTCCAAGGGCCCGCTAGGTAACCTTGATAGTCCAAGTGCTTTCTAGTTAACCTACATAGTCCAATTGCCCGCTAGGTAACCTACATAGTCCAAGTGCCCACTAGGTAACCTATATAATCCAAATACCCGCTAGGGAAACTACATAGTTCAAGTGCCCGTTAGTTAACCTAGATAGTCCAAATGCCCACTAGGGGACGTACATAGTCCAAGTGCCCGCTAGGTAACCTACATAGTCCAAGTTCCCGATGGTAACCTAAATAGTCCAAATGCCCGCTAGGGAAACTACATAGTCCAAGTGCCTGCTAGTTAACCTAGATAGTCCAAGTGCCTGTTAGTAAACCTACATAATCCATGGGCCCGCTAGTTAACCTACATAGTCCAAGTGCCCGCTAGGGAAGGTACATAGTCCATGTGCCCGCTAGGTAACCTAGAGAGTGCAAGTTCCCGCTAGTTAACCTACATAGTCCAAGTGCCTGCTAGGTAACCTAGATAGTCCAAGGGTCTGCTAGTTAACCTACATAGTCCAAGTGCCCGCTAGATAACCTACATAGTGCAAGTGTCCGCTAGTTAACCTACATAGTCAAAGTGCCCGCTAGTTAACATAGATAGTCCAAGTGCCGGCTAGGTAACCTACATAGTACAAGTGTCCGCTAGTTAACCTAGATAGTCCAATTGTCCACTAGTTAACCTACATAGTCCAATTGCCCGCTAGGTAACCTAGACAGTCCAATTGCCCGCTAGTTAACCTACATAGTCCAAGTGCCCGATAGGGAACCTACATAATCCAAGGGCTCGCTAGGCAACCTACATAGTCCAAGTGCCCGTTAGTTAACCTAGATAGTCAAAGTGCCTGCTAGGTAACCTAGATAGTCCAAGTGCCCGATAGGGAACCTACATAATCCAAGGGCTCGCTAGGCAACCTACATAGTCCAAGTGCCCGTTAGTTAACCTAGATAGTCAAAGTGCCTGCTAGGTAACCTAGATAGTCCAAGTGCACGCTAGTTAACCTAGATAGTCCAAGTGCCCGCTAGTTAACCTAGATAGTCCAAGTGCCCGCTAGTTAACCTAGATAGTCCAAGTGCCCGCAAGGTAACCTACATAGTACAAGTGTCCGCTAGTTAACCTAGATCGTCCAATTGTCCGCTAGTTAACCTACATAGTCCAATTGCCCGCTAGGAAACCTAGACAGTCCAAGTGCCCGCTAGTTAACCTACATAGTCCAAGTGCCCGATAGGGAACCTACATAATCCAAGGGCCCGCTAGGCAACCTACATAGTCCAAGTGCCCATTAGTTAACCTAGATAGTCCAAGTGCCCGCTAGGTAACCTAGATAGTCCAAGTGCGCGCTAGTTAACCTACATAGTCCAAGTGCCCGGTCATTAACCTAGATAGTCCAAGTGCCTGCTAGGTTACCTAGACAGTCCAAGTGCCCGCTAGTTAACCTACATAGACCAAGTGCCCGATAGGGAACCTACATAGTCCAAGTGCCCGCTAGGCAACCTACATATTCCAAGAGCCAATTAGTTAACCTAGATAGTCCAAGTGCCCACTAGGGGACGTACATAGTTCAAGTGCCCGCTAGGTAACCTACATAGTCCAAGTTCCCGATGGTAACCTAAATAGTCCAAATGCCCGCTAGGGAAACTACATAGTCCAAGTGCCTGCTAGTTAACCTAGATAGTCCAAGTGCCTGTTAGTAAACCTACATAATCCATGGGCCCGCTAGTTAACCTACATAGTACAAGTGCCCGCTAGGGAAGGTACATAGTCCATGTGCCCGCTAGGTAACCTAGAGAGTGCAAGTGCCCTCTAGTTAACCTACATAGTCCAAGTGCCTGCTAGGTAACCTAGATAGTCCAAGGGTCTGCTAGTTAACCTACATAGTCCAAGTGCCCGCTAAGTAACCTACATAGTGCAAGTGTCAGCTAGTTAACCTACATAGTCAAACTGCCCGCTAGTTAACCTAGATAGTCCAAGTGCCCGCTAGGTAACCTAGATAGTCCAATTGCCCGTTAGCTAACCTACATAGTCGAAGTGTCCGCTAGTTACCCTACATAGTCCAAGTGCCCGTTCGTTAACGTAGATAGTCCAAGTGCCCGCTAGGTAACCTAAGTAGTCCAAATGTCCGATAGGGATCCTACATAGTCCAAGTGCCCGCTGGTAATCTACATAGTCCAAGTGCCCGTTAGTTAACCTAGATAGTCAAAGTGCCTGCTAGGTAACCTAGATCGTCCAAGGGCCACCTAGTTAGCCTACATAGTCCAAGTGCCCGCTAGGTAACCTAGATAGTCCAAGTGCCCGTTCAGTAACCTGATAGTCCAAGTGCCCTTTAGGGAACCTAGATAGTCCAAGGGCCCGCTAGAAAACATACATAGTCCATGGGCCCGCTAGTTAACCTACATAGTGCAAGTGTCCGCTAGTTAACCTACATATTCCAAGTGCCCCCTAGTTAACCTACATAATCTAAGTTCACGTTAGCTAACCTAGGTAGTCCAAGGGCCCGCTAGTTGACCTACATAGTCCAAGTGCCAGCTAGGTAACCTCGATAGTACAAGTGCCCCCGACTAACCTAGATAGTCCAAGTGGCGGCTAGGTAACCTACATAGTCCAATTGCCCATTTGTTAACCTAGATAATCCAAGTGCCCGCTAGGTAACCTAGACAGTCCAAGTGCCCCCTAGTTAATCTACATAATCCAAGTGCCCGCTAGGGAACCTACATAGTCCAAGTGCCCACTAGGCAACCTACATAGTCCTAGTGCCCGATAGGGAAGCTAGATAGTCCAAGTGTCCTCTAGTTACCCTACATAGTCCAAGTGCCCGTTAGTTAACCTAGATAGTCAAAGTGCCTGCTAGGTAACCTAGATAGTCCAAGTGCCTGCTAGGTAACCTACATAGTCCAAGTTCCCGCTTGGTAACTTAAATAGTCCAAATGCCCGCTAGGGAAACAACATAGTCCAAGTGCCCGCTAGTTAACCTAGATAGTCCAAGTGCCTACTAGTAAACCTACATAATCCATGGTCCCGCAAGTTAACCTACATAGTGCAAGGGCCCGCTAGTTAACCTAGATAGTAAAAGTACCCGGTAGTGATCCTTCATAATCCAAGTGCCTGCTAGGTAACCTAGATAGTCCAAGTGCCCTCTAGGGATCCTTCATAATCCAAGTGCCTGCTAGGTAACCTAGATAGTCCAATTGCCCGCTAGTTAACCTAGATAGTCCTCGTGCCCGTTAGTTAACCTAGATAGTCCAAGTGCCCACTAGGGGACGTACATCGTCCAAGTGCCCGCTAGGTAACCTAGATAATCCAAGTGCGTGCTAGGGTATGTACATAGTCCAAGTGCCTGCTAGGTAACCTAGATAGTCCAAGTTCCCGCTAGTTAACCTACATAGTCCACCGGACCGCTAGTTAACCTACATAGTCGAAGATCTGCTAGTTAACCTAGATAGTCAAAGTGCCCGCTATATAACCTAAAAAGTCCAAGTGCCCGCTATGTTACCTACATTTTCCAAGTGCCCGTTCGTTAACCTAGATAGTCCAAGTGCCCGCTAGGTAACCTAGATAGTGAAAGTGCCCGTTAGGTAACCTAGATAGTTCAAGTGCCTGCTAGGTAACCTACATTGTCCAAGTTCCCCCTAGGTATCCTAGATAGTCCAAGTTCCCTTTACCTAACCTAGATAGTCCAAGTGCCCGCTAGGCAACATACATAGTCCAAGTGCCCGTTAGTTAAACTAGAAGTCCAAGTGCCCGCTATGTAACCTATACAGTGCAAGTGCCCGTTCATTAACCTAGATAGTCCAAGTGCCCGCTAGGGAACCTATATAATCCAAGTGCTATCTAGGTAACCTAGATAGTCCAATGGCCCGCTAGTTAACATAAATAGTCCAAGGGCTCGCTTGTTAACTTTGATAGTCCAAGTGCCAGTTAGTTAACCTAGATCGTCCAAGTGCCCGCTAGTTAACATAGATCGTCCAAGTGTCCTCTAGTTAACCTACATTGTCCAAGTGCCCGCTAGGTAACCTATATAGTGCAAGTGTCTGCTAGGTAACCTACATAGTCCAAATGCCCGCTAGTTAACATAGATCGTCCAAGTGCCCGCTAGGGAAGGTACATAGTCCAAGTGCCCGCTAGGTAACCTAGAGAGTGCAAGTGCCTGCTAGTTAACCTACATAGTCCAAGTGCCTGCTAGGTAACCTAGATATTCCAAGGGCCTGCTAGTTAACCTATATAGTCCAAGTGCCCGCTACGTAACCTACATAGTGCAAGTGTCCGCTAGTTAACCTACATTGTCAAAGTGCCCGCTAGTTAACATAGATAGTCCAAGTACCCGCTAGGTAACACACATAGTGCAAGTGTCCGCTAGTTAACCTAGATCGTCCAATTGTCCGCTAGTTAACCTACATAGTCCAAGTGCCCGCTAGGTAACCTAGATAGTGCAAGTGCCAGTTCGATAACCTACATAGTCCAAGTGCCCTTTACGGAACCTAGATAGTCCAAGTGCCCGCTAGGGAACCTACATAGTCCAATTGCTCGCTCTGGAACATACATAGTCCAAGTTCCCGTTAGTAAATCTAGATAATCCAAGTGCCTGCTAGGTAACCTAGATAGTCCAAGTGCCCGCTAGGTAACCTACATAGTCCAAGTGCCCGTTAGTTAACCTAGATAGTCAAAGTGCCTGCTAGGTAACCTAGATAGTCCAAGTGCCCGCTAGGTAACCTACATAGTCCAAGTGCCCGCTAGGTAACCTATATAGTCCAAATGCCCGCTAGGGAACCTACATAGTCCAAGCGCGCGCTAGTTAACCTAGATAGTCCAAGTGCCCGCTAGTTAACCTAGATAGTCCAAGTGCCCGGTAGTTAACCAGAATCATCAAAGTGCCCTCTAGTTAACTTACATAGTCCAAAGGCCTGCTAGTTAACCTACATAGACCAAGGGCCCGCTAGTTAACCTAGATAGTCCAAGTGCCCGCTAGTAAACCTACATAGTCCAAGTTCCCGCTAGGTAACCTAGACTGTCCAAGTGACCACTAGGTTACCTACATAGTCCAAGTGCCCGTTCGTTAACCTACATAGTCCAAGTGCCCGCTAGGTAACGTAGATAGCCCAAGTGCCCGCTAGGGAACGTACATAATCCTGGTGCCTGCTAGGTAAAACTACATAGTCCAAGTGCCCGTTCATTAACCTACATAGTCCAAGTGCCCGTTCGTTAACCTACATAGCCCAAGTGCCCGCTGGGGAACATACATAGTCCAAGTTCCCACTATGTAACCTAGACAGTCTAATTGCCCACTAGTTAACCTAGACAGTCCAAGTACCCGATAGGGAACCTACATAGTCTAAGTGCCCGCTAGGGAACCTACGTAGTCCAAGTGCTCGCTAGGCAACCTACATAGTCCAAGTGCCCGTTAGTTAACCTAGATAGTCAAAGTGCCTGCTAGGTAACCTAAATAGTCCAAGTGCCCGCTAGGAACCACCATAGTCCAAGTCCCCGCTAGGTAACCTAGATAGTCCAGTTGCCCGTTAGATAACCTAATTAGTCGAAGTGTCCGCTAGTTAACCTACATAGTCCAAGTGCCCACTAGGTAACCTAGATAATCCAAATGTCCGCTAGGTAACCTAGACAGTCCAAGTGCCCGCTAGGTTACCTACATAGTCCAAGTGCACGTTCGTTAACCTAGATAGTCCAAGTGCCCGCTGGTAACCTACATAGTCCAAGAGCCCGCTAGGAAACCTTGATAGTCCAAGTGCCTTCTAGTTAACCTACGTAGTCCAAGTGCCCGCTAGATAACCTACATAGTCAAATTGCCCACTAGGTAACCTAAATAATTCAAATGCCCGCTAGGGAAAGTACATAGTCCAAGTACCCGTTAGTTAACCTAGATAGTCCAAGTGCCCGCTAGTAAACCTAGATTGTTCAAGGGCCTGCTACTTAACCTAGATAGTCCAAGTGCCCGCTAGTTAACCTAAATCATCCAAGTGTCCGCTAGGTAACCTAGATAGTCCAAGTGACTGATAATTAACCTACATAGTCCAAGTGTCCGTTCGTTAACCTAGATAGTCCAAGTGCCCATTGGGTAACCTACATAGTCCAAGTGCCCGCTTGGTAACCTGGATAGTCCAAGTGCCCGCTAGTTAACCTACATAGTCCAAGTGTCTTCTAGGGAGCCTACATAGTCCACGTGACCGCTAGGGAACCTACATAGTCCAAGTGCCCGTTAGGGAAACTACATAGTCCAAGTGCCCGCTAGGTAACCTACAGAGTCCAAATTCCCGCAAGGAAACCTACATAGTCTAAATGCCCGCTAGGCAACCTACATAATCCAAGTGCCCGCTCTGGAACATACAAAGTCCAAGTGCCCGTTAGCTAACCTAGATAGTCCAAGGGCCCGATAGTTGACCTACATAGTCCAAGTGCCAGCTAGGTAACCTAGATAGTACAAGTACCCGCTAGGGAACCTAGATAATCCAAGTGCCTGTTAGCTAACCTAGATAGTCCAAGTGGTGGCTAGGTAAACTACATAGTCCAAGTGCCCGTTCGTTAACCTAGATAATCGAAGTGCCCGCTAGGTAACCTAGACTGTCCAAGTGACCGCTAGGTTACCTACATAGTCCAAGTGCCCGCTAGTTAACCTACATAGTCCAAGTGCCCGCTAGGTAACGTAGATAGCCCAAGTGCCCGCTAGGGAACGTACATAGTTCAAGTGCCCTTAGGTAACCTAGATAGTCCAAGTGCCCACTAGTTAACCTACATAGTCCAAGTGCCTGCTAGGTAAACTACATAGTCCAAGTGCCCGTTCATTAACCTACAAAGTCCAAGTGCCCGTTCGTTAACCTAAATAGCCCAATGCCCGCTAGGGAACATACATAGTCCAAGTGCCCACTAGGTAACCTAGACAGTCCAATTGCCCGCTAGTTAACCTAGACAGTCCAAGTACCCGATAGGGAACCTACATAGTCTAAGTGCGCGCTAGGGAACCTACGTAGTCCAAGTGCTCGCTAGGCAACCTACATAATCCAAGTGCCCGTTAGTTAACCTAGATAGTCAAAGTGCCTGCTAGGTAACCTAAATAGGCCAAGTGCCCGTAGGGAACCTCCATAGTCCAAGTGCCCGCTAGGTAACCTAGATAGTCCAATTGCCCGTTAGATAACCTAGATAGTCGAAGTGTCCGCTAGTTAACCTACATAGTCCAAGTGCCCACTAGGTAACCTAGATAGTCCAAATGTCCGCTCGGTAACCTAGACAGTCCAAGTGCCCGCTAGGTTACCTACATAGTCCAAGTGCACGTTCGTTAACCTAGATAGTCCAAGTGCCCGCTGGTAACCTACATAGTCCAAGAGCCCGCTAGGTAACCCTGATAGTCCAAGTGCCTTCTAGTTAACCTACGTAGTCCAAGTGCCCGCTAGATAACCTACATAGTCAAAGTGCCCACTAGGTAATCTAAATAATCCAAATGCCCGCTAGGGAAAGTACATAGTCCAAGTACACGTTAGTTAACCTAGATAGTCCAAGTGCCCGCTAGTAAACCTAGATAGTCCAAGGGCCTGCTACTTAACCTAGATAGTCCAAGTGCCCGCTAGTTAACCTAAATCGTCCAATTGTCCGCTAGGTAACCTAGATAGTCCAATTGCCTGATAAGTAACCTACATAGTCCAAGTGTCTGTTCGTTAACCTAGATAGTCCAAGTGCCCATTGGGTAACCTACATAGTCCAAGTGCCCGCTTGGTAACCTGGATAGTCCAAGTGCCCGCTAGTTAACCTACATAGTCCAAGTGTCTTCTAGGGAGCCTACATAGTCCACGTGACCGCTAGGGAACCTACATAGTCCAAGTGCCCGTTAGGGAAACTACATAGTCCAAGTGCCCGCTAGGTAACCTACAGAGTCCAAATGCCAGCAAGGAAACCTACATAGCCTAAATGCCCGCTAGGCAACCTACATAATCCTAGTGCCCGCTCTGGAACATACAAAGTCCAAGTGCCCGTTAGCTAACCTAGATAGTCCAAGGGCCCGATAGCTGACCTACATAGTCCAAGTGCCAGCTAGGTAACCTAGATAGTACAAGTGCCCGCTAGGGAACCTAGATAATCCAAGTGCCTGTTAGCTAACCTAGATAGTCCAAATGGCGGCTAGGTAACCTACATAGTCCAAGTGCCCGTTCTTTAACCTAGAAGTCCAAGTGCCCGCAAGGTAACCTAGACAGTCCAACTGCCCGCTAGGTAACCTACATAGTCCAAATGCCCGATAGTTAACCTACATAGTCCAAGTGCCCTTTAGGTAACCTAGATAGTCCAAGTGCCCGCTATTTAACCTACATAGTCCAAGTGCCCGCTAGGTAACCTAGATAGTGAAAGTACCCGTTAGGTAACCTAGATAGTCCAAGTGCCTGCTAGGTAACCTACATTGTCCACGTTCCCGCTAGGTAACCTAGATAGTCCAAGTGCCCGTTACCTAACCTAGATAGTCCAAGTGCCCGCTAGGCTACATACATAGTCCAAGTGCCCGTTCGTTAACCTAGAAGTCCAAGTGCCCGCTATGTAACCTAGACAGTGCAAGTGCCCATTCGTTAACCTAGATTGTCCAAGTGCCCGCTAGGGAACCTATATACTCCAAGTGCTATCTAGGTAACCTAGATAGTCCAAGGGCCCACTACTTAACCTACATAGTCCAAGGGCTCAATTGTTAACTTTGATAATCCAAGTGCCCGTTAGTAAACCTAGATCGTCCAAGAGCCCCCTAGTTAACCTAGATCGTCCAAGTGTCCTCTAGTTAACCTACATAGTCAAGTGCCCGCTAGGTAACCTACATAGTGCAAGTGTCTGCTAGGTAACCTACATAGTCCAAGTGCCGCTAGTTAACGTAGATAGTCCAAGTGCCCACTAGGGAAGGTACATAGTCCACGTGCCCCCTAGGTAACCTAGAGAGTGCAAGTGCCCGCTAGTTAACCTACATAATCCAAGTGCCTGCTAGGTAACCTAGATAGTCCAAGGGCCTGCTAGTTAACCTACATAGTCCAAGTGCCCGCTAGGTAACCTGCATAGTGCAAGTGTCCGCTAGTTAACCTACATAGTCAAAGTGCCCGCTAGGTAACCTAGATAGTCCAAGAGCCTGCTAGGTAACCTACATAGTGCAAGTGTCCGCTAGTTAACCTAGATCGTCCAATTGTCCGCTAGTTAACCTACATATTCCAAGTGCCCTTTAGGGAACCTAGATTGTCCAAGTGCCCGCTAGGGAACCTACATAGTCCAATTGCCCGCTCTGGAACATACATTGTCCAAGTGCCCGTTAGTTAACCTAGATAATCCAAGTGCCCGCTAGTTAACCTAGATAGTCCAAGTGCCCGCTAGGTAACCTACATAGTCCAAGTGCCCTTTAGGGAACCTAGATTGTCCAAGTGCCCGCTAGGGAACCTACATAGTCCAATTGCCCGCTCTGGAACATACATTGTCCAAGTGCCCGTTAGTTAACCTAGATAATCCAAGTGCCCGCTAGTTAACCTAGATAGTCCAAGTGCCCGCTAGGTAACCTACATAGTCCAAGTGCCCGCTAGGTAACCTATATAGTCCAAATGTCCGCTAGGGAACCTACATAGTCCAAGCGTGCGCTAGTTAACCTAGATAGTCCAAGTGCCCGCTAGTTAACCAGGATCATCAAAGTGCCCTCTAGTTAACTTACATAGTCCAAAGGCCTGCTAGTTAACCTAGATAGTCCAAGTGCCCGCTAGTTAACCTACATAGTCCAAGTTCCTGCTAGGTAACCTAGACAGTCCAAGTGACCACTAGGTTACCTACATAGTCCAAGTGCCCGTTCGTTAACCTACATAGTCCAAGTGCCCGCTAGGTAACGTAGATAGCCCAAGTGCCCGCTAGGGAAGGTACATAGTCCAAGTGCCCGTAGGTAACCTAGATAGTCCAAGTGCCTGCTAGTTAACCTACATAGTCCAAGTACCTGCTAGGTAAACTACATAATCCAAGTGCCCGTTCGTTAACCTACTTAGTCCAAGTGCCCGTTCGTTAACCTACATAGTCCAAGTGCCCGCTAGGGAACGTAGATAGCCTAAGTGCCCGCTAGGGTACGTACATACTCCAAGTGCCCACTAGGTAACCTAAACAGTCCAATTGCCCGCTAGTTAACCTAGAGAGTCCAAGTACCCGATAGGGAACCTACATAGTCCAATTGCCCGCTAGGGAACCTACATAGTCCAAGTGCTCGCTAGGCAACCTACATCGTCCAAGTGCACGTTAGTTAACCTAGATAGTCAAAGTGCCTGCTAGGTAACCTAAATAGTCCAAGTGCCCGCTAGGGAACCTCCATAGTCCAAGTGCCCGTTAGGTAACCTAGATAGTCCAATTGCCCGTTAGATAACCTAGATAGCCGAAGTGTCCTATAGTTAACCTACATAGTCCAAGTGCCCGTTCGTTAACCTATATAGTCAAAGTGCCTGCTAGGTAACCTAGATAGTCCAAGTGCCCGCTAGGTAACCTACATAGTCCAAGTGCCCGCTAGGTAACCTATATAGTCCAAATGCCCGCTAGGGAACCTACATAGTCCAAGCGCGCGCTAGTTAACCTAGATAGTCCAAGTGCCCGCTAGTTAACCTAGATAGTCCAAGTGCCCGGTAGTTAACCAGAATCATCAAAGTGCCCTCTAGTTAACTTACATAGTCCAAAGGCCTGCTAGTTAACCTACATAGACCAAGGGCCCGCTAGTTAACCTAGATAGTCCAAGTGCCCGCTAGTAAACCTACATAGTCCAAGTTCCCGCTAGGTAACCTAGACTGTCCAAGTGACCACTAGGTTACCTACATAGTCCAAGTGCCCGTTCGTTAACCTACATAGTCCAAGTGCCCGCTAGGTAACGTAGATAGCCCAAGTGCCCACTAGGGAACGTACATAATCCTGGTGCCTGCTAGGTAAAACTACATAGTCCAAGTGCCCGTTCATTAACCTACATAGTCCAAGTGCCCGTTCGTTAACCTACATAGCCCAAGTGCCCGCTGGGGAACATACATAGTCCAAGTTCCCACTATGTAACCTAGACAGTCTAATTGCCCACTAGTTAACCTAGACAGTCCAAGTACCCGATAGGGAACCTACATAGTCTAAGTGCCCGCTAGGGAACCTACGTAGTCCAAGTGCTCGCTAGGCAACCTACATAGTCCAAGTGCCCGTTAGTTAACCTAGATAGTCAAAGTGCCTGCTAGGTAACCTAAATAGTCCAAGTGCCCGCTAGGAACCACCATAGTCCAAGTCCCCGCTAGGTAACCTAGATAGTCCAGTTGCCCGTTAGATAACCTAATTAGTCGAAGTGTCCGCTAGTTAACCTACATAGTCCAAGTGCCCACTAGGTAACCTAGATAATCCAAATGTCCGCTAGGTAACCTAGACAGTCCAAGTGCCCGCTAGGTTACCTACATAGTCCAAGTGCACGTTCGTTAACCTAGATAGTCCAAGTGCCCGCTGGTAACCTACATAGTCCAAGAGCCCGCTAGGAAACCTTGATAGTCCAAGTGCCTTCTAGTTAACCTACGTAGTCCAAGTGCCCGCTAGATAACCTACATAGTCAAATTGCCCACTAGGTAACCTAAATAATTCAAATGCCCGCTAGGGAAAGTACATAGTCCAAGTACCCGTTAGTTAACCTAGATAGTCCAAGTGCCCGCTAGTAAACCTAGATTGTTCAAGGGCCTGCTACTTAACCTAGATAGTCCAAGTGCCCGCTAGTTAACCTAAATCATCCAAGTGTCCGCTAGGTAACCTAGATAGTCCAAGTGACTGATAATTAACCTACATAGTCCAAGTGTCCGTTCGTTAACCTAGATAGTCCAAGTGCCCATTGGGTAACCTACATAGTCCAAGTGCCCGCTTGGTAACCTGGATAGTCCAAGTGCCCGCTAGTTAACCTACATAGTCCAAGTGTCTTCTAGGGAGCCTACATAGTCCACGTGACCGCTAGGGAACCTACATAGTCCAAGTGCCCGTTAGGGAAACTACATAGTCCAAGTGCCCGCTAGGTAACCTACAGAGTCCAAATTCCCGCAAGGAAACCTACATAGTCTAAATGCCCGCTAGGCAACCTACATAATCCAAGTGCCCGCTCTGGAACATACAAAGTCCAAGTGCCCGTTAGCTAACCTAGATAGTCCAAGGGCCCGATAGTTGACCTACATAGTCCAAGTGCCAGCTAGGTAACCTAGATAGTACAAGTACCCGCTAGGGAACCTAGATAATCCAAGTGCCTGTTAGCTAACCTAGATAGTCCAAGTGGTGGCTAGGTAAACTACATAGTCCAAGTGCCCGTTCGTTAACCTAGATAATCGAAGTGCCCGCTAGGTAACCTAGACTGTCCAAGTGACCGCTAGGTTACCTACATAGTCCAAGTGCCCGCTAGTTAACCTACATAGTCCAAGTGCCCGCTAGGTAACGTAGATAGCCCAAGTGCCCGCTAGGGAACGTACATAGTTCAAGTGCCCTTAGGTAACCTAGATAGTCCAAGTGCCCACTAGTTAACCTACATAGTCCAAGTGCCTGCTAGGTAAACTACATAGTCCAAGTGCCCGTTCATTAACCTACAAAGTCCAAGTGCCCGTTCGTTAACCTAAATAGCCCAATGCCCGCTAGGGAACATACATAGTCCAAGTGCCCACTAGGTAACCTAGACAGTCCAATTGCCCGCTAGTTAACCTAGACAGTCCAAGTACCCGATAGGGAACCTACATAGTCTAAGTGCGCGCTAGGGAACCTACGTAGTCCAAGTGCTCGCTAGGCAACCTACATAATCCAAGTGCCCGTTAGTTAACCTAGATAGTCAAAGTGCCTGCTAGGTAACCTAAATAGGCCAAGTGCCCGTAGGGAACCTCCATAGTCCAAGTGCCCGCTAGGTAACCTAGATAGTCCAATTGCCCGTTAGATAACCTAGATAGTCGAAGTGTCCGCTAGTTAACCTACATAGTCCAAGTGCCCACTAGGTAACCTAGATAGTCCAAATGTCCGCTAGGTAACCTAGACAGTCCAAGTGCCCGCTAGGTTACCTACATAGTCCAAGTGCACGTTCGTTAACCTAGATAGTCCAAGTGCCCGCTGGTAACCTACATAGTCCAAGAGCCCGCTAGGTAACCCTGATAGTCCAAGTGCCTTCTAGTTAACCTACGTAGTCCAAGTGCCCGCTAGATAACCTACATAGTCAAAGTGCCCACTAGGTAATCTAAATAATCCAAATGCCCGCTAGGGAAAGTACATAGTCCAAGTACACGTTAGTTAACCTAGATAGTCCAAGTGCCCGCTAGTAAACCTAGATAGTCCAAGGGCCTGCTACTTAACCTAGATAGTCCAAGTGCCCGCTAGTTAACCTAAATCGTCCAATTGTCCGCTAGGTAACCTAGATAGTCCAATTGCCTGATAAGTAACCTACATAGTCCAAGTGTCTGTTCGTTAACCTAGATAGTCCAAGTGCCCATTGGGTAACCTACATAGTCCAAGTGCCCGCTTGGTAACCTGGATAGTCCAAGTGCCCGCTAGTTAACCTACATAGTCCAAGTGTCTTCTAGGGAGCCTACATAGTCCACGTGACCGCTAGGGAACCTACATAGTCCAAGTGCCCGTTAGGGATACTACATAGTCCAAGTGCCCGCTAGGTAACCTACAGAGTCCAAATGCCAGCAAGGAAACCTACATAGCCTAAATGCCCGCTAGGCAACCTACATAATCCTAGTGCCCGCTCTGGAACATACAAAGTCCAAGTGCCCGTTAGCTAACCTAGATAGTCCAAGGGCCCGATAGCTGACCTACATAGTCCAAGTGCCAGCTAGGTAACCTAGATAATCCAAATGTCCGCTAGGTAACCTAGACAGTCCAAGTGCCCGCTAGGTTACCTACATAGTCCAAGTGCACGTTCGTTAACCTAGATAGTCCAAGTGCCCGCTGGTAACCTACATAGTCCAAGAGCCCGCTAGGAAACCTTGATAGTCCAAGTGCCTTCTAGTTAACCTACGTAGTCCAAGTGCCCGCTAGATAACCTACATAGTCAAATTGCCCACTAGGTAACCTAAATAATTCAAATGCCCGCTAGGGAAAGTACATAGTCCAAGTACCCGTTAGTTAACCTAGATAGTCCAAGTGCCCGCTAGTAAACCTAGATTGTTCAAGGGCCTGCTACTTAACCTAGATAGTCCAAGTGCCCGCTAGTTAACCTAAATCATCCAAGTGTCCGCTAGGTAACCTAGATAGTCCAAGTGACTGATAATTAACCTACATAGTCCAAGTGTCCGTTCGTTAACCTAGATAGTCCAAGTGCCCATTGGGTAACCTACATAGTCCAAGTGCCCGCTTGGTAACCTGGATAGTCCAAGTGCCCGCTAGTTAACCTACATAGTCCAAGTGTCTTCTAGGGAGCCTACATAGTCCACGTGACCGCTAGGGAACCTACATAGTCCAAGTGCCCGTTAGGGAAACTACATAGTCCAAGTGCCCGCTAGGTAACCTACAGAGTCCAAATTCCCGCAAGGAAACCTACATAGTCTAAATGCCCGCTAGGCAACCTACATAATCCAAGTGCCCGCTCTGGAACATACAAAGTCCAAGTGCCCGTTAGCTAACCTAGATAGTCCAAGGGCCCGATAGTTGACCTACATAGTCCAAGTGCCAGCTAGGTAACCTAGATAGTACAAGTACCCGCTAGGGAACCTAGATAATCCAAGTGCCTGTTAGCTAACCTAGATAGTCCAAGTGGTGGCTAGGTAAACTACATAGTCCAAGTGCCCGTTCGTTAACCTAGATAATCGAAGTGCCCGCTAGGTAACCTAGACTGTCCAAGTGACCGCTAGGTTACCTACATAGTCCAAGTGCCCGCTAGTTAACCTACATAGTCCAAGTGCCCGCTAGGTAACGTAGATAGCCCAAGTGCCCGCTAGGGAACGTACATAGTTCAAGTGCCCTTAGGTAACCTAGATAGTCCAAGTGCCCACTAGTTAACCTACATAGTCCAAGTGCCTGCTAGGTAAACTACATAGTCCAAGTGCCCGTTCATTAACCTACAAAGTCCAAGTGCCCGTTCGTTAACCTAAATAGCCCAATGCCCGCTAGGGAACATACATAGTCCAAGTGCCCACTAGGTAACCTAGACAGTCCAATTGCCCGCTAGTTAACCTAGACAGTCCAAGTACCCGATAGGGAACCTACATAGTCTAAGTGCGCGCTAGGGAACCTACGTAGTCCAAGTGCTCGCTAGGCAACCTACATAATCCAAGTGCCCGTTAGTTAACCTAGATAGTCAAAGTGCCTGCTAGGTAACCTAAATAGGCCAAGTGCCCGTAGGGAACCTCCATAGTCCAAGTGCCCGCTAGGTAACCTAGATAGTCCAATTGCCCGTTAGATAACCTAGATAGTCGAAGTGTCCGCTAGTTAACCTACATAGTCCAAGTGCCCACTAGGTAACCTAGATAGTCCAAATGTCCGCTCGGTAACCTAGACAGTCCAAGTGCCCGCTAGGTTACCTACATAGTCCAAGTGCACGTTCGTTAACCTAGATAGTCCAAGTGCCCGCTGGTAACCTACATAGTCCAAGAGCCCGCTAGGTAACCCTGATAGTCCAAGTGCCTTCTAGTTAACCTACGTAGTCCAAGTGCCCGCTAGATAACCTACATAGTCAAAGTGCCCACTAGGTAATCTAAATAATCCAAATGCCCGCTAGGGAAAGTACATAGTCCAAGTACACGTTAGTTAACCTAGATAGTCCAAGTGCCCGCTAGTAAACCTAGATAGTCCAAGGGCCTGCTACTTAACCTAGATAGTCCAAGTGCCCGCTAGTTAACCTAAATCGTCCAATTGTCCGCTAGGTAACCTAGATAGTCCAATTGCCTGATAAGTAACCTACATAGTCCAAGTGTCTGTTCGTTAACCTAGATAGTCCAAGTGCCCATTGGGTAACCTACATAGTCCAAGTGCCCGCTTGGTAACCTGGATAGTCCAAGTGCCCGCTAGTTAACCTACATAGTCCAAGTGTCTTCTAGGGAGCCTACATAGTCCACGTGACCGCTAGGGAACCTACATAGTCCAAGTGCCCGTTAGGGAAACTACATAGTCCAAGTGCCCGCTAGGTAACCTACAGAGTCCAAATGCCAGCAAGGAAACCTACATAGCCTAAATGCCCGCTAGGCAACCTACATAATCCTAGTGCCCGCTCTGGAACATACAAAGTCCAAGTGCCCGTTAGCTAACCTAGATAGTCCAAGGGCCCGATAGCTGACCTACATAGTCCAAGTGCCAGCTAGGTAACCTAGATAGTACAAGTGCCCGCTAGGGAACCTAGATAATCCAAGTGCCTGTTAGCTAACCTAGATAGTCCAAATGGCGGCTAGGTAACCTACATAGTCCAAGTGCCCGTTCTTTAACCTAGAAGTCCAAGTGCCCGCAAGGTAACCTAGACAGTCCAACTGCCCGCTAGGTAACCTACATAGTCCAAATGCCCGATAGTTAACCTACATAGTCCAAGTGCCCTTTAGGTAACCTAGATAGTCCAAGTGCCCGCTATTTAACCTACATAGTCCAAGTGCCCGCTAGGTAACCTAGATAGTGAAAGTACCCGTTAGGTAACCTAGATAGTCCAAGTGCCTGCTAGGTAACCTACATTGTCCACGTTCCCGCTAGGTAACCTAGATAGTCCAAGTGCCCGTTACCTAACCTAGATAGTCCAAGTGCCCGCTAGGCTACATACATAGTCCAAGTGCCCGTTCGTTAACCTAGAAGTCCAAGTGCCCGCTATGTAACCTAGACAGTGCAAGTGCCCATTCGTTAACCTAGATTGTCCAAGTGCCCGCTAGGGAACCTATATACTCCAAGTGCTATCTAGGTAACCTAGATAGTCCAAGGGCCCACTACTTAACCTACATAGTCCAAGGGCTCAATTGTTAACTTTGATAATCCAAGTGCCCGTTAGTAAACCTAGATCGTCCAAGAGCCCCCTAGTTAACCTAGATCGTCCAAGTGTCCTCTAGTTAACCTACATAGTCAAGTGCCCGCTAGGTAACCTACATAGTGCAAGTGTCTGCTAGGTAACCTACATAGTCCAAGTGCCGCTAGTTAACGTAGATAGTCCAAGTGCCCACTAGGGAAGGTACATAGTCCACGTGCCCCCTAGGTAACCTAGAGAGTGCAAGTGCCCGCTAGTTAACCTACATAATCCAAGTGCCTGCTAGGTAACCTAGATAGTCCAAGGGCCTGCTAGTTAACCTACATAGTCCAAGTGCCCGCTAGGTAACCTGCATAGTGCAAGTGTCCGCTAGTTAACCTACATAGTCAAAGTGCCCGCTAGGTAACCTAGATAGTCCAAGAGCCTGCTAGGTAACCTACATAGTGCAAGTGTCCGCTAGTTAACCTAGATCGTCCAATTGTCCGCTAGTTAACCTACATATTCCAAGTGCCCTTTAGGGAACCTAGATTGTCCAAGTGCCCGCTAGGGAACCTACATAGTCCAATTGCCCGCTCTGGAACATACATTGTCCAAGTGCCCGTTAGTTAACCTAGATAATCCAAGTGCCCGCTAGTTAACCTAGATAGTCCAAGTGCCCGCTAGGTAACCTACATAGTCCAAGTGCCCTTTAGGGAACCTAGATTGTCCAAGTGCCCGCTAGGGAACCTACATAGTCCAATTGCCCGCTCTGGAACATACATTGTCCAAGTGCCCGTTAGTTAACCTAGATAATCCAAGTGCCCGCTAGTTAACCTAGATAGTCCAAGTGCCCGCTAGGTAACCTACATAGTCCAAGTGCCCGCTAGGTAACCTATATAGTCCAAATGTCCGCTAGGGAACCTACATAGTCCAAGCGTGCGCTAGTTAACCTAGATAGTCCAAGTGCCCGCTAGTTAACCAGGATCATCAAAGTGCCCTCTAGTTAACTTACATAGTCCAAAGGCCTGCTAGTTAACCTAGATAGTCCAAGTGCCCGCTAGTTAACCTACATAGTCCAAGTTCCTGCTAGGTAACCTAGACAGTCCAAGTGACCACTAGGTTACCTACATAGTCCAAGTGCCCGTTCGTTAACCTACATAGTCCAAGTGCCCGCTAGGTAACGTAGATAGCCCAAGTGCCCGCTAGGGAAGGTACATAGTCCAAGTGCCCGTAGGTAACCTAGATAGTCCAAGTGCCTGCTAGTTAACCTACATAGTCCAAGTACCTGCTAGGTAAACTACATAATCCAAGTGCCCGTTCGTTAACCTACTTAGTCCAAGTGCCCGTTCGTTAACCTACATAGTCCAAGTGCCCGCTAGGGAACGTAGATAGCCTAAGTGCCCGCTAGGGTACGTACATACTCCAAGTGCCCACTAGGTAACCTAAACAGTCCAATTGCCCGCTAGTTAACCTAGAGAGTCCAAGTACCCGATAGGGAACCTACATAGTCCAATTGCCCGCTAGGGAACCTACATAGTCCAAGTGCTCGCTAGGCAACCTACATCGTCCAAGTGCACGTTAGTTAACCTAGATAGTCAAAGTGCCTGCTAGGTAACCTAAATAGTCCAAGTGCCCGCTAGGGAACCTCCATAGTCCAAGTGCCCGTTAGGTAACCTAGATAGTCCAATTGCCCGTTAGATAACCTAGATAGCCGAAGTGTCCTATAGTTAACCTACATAGTCCAAGTGCCCGTTCGTTAACCTAGATAGTCAAAGTGCCTGCTAGGTAACCTAGATAGTCCAAGTGCCCGCTAGGTAACCTACATAGTCCAAGTGCCCGCTAGGTAACCTATATAGTCCAAATGCCCGCTAGGGAACCTACATAGTCCAAGCGCGCGCTAGTTAACCTAGATAGTCCAAGTGCCCGCTAGTTAACCTAGATAGTCCAAGTGCCCGGTAGTTAACCAGAATCATCAAAGTGCCCTCTAGTTAACTTACATAGTCCAAAGGCCTGCTAGTTAACCTACATAGACCAAGGGCCCGCTAGTTAACCTAGATAGTCCAAGTGCCCGCTAGTAAACCTACATAGTCCAAGTTCCCGCTAGGTAACCTAGACTGTCCAAGTGACCACTAGGTTACCTACATAGTCCAAGTGCCCGTTCGTTAACCTACATAGTCCAAGTGCCCGCTAGGTAACGTAGATAGCCCAAGTGCCCGCTAGGGAACGTACATAATCCTGGTGCCTGCTAGGTAAAACTACATAGTCCAAGTGCCCGTTCATTAACCTACATAGTCCAAGTGCCCGTTCGTTAACCTACATAGCCCAAGTGCCCGCTGGGGAACATACATAGTCCAAGTTCCCACTATGTAACCTAGACAGTCTAATTGCCCACTAGTTAACCTAGACAGTCCAAGTACCCGATAGGAAACCTACATAGTCTAAGTGCCCGCTAGGGAACCTACGTAGTCCAAGTGCTCGCTAGGCAACCTACATAGTCCAAGTGCCCGTTAGTTAACCTAGATAGTCAAAGTGCCTGCTAGGTAACCTAAATAGTCCAAGTGCCCGCTAGGAACCACCATAGTCCAAGTCCCCGCTAGGTAACCTAGATAGTCCAGTTGCCCGTTAGATAACCTAATTAGTCGAAGTGTCCGCTAGTTAACCTACATAGTCCAAGTGCCCACTAGGTAACCTAGATAATCCAAATGTCCGCTAGGTAACCTAGACAGTCCAAGTGCCCGCTAGGTTACCTACATAGTCCAAGTGCACGTTCGTTAACCTAGATAGTCCAAGTGCCCGCTGGTAACCTACATAGTCCAAGAGCCCGCTAGGAAACCTTGATAGTCCAAGTGCCTTCTAGTTAACCTACGTAGTCCAAGTGCCCGCTAGATAACCTACATAGTCAAATTGCCCACTAGGTAACCTAAATAATTCAAATGCCCGCTAGGGAAAGTACATAGTCCAAGTACCCGTTAGTTAACCTAGATAGTCCAAGTGCCCGCTAGTAAACCTAGATTGTTCAAGGGCCTGCTACTTAACCTAGATAGTCCAAGTGCCCGCTAGTTAACCTAAATCATCCAAGTGTCCGCTAGGTAACCTAGATAGTCCAAGTGACTGATAATTAACCTACATAGTCCAAGTGTCCGTTCGTTAACCTAGATAGTCCAAGTGCCCATTGGGTAACCTACATAGTCCAAGTGCCCGCTTGGTAACCTGGATAGTCCAAGTGCCCGCTAGTTAACCTACATAGTCCAAGTGTCTTCTAGGGAGCCTACATAGTCCACGTGACCGCTAGGGAACCTACATAGTCCAAGTGCCCGTTAGGGAAACTACATAGTCCAAGTGCCCGCTAGGTAACCTACAGAGTCCAAATTCCCGCAAGGAAACCTACATAGTCTAAATGCCCGCTAGGCAACCTACATAATCCAAGTGCCCGCTCTGGAACATACAAAGTCCAAGTGCCCGTTAGCTAACCTAGATAGTCCAAGGGCCCGATAGTTGACCTACATAGTCCAAGTGCCAGCTAGGTAACCTAGATAGTACAAGTACCCGCTAGGGAACCTAGATAATCCAAGTGCCTGTTAGCTAACCTAGATAGTCCAAGTGGTGGCTAGGTAAACTACATAGTCCAAGTGCCCGTTCGTTAACCTAGATAATCGAAGTGCCCGCTAGGTAACCTAGACTGTCCAAGTGACCGCTAGGTTACCTACATAGTCCAAGTGCCCGCTAGTTAACCTACATAGTCCAAGTGCCCGCTAGGTAACGTAGATAGCCCAAGTGCCCGCTAGGGAACGTACATAGTTCAAGTGCCCTTAGGTAACCTAGATAGTCCAAGTGCCCACTAGTTAACCTACATAGTCCAAGTGCCTGCTAGGTAAACTACATAGTCCAAGTGCCCGTTCATTAACCTACAAAGTCCAAGTGCCCGTTCGTTAACCTAAATAGCCCAATGCCCGCTAGGGAACATACATAGTCCAAGTGCCCACTAGGTAACCTAGACAGTCCAATTGCCCGCTAGTTAACCTAGACAGTCCAAGTACCCGATAGGGAACCTACATAGTCTAAGTGCGCGCTAGGGAACCTACGTAGTCCAAGTGCTCGCTAGGCAACCTACATAATCCAAGTGCCCGTTAGTTAACCTAGATAGTCAAAGTGCCTGCTAGGTAACCTAAATAGGCCAAGTGCCCGTAGGGAACCTCCATAGTCCAAGTGCCCGCTAGGTAACCTAGATAGTCCAATTGCCCGTTAGATAACCTAGATAGTCGAAGTGTCCGCTAGTTAACCTACATAGTCCAAGTGCCCACTAGGTAACCTAGATAGTCCAAATGTCCGCTAGGTAACCTAGACAGTCCAAGTGCCCGCTAGGTTACCTACATAGTCCAAGTGCACGTTCGTTAACCTAGATAGTCCAAGTGCCCGCTGGTAACCTACATAGTCCAAGAGCCCGCTAGGTAACCCTGATAGTCCAAGTGCCTTCTAGTTAACCTACGTAGTCCAAGTGCCCGCTAGATAACCTACATAGTCAAAGTGCCCACTAGGTAATCTAAATAATCCAAATGCCCGCTAGGGAAAGTACATAGTCCAAGTACACGTTAGTTAACCTAGATAGTCCAAGTGCCCGCTAGTAAACCTAGATAGTCCAAGGGCCTGCTACTTAACCTAGATAGTCCAAGTGCCCGCTAGTTAACCTAAATCGTCCAATTGTCCGCTAGGTAACCTAGATAGTCCAATTGCCTGATAAGTAACCTACATAGTCCAAGTGTCTGTTCGTTAACCTAGATAGTCCAAGTGCCCATTGGGTAACCTACATAGTCCAAGTGCCCGCTTGGTAACCTGGATAGTCCAAGTGCCCGCTAGTTAACCTACATAGTCCAAGTGTCTTCTAGGGAGCCTACATAGTCCACGTGACCGCTAGGGAACCTACATAGTCCAAGTGCCCGTTAGGGAAACTACATAGTCCAAGTGCCCGCTAGGTAACCTACAGAGTCCAAATGCCAGCAAGGAAACCTACATAGCCTAAATGCCCGCTAGGCAACCTACATAATCCTAGTGCCCGCTCTGGAACATACAAAGTCCAAGTGCCCGTTAGCTAACCTAGATAGTCCAAGGGCCCGATAGCTGACCTACATAGTCCAAGTGCCAGCTAGGTAACCTAGATAGTACAAGTGCCCGCTAGGGAACCTAGATAATCCAAGTGCCTGTTAGCTAACCTAGATAGTCCAAATGGCGGCTAGGTAACCTACATAGTCCAAGTGCCCGTTCTTTAACCTAGAAGTCCAAGTGCCCGCAAGGTAACCTAGACAGTCCAACTGCCCGCTAGGTAACCTACATAGTCCAAATGCCCGATAGTTAACCTACATAGTCCAAGTGCCCTTTAGGTAACCTAGATAGTCCAAGTGCCCGCTATTTAACCTACATAGTCCAAGTGCCCGCTAGGTAACCTAGAGAGTGAAAGTACCCGTTAGGTAACCTAGATAGTCCAAGTGCCTGCTAGGTAACCTACATTGTCCACGTTCCCGCTAGGTAACCTAGATAGTCCAAGTGCCCGTTACCTAACCTAGATAGTCCAAGTGCCCGCTAGGCTACATACATAGTCCAAGTGCCCGTTCGTTAACCTAGAAGTCCAAGTGCCCGCTATGTAACCTAGACAGTGCAAGTGCCCATTCGTTAACCTAGATTGTCCAAGTGCCCGCTAGGGAACCTATATACTCCAAGTGCTATCTAGGTAACCTAGATAGTCCAAGGGCCCACTACTTAACCTACATAGTCCAAGGGCTCAATTGTTAACTTTGATAATCCAAGTGCCCGTTAGTAAACCTAGATCGTCCAAGAGCCCCCTAGTTAACCTAGATCGTCCAAGTGTCCTCTAGTTAACCTACATAGTCAAGTGCCCGCTAGGTAACCTACATAGTGCAAGTGTCTGCTAGGTAACCTACATAGTCCAAGTGCCGCTAGTTAACGTAGATAGTCCAAGTGCCCACTAGGGAAGGTACATAGTCCACGTGCCCCCTAGGTAACCTAGAGAGTGCAAGTGCCCGCTAGTTAACCTACATAATCCAAGTGCCTGCTAGGTAACCTAGATAGTCCAAGGGCCTGCTAGTTAACCTACATAGTCCAAGTGCCCGCTAGGTAACCTGCATAGTGCAAGTGTCCGCTAGTTAACCTACATAGTCAAAGTGCCCGCTAGGTAACCTAGATAGTCCAAGAGCCTGCTAGGTAACCTACATAGTGCAAGTGTCCGCTAGTTAACCTAGATCGTCCAATTGTCCGCTAGTTAACCTACATATTCCAAGTGCCCTTTAGGGAACCTAGATTGTCCAAGTGCCCGCTAGGGAACCTACATAGTCCAATTGCCCGCTCTGGAACATACATTGTCCAAGTGCCCGTTAGTTAACCTAGATAATCCAAGTGCCCGCTAGTTAACCTAGATAGTCCAAGTGCCCGCTAGGTAACCTACATAGTCCAAGTGCCCTTTAGGGAACCTAGATTGTCCAAGTGCCCGCTAGGGAACCTACATAGTCCAATTGCCCGCTCTGGAACATACATTGTCCAAGTGCCCGTTAGTTAACCTAGATAATCCAAGTGCCCGCTAGTTAACCTAGATAGTCCAAGTGCCCGCTAGGTAACCTACATAGTCCAAGTGCCCGCTAGGTAACCTATATAGTCCAAATGTCCGCTAGGGAACCTACATAGTCCAAGCGTGCGCTAGTTAACCTAGATAGTCCAAGTGCCCGCTAGTTAACCAGGATCATCAAAGTGCCCTCTAGTTAACTTACATAGTCCAAAGGCCTGCTAGTTAACCTAGATAGTCCAAGTGCCCGCTAGTTAACCTACATAGTCCAAGTTCCTGCTAGGTAACCTAGACAGTCCAAGTGACCACTAGGTTACCTACATAGTCCAAGTGCCCGTTCGTTAACCTACATAGTCCAAGTGCCCGCTAGGTAACGTAGATAGCCCAAGTGCCCGCTAGGGAAGGTACATAGTCCAAGTGCCCGTAGGTAACCTAGATAGTCCAAGTGCCTGCTAGTTAACCTACATAGTCCAAGTACCTGCTAGGTAAACTACATAATCCAAGTGCCCGTTCGTTAACCTACTTAGTCCAAGTGCCCGTTCGTTAACCTACATAGTCCAAGTGCCCGCTAGGGAACGTAGATAGCCTAAGTGCCCGCTAGGGTACGTACATACTCCAAGTGCCCACTAGGTAACCTAAACAGTCCAATTGCCCGCTAGTTAACCTAGAGAGTCCAAGTACCCGATAGGGAACCTACATAGTCCAATTGCCCGCTAGGGAACCTACATAGTCCAAGTGCTCGCTAGGCAACCTACATCGTCCAAGTGCACGTTAGTTAACCTAGATAGTCAAAGTGCCTGCTAGGTAACCTAAATAGTCCAAGTGCCCGCTAGGGAACCTCCATAGTCCAAGTGCCCGTTAGGTAACCTAGATAGTCCAATTGCCCGTTAGATAACCTAGATAGCCGAAGTGTCCTATAGTTAACCTACATAGTCCAAGTGCCCGTTCGTTAACCTAGATAGTCCAAGTGCCCGGTAGGTAACCTAGACAGTCCAAGTGCCTGCTAGGTTACCTACATAGTCCACGTGCACGTTCGTTAACCTAGATAGTCCAAGTGCCCGCTGGTAACCTACATAGTCCAAGGGCCCGCTAGGTAACCTTGATAGTCCAAGTGCCCACTAGGTAACCTAAATAATCCAAATGCCCGCTAGGAAAACTACCTAGTCCAAGTGCCCATTGGGTAACCTACATAGTCCAAGTGCCTGCCTGGTAACCAGGATAGTCCAAGTGCCCGGTAGTTAACCTACATAGTCCAAGTGACTTCTACGGAGCCTACATAGTCCACGTGACCGCTAGGGAACCTACATAGTCCAAGTACCCGTTAGGGAAACTACATAGTCCAAGTGCCCACTAGGTAACCTACAAAGTCCAAAACCCCGCAAGGAAACCTACATTGTCTAAATGCCCGCTAGGCATCCTACATAATACAAGTGCCCGCTCTGGAACATACAAAGTCCAAGTGCCCGTTAGCTAACCTAGATAGTCCAAGGGCAAAATAGTTGACCTACATAGTCCAAGTGCCAGCTAGGTAACCTAGATAGTACAAGTGCCCGCTAGGGAACCTAGATAAACCAAGTGCCTGTTAGCTAACCTAGATAGTCCAAGTGGCGGCTAGGTAACATACATAGTCCAAGTGCCCGTTCTTTAACCTAGATAATCCAAGTGCCCTCAAGGTAACCTAGACAGTCCAACTGCCCGCTAGGTAACTTACATAGTCCAAATGCCCCATAGTTAACCTACATAGTCCAAGTGCCCTTTAGGTAACCTAGATAGTCCAAGTACCCGCTATTTAACCTACATAGTCCAAGTGCCCGCTAGGTAACCTAGATAGTGAAAGTGCCCGTTAAGTAACCTAGATAGTCCAAGTACCTGCGAGGTAACCTACATTGTCCACGTTCCCGCTAGGTAACCTAGATAGTCCAAGTGCCCGTTACCTAACCTAGGTAGTCCAAGTGCCCGCTAGGCTACACATATAGTCCAAGTGCCCGTTCGTCAACCTAGAAGTCCAAGTGCCCGCTATGTAACCTAGACAGTCCAAATGCCCATTCGTTAACCTAGATAGTCCAAGTGCCCGCTAGGGAACCTATATACTCCAAGTGCTATCTAGGTAACCTAGATAGTCCAAGGGCCCACTACTTAACCTACATAGTCCAAGGGCTCGATTGTTAACTTTGGTAATCCAAGTGCCCGTTAGTAAACCTAGATCGTCCAAGGGCCCCCTAGTTAACCTAGATTGTCCAAGTGTCCTCTAGTTAACCTACATAGTCCAATTGCCCGCTAGGTAACCTACATAGTGCAAGTGTCTGCTGGGTAACCTACATAGTCCAAGTGCCGCTAGTTAACGTAGATAGTCCAAGTGCCCGCTAGGGAATGTACATAGTCCAAGTGCCCCCTAGGTAACCTAGAGAGTGCAAGTGCCCGCTAGTTAACCTACATAGTCCAAGTGCCTGCTAGGTAACCTAGATAGTCAAAGTGCCCGCTAGGTAACCTAGATAGTCCAAGTGCCTGCTAGGTAACCTACACAGTGCAAGTGTCCGCTAGTTAACCTAGATCGTCCAATTGTCCGCTAGTTAACCTACATAGTCCAAGTGCCTGCTAGGTAACCTAAATAGTCCAAGTGCCCGTTCGGTAACCTAGATAGTCCAAGTGCCCTTTAGGGAACCTAGATAGTCCAAGTGCCCGCTAGGGAACCTACGTAGTCCAATTGCCCGCTCTGGAACATACATTGTCCAAGTGCCCGTTAGTTAACCTAGATAATCCAAGTGCCCGCTAGTTAACCTAGATAGTCCAAGTGCCCGCTAGGTAACCTACATAGTCCAAGTGCCCTCTAGGTAACCTATATAGTCCAAATGTCCACTAGGGAACCTACATAGTCCAAGCGCGCGCTAGTTAACCTAGATAGTCCAAGTGCCCGCTACTTAACCAGGATCATCAAAGTGCCCTCTAGTTAACTTACATAGTCCAAAGGCCTGCTAGTTAACCTAGATAGTCCAAGTGCCCGCTAGTTAACCTACATAGTCTAAGTTCCCGCTAGGTAACCTAGACAGTCCAAGTGACCACTAGGTTACCTACATAGTCCAAGTGCCCGTTCGTTAACTTACATAGTCCAAGTGCCCGCTAGGTAACGTAGATAGCCCAAGTGCCCGCTAGGGAAGGTACATAGTCCAAGTGCCCGTAGGTAACCTAGATAGTCCAAGTGCCCGCTAATTAACCTACATAGTCCAAGTACCTGCTAGGTAAACTACATAATCCAAGTGCCCGTTCATTAACCTACATAGTCCAAGTGCCCGCTAGGTAACGTAGATAGCCCAAGTGCCCGCTAGGGAACGTACATACTCCAAGTGCCTAGACAGTCCAATTGCCTGCTAGTTAACCTAGACAGTCCAAGTATCCGATAGGGAACCTACATAGTCCAATTGCCCGCTAGGGAACCTACATAGTCCAAGTGCTCGCTAGGCAACCTACATAGTCCAAGTGCCCGTTAGTTAACCTAGATAGTCAAAGTGCCTGCTAGGTAACCTAAATAGTCCAAGTGCCCGTTAGGGAAGGTACATAGTCCAAGTGCCCATAGGTAACCTAGATAGTCCAAGTGCCCGCTAATTAACCTACATAATCCAAGTACCTGCTAGGTAAACTACATAATCCAACTGCCCGTTCATTAACCTACATAGTCCAAGTGCCCGTTCGTTAACCTACAAAATCCAAGTGCCCGCTAGGTAACGTAGATAGCCCACGTGCCCGCTAGGGAACGTACATACTCCAAGTGCCCACTAGGTAACCTAGACAGTCCAATTGCCTGCTAGTTAACCTAGACAGTCCAAGTATCCGATAGGGAACCTACATAGTCCAAGTGCCCGATAGGGAACCTACATAGTCCAAGTGCTCGCTAGGCAACTTACATAGTCCAAGTGCCCGTTAGTTAACCTAGATAGTCAAAGTGCCTGCTAGGTAACCTAAATAGTCCAAGTGCCCGCTAGGGAACCTCCATAGTCCAAGTGCCCGCTAGGTAACCTAGATAGTCCAATTGCCCGTTAGATAACCTAGATAGTCGAAGTGTCCTCTAGTTAAGCTACATAGTCCAAGTGCCCGTTCGTTATCCTAGATAGTCCAAGTGCCCGGTAGGTAACCTAGACAGTCTAAGTGCCCGCTAGGTTACCTACATTGTCCAAGTGCACGTTCGTTAACCTAGATAGTCCAAGTGCCCGCTGGTAACCTACATAGTCCAAGGGCCCGCTAGGCAACCTTGATAGTCCAAGTGCCTTCTAGTTAACCTACGTAGTCCAAGTGCCCGCTGGTAACCTACATAGTCCAAGGGCCCGCTAGGTAACCTTGATAGTCCAAGTGCCCGTTCGTTAACCTACAAAATCCAAGTGCCCGCTAGGTAACGTAGATAGCCCACGTGCCCGCTAGGGAACGTACATACTTCAAGTGCCCACTAGGTAACCTAGACAGTCCAATTGCCTGCTAGTTAACCTAGACAGTCCAAGTATCCGATAGGGAACCTACATAGTCCAATTGCCCGCTAGGGAACCTACATAGTCCAAGTGCTCGCTAGGCAACCTACATAGTCCAAGTGCCCGTTAGTTAACCTAGATAGTCAAAGTGCCTGCTAGGTAACCTAAATAGTCCAAGTGCCTGCTAGGGAACCTCCATAGTCCAAGTGCCCGCTAGGTAACCTAGATAGTCCAATTGCCCGTTAGATAACCTAGATAGTCGAAGTGTCCTCTAGTTAAGCTACATAGTCCAAGTGCCCGTTCGTTAACCTAAATAGTCCAAGTGCCCGGTAGGTAACCTAGACAGTCCAAGTGCCCGCTAGGTTACCTACATAGTCCAAGTGCACGTTCGTTAACCTAGATAGTCCAAGTGCCCGCTGGTAACCCACATAGTCCAAGGGCCCGCTAGGTAACCTTGATAGTCCAAGTGCCTTCTAGTTAACCTACGTAGTCCAAGTGCCCGCTAGGTAACCTACATAGTCCAAGTGCCCACTAGGTAACCTAAATAATCCAAATGCCCGCTAGGGAAACTACATAGTCCAAGTGCCCATTGGGTAACCTACATAGTCCAAGTGCCCGCCTGGTAACCTGGATATTCCAAGTGCCCGCTAGTTAACCTACATAGTCCAAGTGCCTTCTAGGGAGCCTACATAGTCCACGTGACCGCTAGGGAACCTACATAGTCCAAGTGCCCGTTAGGGAACCTACATAGTTCAAGTGCCCGCTAAGTAACCTACATAGTCCAAATGCCCGCAAGGAAACCTACATAGTCTAAATGTCCGCTAGGCAACCTACACAATCCAAGGGTCCGCTCTGGAAGATACATATTCCAAGAGCCCATTAGCTAACCTAGATAGTCCAAGGGCTCGCTAGTTTACCTACATATTCCAAGTGCCAGCCAGGTAACCTAGATAGTACAAGTGCCCGCTAGGGAACCTAGATAGTCCAAGTGCCTTTTAGCTAACCTAGAAAGTCAAAGTGGCGGCTAGGTAACCTACATAGTCCAAGTGCCCATTCGTTAACCTAGATAATCCAAGTGCCCGCTAGGTAACCTAGACAGTCCAAGTGCCCGCTAGGTATCCTACATAGTACAAATGCCCGCTAGTTAACCTACATAGTCCAAGTGCCCGTTAAGTAACCTAGATAGTCCAAATGCCCGCTAGGGAACCCACATAGTCCAAGTGCCCGCTAGGGAACGTACATAGTCTAAGGGCCGCTAGGGAACCTACATAGTCCGAGTGCTCGTTAGTTAACCTAGATAGTCCAAGTGCCCGCTAGGTAACCTAGATAGTCCAACAGCCCGGTAGGTAACCTACATACTCCAAGTACCCGCTAGGTAACGTAGATAGTTCAAGTGCCAACTAGGTAACCTACAAAGTCTATGTGCCCGCTAAGGAATCTATATAGTCCAAATGCCCGCAAGGTTGCCTACATAATCTAAATTCCCGCTAGGTAACCTAGATAGTCCAAGGGCTTGCTAGGTAACCTACATAGTCCTAGTGCCCCCTAGTTAACCTACATTCTACAAGTGCCCCATAGGGAACCTACATAGTAAAAGTGCCTGCTAGGTAACCTACATAGTCCAAATGCCCTCTAGTTAACCCACATAGTCCAAGTGCCCGCTAGGGAACTTACATAGTCCAAGGGCCCGCTAGGGAACCTACATAGTCCAAGTGCCCATTAGTTAACCTAGATAGTCCAAGTGCCCGCTCTGTAACCTAGATAGTCCAACAGCCCGCTAGGTAACCAACATACTCCAAGAACCCGATAGGCAACGTAGATAGTTCAAGTGCCAGCTTGGTAACCTAGATAGTCCAAGTGCCCGCTAGGTAACCTACAAAGTCTAAGTGCCCGCTAGGTTATCTATATAGTCCAAATGCCCGCTAGGGAACCTACGTAGTCCAAGTGCCCGCTAGGTAACCTAGATAGTCCAAGTGGCCTCTAGTTAACCTAGATCGTCCAAGTGCCCGCTAGTTAACCTACAGAGTCCAAGGACCCGTTTGTTAACCGACATAGTCCAAGGTCCGCTAGTTAACCTAGATAGTCCAAGTGCTCGCTAGTTAGCCTACATAGTACAAGGACCCGCTAGTTGACCTAGATAGTCCAAGTGCCCGCTAGGTAACCTAAGTAGTCCAAATGTCAGATAGGGATCCTACATACTCCAAGTGCCCGCTAGGTAACCTACATAGTCCAAGTGCCCGTTCGTTAACCTAGATAGTCCAAGTGCCCGCTAGGAAATCTAGACTGTACAAGTGCCCGCTAGGTTACCTACATAGTCCAAGTGCCCGTTCGTTAACCTAGATAGTCCAAGTGGCCCTAGGAAACCTACATAGTCCAAGGGCCCGCTAGGTAACCTAGATAGTCCAAGTGCCCGCTAGGTAACCTAGAGTCCAAGTGCTCGCTAGTTAACCTACAAAGTCCAAGTGCCCGCTATGTAACCTAGATAGTCAAAGTGCCCGTTAGGTTACCTAGATAGTCCAAGTGCCCGTTAGGCAACCTACATGGTGCAAGAGCCCATTCGTTGACCTAGAAGTCCAAGTGCCCGCTAGGTAACCTAGACAGTCCAAATGCCCGCTAGTTAACGTACATAGTCCAAGTGCCCGTTAGGTAACGCAGATAGTCCAAATGCCCGCTAGGGAACTCACATAGTCTAAGTGCCCGCTAGGGAACTTACATAGTCCAAGGGCCGCTAGGGAACCTACATAGTCCAAGTGGCCGTTAGTTAACCTAGATAGTCCAAGTGCCCGCTAGGTAACCTAGATAGTCCAACAGCCCAGTAGGTAACCTACATACTCCAAGTACCCGCTAGGTAACGTAGATAGTTCAAGTGCCAGCTAGGTAACCTAGATAGTCCAAGTGCCCGCTAGGTAACCTACAAAGTCTAAGTGCCTGCTAAGGAATCTATATAGTCCAAATGCCCGCTAGGGAGCCTACATAATCCAAATGCCCGCTAGGTAACCTAGATAGTCCAAGGGCCCGCTAGGTAACCTACATAGTCTTAGTGCCCCCTAGTTAAACTACATTCTCCAAGTGCCCGATAGGGAACCTACATAGTCCAAGTGCCCGCTAGGTAACCTACATAGTCCAAATGCCCTCTAGTTAACCCACATAGTCCAAGTGCCCGCTAGGGAACTTACATAGTCCAAGGGCCCACTAGGGAACCTACATAGTCCAAGTGCCCATTAGTTAACCTAGATAGTCCATGTGCCAGCTAGGTAACCTATATAGTCCAAGTGCCCGCTAAGTAACCTACAAAGTCTAAGTGCCCGCTAGGTTATCTATATAGTCCAAATGCCCGCTGGGAACCTACATAGTCGAAGTGCCCACTAGGTAACCAAGATAGTCCAAGTGCCCGCTAGTTAACCTTCATAGTCCAAGGGCCCGCTAGTTAACCTACATAGTCCAAGGTCCGCTAGTTAACCTAGATAGTCCAAATGCCTGCTAGGGAACCCACATAGTCCAAGTACCCCCTAGGGAACTTACATAGTCCAAGGGCCGCTAGGGAACCTACATAGTCCAAGTGCCCATTAGTTAACCTAGATAGTCCAAGTGCCCGCTAGGAAACCTACATAGTCCAAGGGCCCACTAGGTAACCTAGATAGGCCAAGTGCCCGCTATGTAACCTAGAGTCCAAGTGCTCGCTAGTTAACCTACATAGTCCAAGTGCCCGCTATGTAACCTAGATAATCAAAGTGCCCGTTAGGTAACCTAGATAGTCCAAGTGCCCGTTAGGCAAACTACATGGTCCAAGAGCCCGTTCGTTAACCTAGAAATCCAAGTTCCCGCTAGGTAACAGAGACAGTCCAAGTGCCTGCTAGGTTACCTGCATATTCCAAGTGCCCGTTCGTTAACCTAGATAGTCCAAGTGCCCACTAGGTAACCTATATAGTCCAAGTGCCCGCTAGGTTACCTAGATAGTCCAAGGGCCCGCTAGTTAACCTACATAATCCATGGGCCCGTTAGTTAACCTACGTAGTAAAAGGGCTCGCTAGTTAACCTAGATTGTGCAAGTGTCCGCTAGTAAACCTACATAGGCCAAGTACCCGCTAGTTAACCTATATACCAAGTGCCCGCTACGTAACCTAGATAGTCCAAGGGCACGCTAGTTAACCTACATAGTACAAGTGCCCGCTAGGCAACCTAGATAGTCCAAGTGCACGCTAGTTAACCTAGATATTCCAAGTGTCCGCTTGTTAACCTAGATAGTCCAAGTGCCTGCTAGGTGCCCCTACATAGTGCAAGTGTCCGCTAGTTAACCTACATATTCCAAGTGCCCGATAGTTAACATAGATAGTACAAGTGCCCGCTAGGGAACGTACATAGTCCAAGTGCCCGCTAGGGAACGTACATAGTCCAAGTGCCCGCTAGGTAACTTAGATAGTGTAAGTACCCGCTAGTTAACCTAGATAGTCCAAGTGCCCCCTAGTAAACCTACATAATCCATGGGCCCGCTAGTTAACCTACATAGTGCAAGTGCCCGCTAGTTAACCTAGATCGTGCAAGTGTCCGCTAGTTAACCTACATAGTCCAAGTGCCAGCTAGGTAACCTAGATAGTCCAATTGCCCGCTAGGGATCCTTCATAATCCAAGTGCCTGCTAGGTAACCTAGATAGTCCAAGTGCCCGCTAGTTAACCTAGATTGTCCAAGTGCCCTTAGTTAACCTACATAGTCCAAGTGCCCGCTAGGTAACCTACATAGTGCAAGTGTCCGCTAGGTAACCTACATAGTCCGAGTGCCCGCTAGGTAACATAGATAGTCCAAGTGCCCGCTAGGGAAGGTACATAGTCCAAGTGCCCGCTAGGTAACCGAGGGAGTACAAGTGCCCGCTAGTTAACCTACATAGTCCAAGTGCCTGCTAGGTAACCTAGATAGTCCAAGGGCCTGCTAGTTAACCTAGATAGTCCAAGTGCCCGCTAGGTAACCTACATAGTGCAAGTGTCCGCTAGTTAACCTACGTAGTCCAAGGAACCCCTAGTTAACCTAGATAGCCCATGTACCCGCTAGTTAACCTAGATCATCCAATTGTCCGCTAGTTAACCTACATAGTCCAAGTGACCTTTAGGGAACCTAGATAGTCCAAGTGCCCGCTAGGGAACCTACATAGTCCAATTGTCCGCACTGGAACATACATAGTCCAAGTGCCTGTTAGTTAACCTAGATAATCCAAGTGCCCGCTACTTAACCTACATAGTCCAAGTGCCCGCTAGGTAACCTACATAATCCAAGTGCCCTCTAGTTAACCTATATAGTACATATGCCCGCTACTTAACCTACATAGTCCACGTGCCCGCTAGGTAACCTACATAATCCAAGTGCCCGCTAGGTACCCTATATACTCCAAATGCCCGCTAGGGAACCTACATAGTCCAAGTGCCCGCTAATTAACCTAGATAGTCCAAGTGCCCGCTAGTTAACCTAGATAGTCCAAGTGCCCGCTAGTTAACCTACATAGTCCAAGTGCCCGCTAGGTAACCTAGACAGTCCAAGTGACCTCTAGGTTACCTACATAGTCCAAGTGCCCGTTCGTTAACCTACATAGTCCAAGTGCCCGCTAGGTAACGTAGATAGCCCAAGTGCCTCCTAGGGAACGTACATAGTCCAAGTGCCCGCTAGGTAACCTAGATAGTCCAAGTGCCCGCTAGTTAACCTACATAGTCCAAGGGCCTGCTAGGTAAACTACATAGTCCAAGTGCCCACTAGGTAACCTAGACAGTCCAATAGCCCGCTAGTTAACCTAGACAGTCTAAGTACACCCTAGGGAACCTATATAGTCCAAGCGCCCGCTAGGGAACATACATAGTCCAAGTGCTCGCTAGGCAACCAACATAGTCCAATTGCCCGTTAGTTAACCTAGAGAGTCAAAGTGCCTGCTAGGTAACCTAGATAGTCCAAGTGCCCGCTAGGTAACCTACATAGTTCATGTGCCCGTTAGGTAACGTTGATAGTCCAATTGCCCGTTAGCTAACCTAGATAGTCCAAGTGTCCGCTAGTTAACCTACATAATCCAAGTGCCCGTTCCTTAACTTACATTGTCCAAGTGTCCGCAAGGTAACGTAGATAGCCCAAGTGCCCGCTAGGGAACGTACATAGTCCAAGTGCGCACTAGGTAACCTAGACAGTCCAATTGCTCCCTAGTTAACCTAGACAGTCCAAGTACCCGATAGGGAACCTACATTGTCCAAGTGCCCGCTAGGGAACCTACATAGTCCAAGTGCTCGCTAGGCAACCTACATAGTCCAAGTGCCCGTTAGTTAACCTAGATAGTCCAATTGCCCGTTAGCTAACCTAGATAGTCAAAGTGTCTGCTAGTTAACCTACATAGTCCAAGTGCCCGTTCGTTAACCTAGATAGTCCAAGTGCCCGCTAGGTAACCTAGACACTCCAAGTGCCCGCTAGGTTACCTACATAGTCCAAGTGCACGTTCGTTAACCTCGATAGTCCAAGTGCCCGCTGGTAACCTACATAGTCCAAGAGCCCGCTAGGTAACCTTGATAGTCCAAGTGCCTTCTAGTTAACCTACGTAGTCCAAGTGCCTGCTAGATAACCTACATAGTCCAAGTGCCCACTAGGTAACCTAAATAATCCAAATGGCCGCTAGGGAAACTACATATTCCAAGTGCCCGCTATTTAACCTATATAATCTAAGTGCCAGCTAGGTAACCTAGACAGTAAAAGTGCGCGCTAGGGAATCTAGATAGTCCAAGTGCCTGTTAGCTAACCTAGATAATCCAAGTGCCCGCTAGGTAACCTAGACAGTCAAAGTGCCCGCTAGTTAACCTACATAGTCCAAGTGCCCGATAGGGAACCTACATAATCCAAGTGCCCGCTAGGCAACCTACATACTCCAACTGCCCGTTAGTTAACCTAGATAGTCAAAGTGCCTGCTAGGTAACCTAGATAGTCCAAGTGCCCGCTATGTAACCTACATAGACCAAATTCCCGCTAGGTAACCTAAATAGTCCAAATGCCTGCTAGGGAAACTACATAGTCCAAGTGCCAGCTAGTTAACGTAGATAGTCCAAGTGCCTACTAGTAAACCTACATAATCCATGGGCCCGCTAGTTAACCTACATAGTGCAAGGGCCCACTAGTTAACCTAGATCGTGCAAGTGTCCACTAGTTAGCCTATATAGTCCAAGTGCCCGCTAGTTAACCTATATACCAAGTGCCTGCTACGTAACCTAGATAGTCCAAGGGCACGCTAGTTAACCTACATAGTACAAGTGCCCGCTAGGCAACCTAGATAGTCCAAGTGCCCTCTAAGGAACCTACATAGTCCAAGTGCACGCTAGTTAACCTAGATAGTGCAAGTGCCCGCTAGTTAATCTAGATAGTCCAAGTTCCCGCTAGGGAACGTACATAGTCCAAGTCCCCGCTAGTTAACGTAGATAGTTCAAGTACCCGCTAGGTAACCTAGATATTCCAAGGGTCCCCTAATTAGCCTACATAGTCCAAGTTCCCGCTAGGTAACCTAGATAGTCCAAGTGCCTTTTCGGTGACCTAGATAGCCCAAGTGCCCTTTAGGGAACCTAGATAGTCCAAGGGCCCGCAAGTAAACCTACATAGTCCATGGGCCCGCTAGTTAACCTACATATTCCAAGGGCCCGCTAGTTAACTTACATAATCTAAGAGCCCGTTAGCTAACCTAGATAGTCTATGGGCCCGCTAGTTGCCCTACATAGTCCAAGGGCCAGCTAGGTATCGTAGATAGTACAAGTGCCCGCTAGAGAACCTCAATAGTCCAAGTGCCTGTTAGCTAACCTAGATAGTCCAAGTGGCGGCTAGGTAACCTACATAGTCCAAGTGCCAGTTCGTTAACCTAGATAATCCAAGTGCCCACTAGGGAACCTACATACTGCAAGTGTCCGCTAGTTAACCTACATAGTCCAAGCGCCCGCTAGTTAACCTAGATAGTCCAAGTGCCAGCTAGGTAACCTACATAGTGCAAGTGTCCACTAGTTAATCTAAGTAGTCCATGGGCCCGCTAGTTAACATACATAGTCCAAGTACCCGGTAGTTAACTTACATAGTTCAAGTGTCCGTAGGGAACATACATAGTCCAAGTGCCCGCAAGGTAACATACATAGTCCAAGTGCCCACTAGGGAACCTACGTAGTCCAAGTGCCCGCTAGGGAATCTACATAGTCCAAGGGCCCGCTAGTTAACCTACATAATCCAAGTACCCTCTAGTTAACCTAGATCGTCCAAGTGTCCGCTAGTTAACTTACATAGTCCAAGTGCCCGCTCTGGAACCTACATAGTCCAAGTGCCTGCTAGGGAACCTACATAGTCGAAGTGCCCGCTCTGGAACATACATAGTCCAAGTTCCCGCTAGGGAATCTACATAGTCCAAGGTCCCGCTAGTTAACATAGATAGTCCAAGTGCCGCTAGTTAATCTACATAGTCCAAGGGTCCGCTAGTTAACCTACATAGTCCAAGTACCCGCTAGTTAACCTAGATCGTCCAAGTGCACGCTAGTTAACCTACATAGTCCAAGGGCCCGCTAGTTAACCTACATAGTCCAAGGGCCCGCTAGTTAACCTATATCGTCCCATGCCCGCTAGGAAACCTAGATAGTGCAAGTGCACGCTAGTTAACCTAGATAGTTCAAGTACCCGCTAGGTAAACTAGATCGTCCAAGGGCCCCCTAGTTAGCCTACATAGTCCAAGTGCCCGCTAGGTAACCTAGATAGTCCAAGTGCCCGTTCGGTAATCTAGATAGTGCAAGTGCCCTTTAGGGAACCTAGATAGTCCAAGGGCCCGCTAGTAAACCTACATAGTCCATGGGCCCGCTAGATAACCTACATAGTCCAAGTGTCCGCTAGTTAACCTACATATTCCAAGTGCCCGCTATTTAACCTATATAATCTAAGTGCCAGCTAGGTAACCTAGACAGTACAAGTGCGCGCTAGGGAATCTAGATAGTCCAAGTGCCTGTTAGCTAACCTAGATAATCCAAGTGCCCGCTAGGTAACCTAGACAGTCCAAGTGCCCGCTAGTTAACCTACATAGTCCAAGTGCCCGATAGGGAACCTACATAATCCAAGTGCCCGCTAGGCAACCTACATACTCCAAGTGCCCGTTAGTTAACCTAGATAGTCAAAGTTCCTGCTAGGTAACCAAGATAGTCCAAGTGCCCGCTATGTAACCTACATAGTCCAAGTGCCCGCTAGGTAACCTAAATAGTGCAAATGCCTGCTAGGGAAACTACATAGTCCAAGTGCCAGCTAGTTAACGTCGATAGTCCAAGTGCCTACTAGTAAACCTACATAATCCATGGGCCCGCTAGTTAACCTACATAGTGCAAGGGCCCGCTAGTTAAACTAGATCATGCAAGTGTCCACTAGTTAGCCTATATAGTCCAAGTGCCCGCTAGTTAACCTATATACCAAGTGCCCGCTACGTAACCTAGATAGTCCAAGGGCACGCTAGTTAACCTACATAGTACAAGTGCCCGCTAGTCAACCTAGATAGTCCAAGTGCCCGCTAAGGAACCTACATAGTCCAAGTGCACGCTAGTTAACCTAGATAGTCCAAGTGCCCGCTAGAAAATCTAGATAGTCCAAGTGCCCGCTAGGGAACGTACATAGTCCAAGTCCCCGCTAGTTAACCTAGAAGTTCAAGTACCCGCTAGGTAACCTAGATATTCCAAGGGCCCCCTAGTTAGCCTACATAGTCCAAGTTCCCGCTAGGTAACCAAGATAGTCCAAGTGCCTTTTCGGTAACCTAGATAGCCCAAGTGCCCTTTAGGGAACCTAGATAGTCCAAGGGCCCGCAAGTAAACCTACATAGTCCATGGGCCCGCTAGTTAACCTACATATTCCAAATGCCCGCTAGTTAACTTACATAATCTAAGAGCCCGGTAGCTAACCTAGATAGTCCATGGGCCCGCTAGTTGACCTACATAGTCCAAGGGCCAGCTAGGTATCCTAGATAGTACAAGTGCCCGCTAGGGAACCTCAATAGTCCAAGTGCCTGTTAGCTAACCTAGATAGTCCATGTGGCGGCTAGGTAACCTACATAGTCCAAGTGCCAGTTCGTTAACGTAGATAATCCAAGTGCCCACTAGGGAACCTACAAATTCCAAGTGCCCGCTAGTTAACCTACATAGTCCAAGTGCCCGATAGGGAACCTACATAATCCAAGTGCCCGCTTGGGAACCTACATAGTCCAAGTGCCCGCTAGGCAACCTACATAGTCCAAGTGCCCGTTAGTTAACCTAGATAGTCAAAGTGCCTGCTAGGTAACCTAGATAGTCCAAGTGCCCGCTAGTTAACCTAGATAGTCCAAGTGCCTGCTAGTAAACCTACATAATCCATGGGCCCGATAGTTAACCTACATAGTGCAAGGGCCCGATAGTTAACCTAGATCGTGCAAGTGTCCGCTAGTTAACCTACATTGTCCATGTGCCCGCTAGGGATCCTTCATAATCCAAGTGCCTTCTAGGTAACCTAGATAGTCCAAGTGCCCGCTAGTTAACCTAGATAGTCCTAGTGCCCGTTAGTTAACCTAGATAGTCCAAGTGCCCACTAGGGGACGTACATAGTCCAAGTGCCCGCTAGGTAACCTAGATAGTCCAAGTGCCCGCTAGGGATCCTTCATAATCCAAGTGCCTGCTAGGCAACCTAGATAGTCCAAGTTCCCGCTAGGTAACCTAGATAGTCCAAATGCCCGTTACCTAACCTAGATAGTCCAACTGCCAGCTAGGCAACCTACATAGTCCAAGTGCCCGATAGTTAACCTAGAAGTCCAAGAGCCCGCTATGTTACCTAGACAGTCTAAGTGCCCGCTATGTAACCTAGAGAGTCCAAGTGCCCGCTAGGTTATCTGCATAGTCCAAGTGCCTGTTCGTTAACATAGATAGTCCAAGTGACCGCTTGGGAACCTATATAGTCCAAGTGCTATCGAGGTAACCTAGATAGTCCAAGGGCCCGCTAGTTAACCTACATAGTCCAAGGGCTCGCTTGTTAACTTTGATAGTCCAAGTGCCCCTTAGTTAACCTAGATCGTTCAAGTGCCCGCTAGTTAACCTAGATCGTCCAAGTACTGGCTAGTTAACCTACATAGTCCAAGGGCCCACTAGTTAACCTCGATTGTCCAAGTGTCCTCTAGTTAACCTACATAGTACAAGTGCCCGCTAGGTAACCTACATAGTGCAAGTGTCTGCTAGGTAAACTACATAGTCCAAGTGCCCGCTGGTTAACATAGATAGTCCAAGTGCCCGCTAGGTAACCTAGAGAGTGCAAGTGCCCGCTAGTTAACCTACATAGTCCAAGTGCCTGCTAGGTAACCTAGATAGTCCAAGGGCCTGCTAGTTAACCTACATTGTCCAAGTGCCCGCTAGGTAACCTACATAGTGCAAGTGTCCGCTAGTTAACCTAAGTAGTCCAAGGGCCCGCTAGTTAACCTAAGTAGTCCAAGGGCCCGCTAGTTAACATACATAGTCCAAGTGCCCGGTAGTTAACTTACATAGTTCAAGTGTCCGTAGGGAACATACATAGTCCAAGTGCCCGCTAGGGAACATACATAGTCCAAGTGCCCGCGAGGGAACCTACGTAGTCCAAGTGTCCGCTAGGGAATCTACATAGTCCAAGGGCCCGCTAGGTAACCTAGATAGTCCAAGTGCTGCTAGTTAATCTACATAGTCCAAAGGCCCGCTAGTTAACCTACATAATCCAAGTACCCGCTAGTTAACCTAGATCGTCCAAGTGTCTGCTAATTAACCTACATAGTCCAAGTACCCGCAAGGGAACCTACATAGTCCAAGTGCCCGCTCTGGAACCTACATAGTCCAAGTGCCTGCTAGGGAACCTACATAGTCGAAGTGCCCGCTCTGGAACATACATAGTCCAAGTGCCATAGGGAATCTACATAATCCAAGGGCCCGCACGTTAACCTACATAGTCCAAGTACCCGCTAGTTAACCTAGATCGTCCAAGTGCAGGCTAGTTAACCTACATAGTACAAGGGCCGGCTAGTTAACCTACATAGTCCAAGGGCCCGCTAGTTAACCTACATCGTCCAAGGGCCCGCTAGTTAACCTACATAGTCCAACAGCCTGCTAGGTAACCTAGATAGTTCAAGTGACCAGTAGGTTCTTTACATAGTTCAAGTGCCTGTTCATTAACCTACATAGTCCAAGTGCCCTCTAGGTAACCAATATAGTGCAAATGCCCGCTAGGTACCCTAATAGTCCAAGTGCCCGCTAGTTATCCTAGATAGTCCAAGTGCTCGCTAGTTAACCAGATACTCCAAGTGCCCGCTAGTTAACCTAGATAGACCAAGTGCCCGCTAGGGAACCTACCTAGTCCAAGTGCCCGAAAGGGAACTTACATAGTCCAAGGGCCCGCTAGGGAACCTACATAGTCCAAGTGCCCGTTAGTTAACCTAGATAGTCCAAGTGCCCGCTAGGTAACCTAGATAGTCCAACAGCCCGCTAGGTAACCTACATACTCCAAGAACCCGCTAGGCAACTTAGATAGTTGAAGTGCCAGATATGTAACCTGGATAGTCCATGTGCCGCTAGGTAACCTACAAAGTCAAAGTGCCCGCTAGGTTATCTATATAGTCCAAATGCCCGCTAGGGTATCTACATAGTCCAAGGGCCCGCTAGTTAACGTAGATAGTCCAAGTGCCGCTAGTTATTCTACATAGTTCAAGGGCCCACTAGTTAACCTGCATAGTCCAAGTACCCGCTAAGAAACCTAGATAGTCCAAGTGCCCGTTACCTAACCTAGTTAGTCCAAGTGCCCTCTAGTTAACCTAGATCGTCCAAGTGCCCGCTAAGAAACCTAGATAGTCCAAGTGCCCGTTACCTAACCTAGATAGTCCAATAGCCCGCTATGCAACATACATAGTCCAAGTGCCCGTTCGTTAACCTAGAAGTCCAAGTGCCCGCTAGGTAACCTAGACTCTCCAAGTGCCCGCTAGGTTACCTACATAGCCAAATGCCCATTTGGTAACCTAGATAGTGCAAGTGCCCGGTAGTTAACCTACATAGTCCAAGTTCCCGCTATGTAACCTAGATAGTACAAGGGCCCGTTAGTTAACCTACATAGTCCAAGTGCCCGGTAGTTAACTTACATAGTTCAAGTGTCCGTAGGGAAAATACAGAGTCCAAGTGCCCGCTAGGGAACCTACATACTCCAAGTGCCCGCTAGTTAATCTACATAGTTCAAGGGCCCGCTACTTAACCTACATAATCCAAGTACCCGCTAGTTAACCTAGATCGTCCAAGTGTCCGCTAATTAACCTACATAGTACAAGTGCCCGCTAGGGAACCTAGATAGCCTACGTGCCCGCTCTGGAACCTACATAGTCCAAGTGACTGCTAGGGACCCTACATAGTCCAAGGGACCGCTCTGGAACATACATAGTCCAAGTGCCCGCTAGGGAATCTGCATAGTCCAAGGGCCCGCTAGTTAACCTAGATAGTCCATGTGCCGCTAGTTAATCTACATAGTCCAAGTACCCGCTAGTTAACCTAGATCGTCCAAGTGCCCACTAGTTAACCTACATAATCCAAGGGCCCGCTAATTAACCTGCATTGTCCAAGGGCCCGCAAGTTAACCTAGATAGTCCAAGTGACCACTAGGTTACCTACATAGTCCAAGTGCCCGTTCGTTTACCTACATAGTCCAAGTGCCCGCTAGGTAACAAATAGAGTCCAAATGCCCGCTAGGGGCCCTAATTGTCCATATGCCCGTTAGTTAACCTAGATAGTCCAAGTGCTCGCTAGTTAACCTAGATAGACCAAGTGCCCGCTAGGGAACCTATCTAGTCCAAGTACCCGCTCGGAAACATACATAGTCCAAGTGCCCGCTAGGTAAAGTACATAGTCCAAGTGCCCGATAGTGAACCTACATAATCTAAGTGCCCGCTAAGGAACGTACATAGTCCAAGTGCCTGCTAGGTAACCTAGATAGTCCAAGTGCCCACTAGTTAACCTACATAGTCCAGGTTCCCCCTAGGTAACCTAGATAGTCCAAGGGCCCGCTAGGTAACCTACATAGTCCTAGTGCCCCCTAGTTAACCTACATTCTCCAAGTGCCCGATAGGGAACCTACATAGTCAAAGTGCCCGCTAGGTAACCTACATAGTCCAAAGGCCCGCTAGTTAACCTACATAGTCCAAGTGCCCGATAGGGAACCTACATAATCCAAGTGCCCGCTAGGGAACCTACATAGTCCAAGTGCCCGTTAGGTAACCTAGATAGTCCAAATGCCCGCTAGGGAACCCACATAGTCCAAGTGCACGCTAGGGAACTTACATAGTCCAGGCCTGCTTGGGAACCTACATAGTCCAAGTGCACGTTAGTTAACCTAGATAGTCCCAATGCCCGCTAGGTAACCTAGATAGTCCAACAGCCCGGTAGGTAACCTACATACTCCAAGTACCCGCTAGGTAACGTAGATACTTCAAGTGCCAGCTAGGTAACCTAGATAGTCCAAATGACCGCTAGGGAGCCTACATAGTCCAAATGCCCGCTAGGTAACCAAGATAGTCTAAGGGCCCCCTAGGTAACCTACATAGTCCTAGTGCCCCCTAGTTAACCTACATTTTCCATGTGCCCGATAGGGAACCTACATAGTCCAAGTGCCCGCTAGGTAACCTACATAGTCCAAATGCCCTCTAGTTATTCTACATAGTCCAAGTGCCCGATAGGGAACCTACATAATCCAAGTGACTGCTAGGGAACGTACATAGTCCAAGTGCCTGCTAGGTAACCTAGATTGTCCAAGTGCCCACTAGTTAACCTACATAGTCCAGGTTCCCCCTAGGTAACCTAGATAGTCCAAGGGCCCGCTAGGTAACCTACATAGTCCTAGTGCCCCCTAGTTAACCTACATTCTCAAATTGCCCGATAGGGAACCTACATAGTCCAAGTGCCCGCTAGGTAACCTACATAGTCCAAATGCCCGCTATTAACCTACATAGTCCAAGTGCCCGATAGGGAACCTACATAATCCATGTGCCCGCTAGGGAACCTACCTAGTCCAAGTGCCCGTTAGGTAACCTAGATAGTCCAAATGCCCGCTAGGGAACGTACATTCTCCAAGTGCCTGCTAGGTAACCTAGATAATCTAAATGCCCACTAGTTAACCTACATAGTCCAGGTTCCCCTTAGGTCACCTAGATAGTCCAAGGGCCCGCTAGGCAACCTACATAGTCCTAGTGCCCCCTAGTTAACCTACATTCTCAAAGTGCCCGATAGGGAACCTACATAGTCCAAGTGCCTGCTCGGTAACCTACTTAGTCCAAATGCCCGCTAGTTAACCTACATAGTCCAAGTGCCCGATAGGGAACCTACATAATCCAATTGCCCACTAGGGAACCTACCTAGTCCAAGTGCCCGTTAGGTAATCTAGATAGTCCAAATGCCCGCTAGGGAACCCACATAGTCCAAGTGCCCGCTAGGGAACTTACATAGTCCAAGGGCCCGCTAGGGAACCTACATAGTACAAGTGCCCGTTAGTTAACCTAGATAGTCCCAGTGCCCGCTACGTAACCTAGATAGTCCAACAGCCCGGTAGGTAATCTACATACTCCAAGTACCTGCTAGGTAACGTAGATAGTTCAAGTGCCAGCTAGGTAACCTAGATAGTCCAAGTGCCCGCAAGGTAACCTAAAAAGTCTAACTGCCCGCTAGGTAATCTATATAGTCCAAATGCCCGCTAGGTAACCTAGATAGTCTAAGGGCCCGCTAGGTAACCTACATAGTCCTAGTGCCCCCTAGTTAACCTACATTTTCCAAGTGCCCGATAGGGAACCTACATAGTCCAAGTGCCCGCTAGGTAACCTACATAGTCCAAATGCCCTCTAGTTATTCTACATAATCCAAGTGCCTGCTAGGGAACGTACATAGTCCAAGTGCCCGTTAGGTAACCTAGAAAGTCCAAATGCCCGCCAGAAAACCCACATAGTCCAAGTGCCCGCTAGGGAACTTACATAGTCCAAGGGCCCGCTAGGGAACCTACACAGTCCAAGTGCCCGTTAGTTAACCTAGATAGTCCAAGTGCCCTCTTGGTAACCTAGATAGTCCAACCGCCCGGTAGGTAACCTACATACTCCAAGTACCCGCTAGGTAACGTAGATAGTTCAAGTGCCAGCTAGGTAACCTAGATAGTCCAAGTGCCCGCTAGGTAACCTACAAAGTCTAAGTGCCTGCTAGGTAATCTATATAGTCCAAATGACCTCTAGGGAGCTTACATAGTCCAAATGCCCGCTAGGTAACCTAGATAGTCTAAGGGCCCGCTAGGTAACCTACATAGTCCTAGTGCGCCCTAGTTAACCTACATTTTCCACGTGCCCGATAGGGAACCTACATAGTCCAAGTGCCCGCTAGGTAACCTACATAGTCCAAATGCCCTCTAGTTAACCTACATAGTCCAAGTGTCCGATAGGGAACCTACATAATCCACGTGCCCGCTAGTTGACCTACATAGTCCAAGTGCCCGCTAGGTAACCTAGATAATCCTAGTGCCCTCTAGGGAACCTTCATAGTCCTAGTGCCAGCTAGGTAACCTAGATAGTCCAAGTGCCCGCTTGGTAACCTAGATAGTCCAACAGCCCGCTAGGTAACCTACATGCTCCAAGATCCCGCTATAACGTAGATAGTTCAAGTGCCAGCCAGGTAACCTAGATAGTCCATGTGCCGCTAGGTGACCTACAAAGTCAAAGTGCCCGCTAGGTTATCTATATAATCCAAATGCCCGCTAGGGTATCTACATAGTCCAAGGGCCCGCTAATTAACGTAGATAGTCCAAGTGCCGCTAGTTATTCTACATAGATCAATGTCCCACTATTTAACCTACATAGTCCAAGTGCACGCTAGTTAACCTAGATAGTCCAAGTGCCCTCTAGTTAACCTAGATCGTCCAATTGCCCGCTAAGAAACCTAGATAGTCCAAGTGCCCGTTACCTAACCTAGATAGTCCAATTGCCCGCTATGCAACATACATTGTCCAAGTGCCCGTTCGTTAACCTAGAAGTCCAAGTGCCTGCTAGGTAACCTAGACTCTCCAAGTACCCGCTAGGTTACCTACATAGTCCAAATGCCCGTTCGGTAACCTAGATAATGCAAGTGCCCGGTAGTTAACCTACAAAGTCCAATGCCCGATAGGTAACCTAGATAGTACAGGGGCCCGCTAGTTAACCTACATAGTCCAAGTGCCCGGTAGTTAACTTACATAGTTCAAGTGTCCGTAGGCAACATACAGAGTCCAAGTCCCCGCCAGGGAACCTACATAGACCAAGTGCCCGCTAGTTAATCTACATAGTTCAAGGGCCTGCTAGTTAACCTACATAATTCAAGTACCCGCTAGTTAACCTAGATCGTCCAAGTGTCCGCAAATTAACCTACATAGTACAAGTGCCCGCTAGGGAACTTAGGTATTCTAAGTGCCCGCTCTGGAAACTACATAGTCCAAGTGACTGCTAGGGAACCTACATAGTCTAAGTGCCCGCTCTGGAACCTACATAGTCCAAGTGCCCGCTAGGGAATCTACATAGTCCAAGGGCCCGCTAGTTAACGTAGATAGTCCAAGTGCTGCTAGTTAATCTACATAGTCCAAGGGCCCGCTAGTTAACCTACATAGTCCATGTACCCGCTAGTTAACCTAGATCGTTCAAGTGCCCACTAGGTAGCCTACATAGTCCAAGGGCCCGCTAGTTAACCTACATAGTTCAAGGGCCCACTAGTTAACCTACATACTCCAAGGGCCCGCTAGTTAACCTAGATAGTCCAAGAGCCCACTAGTTAACCTACATAGTCCACGTGCCCGCTTGGTAACCTAGACAGTTCAAGTGACCACTAGGTTACCTACATAGTCCAAGTGCCCGTTTGTTAACCTACATAGTCCAAGTGCCCACTAGGTAACAAATATAGTCCAAATGCCCGCTAGGGGCACTAATAGTCCATATGCCCGCTAGTTAACCTAGATAGTCCAAGTGCTCGCTAGTTAACCTAGATAGACCAAGTGCCCGCTAGGGAACCTATCTAGTCCAAGTACCCGCCAGGAAACGTACATAGTCTAAGTGCCTGCTAGGTAACGTACATAGTCCAAGTGCCCGCTAGGTAACGTAGATAGTCCAAGTGCCCGCTAGGGAACGTACATAGTCCAAATGCCTGCTAGGTAACCTAGATAGTCCAAGTGCCCACTAGTAAACCTACATACTCCAGGTTCCCCCTAGGTAACCTAGAAAGTCCTAGGGCCCGCTAGGTAACCTACATAGTCCTAGTGCCCCCTAGTTAACCTACATTCTCCAAGTGCCCGATTGGGAACCTACATAGTGCCCCCTAGTTAACCTACATTCTCCAAGTGCCCGATAGGTAACCTACATAGTCTAAGTGCCCGTTAGGTAACCTACATACTCCAAATGCCCTCTAGTTAATCTACATAGTCCAAGTGCCCGATAGGGAACTACATAATCCAAGTGCCCGCTAGGGAACCTACATAGTCCAAGTGCCCGTTTGGTAACCTAGATAGTCAAAATGCCCGCCAGGAAACCCACATAGTCCAAGTGCCCGCTAGCTAACCTACATACTCCAAATGCCCTCTAGTTAATCTACATAGTCCAAGTGCCCGATAGGGAACGTACATAATCCAAATGCCCGCTAGGGAACGTACATAGTCCAAGTGCCCGTTTGGTAACCTAGATTGTCAAAATGCCCGCCAGGAAACCCACATAGTCCAAGTGCCCGCTAGGGAACTTACATTGTCCAAGGGCCCACTAGGGAATCTACACAGTCCAAGTGCCCTTTAGTTAACCTAGATAGTCCAAGTGCCCGCTTGGTAACCTAGAGAGTCCAACAGCCCGCTAGGTAACCTACATACTCTAAGAACCCGCTATAACGTAGATAGTTCAAGTGCCAGCTAGGTAACCTAGATAGTCCAAGTGCCCGCTAGGTAATGAAGATAGTCCAAGTGCCCGCTAGGGAACGCACATAGTCCTAGTGCCTGCTAGGTAACCTAGATAGTCCAAGTGCCCACTAGTTAACCTACATAGTCAAGGTTCCCCCTAGGTAACCTAGATAATCCAAGGGCCCGCTAGGTAACCTACATAGTCCTAGTGCCCCCTAGTTAACCTACATTCTCCAAGTGCCCGATTGGGAACCTACATAGTGCCCCCTAGTTAACCTACATTCTCCAAGTGCCCGATAGGGAACCTACATAATCCAAGTGCCCGCTAGGTAACCTACATAGTCCAAATGCCCTCTAGTTAATCTACATAGTCCAAGTGCCCGATAGGGAACGTACATAATCCAAGTGCCCGCTAGGGAACCTACATAGTCCAAGTGCCCGTTTGGTAACCTAGATCGTCAAAATGCCCACAAGGAAACACATATAGTCCAAGTGCCCGCTAGGGAACTTACATAGTCCAAGGGCCCGCTAGGGAATCTACACAGTCCAAGTGCCCTTTAGTTAACCTAGATAGACCAAGTGCCCGCTTGGTAACCTAGATAGTCCAACAGCCCGCTAGGTAACCTACATATATTAAGAACCCGCTATAACATAGATAGTTCAAGTGCCAGCTAGGTAACCTAGATAGTCCTTGTGCCGCTAGGTAACCTACAAAGTCAAGGTGCCCGGTACGTTATCTATATCGTCCAAATGCCAGCTAGGGAATCTACATAGTCCAAGGGCCCGCTAGTTAACGTAGATAGCCCAAGTGCCGCTAATTAATCTACATAGTCCAGGGCCCGTTAGTTAACCTACATAGTCCAAGTACCCGCTAAGAAACCTAGATAGTCAAAGTTCACGCTAGTTAACCTAGATAGTCCAAGTGCCCTCTAGTTAACCTAGATCGTCCAAATGCCCGCTAAGAAACCTAGATAGTCCAAGTGCCCGTTACCTAACCTAGATAGTCCAATTGCCCGCTATGCAACATACATAGTCCAAGTGCCCGTTCGTTAACCTAGAAGTCCAAGTGCCCGCTAGGTAAAGTAGACTCTCCAAGTGCCTGCTAGGTTACCTACATAGTCCAAATGCCCGTTCTGTAACCTAGATAGTGCAAGTGCCCAGTAGTTAACCTACATAGTTCAAGTGCCCGCTAGGTAACCTAGATAGTCCAAGGGCCCGCTAGTGAACCTACATAATCCAAGTGCCCGATAGGGAACCTACATAATCCAAGTGCCCGCTAGGGAACCTACACAGTCCAAGTGCACGCTAGTTAACCTAGATAGTCCAAGTGCCCGCTAGTTAACCTAGATAGTCCAAGTGCCTGCTAGGTAACCTACATAGTGCAAATGTCCGCTAGTTAACCTACATATTCCAAGTGCCCGCTAGTTAAAATGGATAGTCCAAGTGCCCGCTAGGTAACCTAGATAATGCAATTGCCCGCTAGTTAACCTAGATAGTTCAAGTACCTGCTAGGTAACCTAGATCGTCCAAGGGCCCCTTAGTTAGTCTACATAGTCCAAGTGCCCGCTAGGTAACCTAGATAGTCCAAGTGACCGTTCGGTAACCTAGATAGTCCAAGTGCCCTTTAGGGAACCTAGATAATCCAAGGGCCCCCTAGTAAACCTACATAGTCCATGGGCCCGCTAGTTAACCTTCATAGTGCAAGTGTCCGCTACTTAACCTACATATTCCAAATGCCAGCTAGGGAACCTAGAAAGTCCAAGTGCCTCCTAGCTAACCTAGATAGTCCATGTGGCGGCTAGGTAACATACTTAGTCCAAGTGCCCGTTCGTTAACCTAGATAAGCCAAGTGGCCACTAGGTAACCTAGACAGTCCAAGTGCCTGCTAGTTAACCTACATAGTCCAAGTGCCCGATGGGAACTACATAATCCAAGTGCCCGCTAGGCAACCTACATAGTCCAAGAACCCGTTAGTTAACCTAGATAGTCAAATTGCCTAATAGGTAACCTAGATAGTCCAAGTGCCCGCTAGGCAACCTACATAGTCCAAGAACCCGTTAGTTAACCTAGATAGTCAAATTGCCTGCTAGGTAACCTAGATAGTCCAAGTGCCCGCTAGGTAACCTACATAGTCCAAGTGCCCGCTTTGGAAACTACATAGTCCAAGTGCCCGCTAGTTAACCTAGATAGTCCAAGTGCCTGCTAGTAAATCTACATAATCCATGGGCCCGCTAGTTAACCTACATAGTGCAAGGGCCCGCTAGTTAACCTACATCGTCCCAGGGCCTACTAGTTAACCTAGAAAATCTAAGTGCCCGCTAGTTAACCTACATAGTCTAAGTGCCCGCTAGGTAACCTAGATAGTCCAAGTGCCCGTTCGGTAACCTAGATAGTCCAAGTGCCCTTTAGGGAACCTAGATAGTCCAAGGGCCCACTAGTAAACCTACATAGTCCATGGGCCCGCTAGTTAACCTTCATAGTGCAAGTGCCCGCTAGTTAACCTACATAATCTAAGTACCCGTTGGCTAACCCAGATAGTCCAAGGGCCCGCTAGTTGACCTACATAGTCCAAGTGCCCGCTAGTTAACCTAGATAGTCCAAGTGACTGCTAGGTAACCTACATAGTGCATGTGTCCTCTAGTTAACCTACATATTCCAAGTGCCCGCTAGTTAACATCGATAGTCTAAGTGCCCGCTAGGGAACGTACATAGTCCAAGTGCCCGCTAGGTAACCTAGATACTGCAAGTGCCCGCTAGTTAACCTAGATAGTTCAAGTACTCGCTAGGTAACCTAGATCATCAAAGGGCCCCCTAGTTAGCCTACATAGTCCAAGTGCCCGCTAGGTAACCTAGATAGTCCAAGTGCCCTTTAGGGAACATAGATATTCCAAGGGCCGGCTAGTAAACCTACATAGTCCTTGGGCCCGCTAGTTAACCTTCATAGTGCAAGTGTCCGCTACTTAACCTACATATTCCAAGTTCCCGGTAGTTAACCTACATAATCTAAGTGCCCGTAGGCTAACTTAGATAGTCCAAGGGCCCGCTAGTTGACCTACATAGTCCAAGTGCCAGCTAGGTAACCTAGATAGTACTATTGCCCGCTAGGGAACCTAGATAGTCAAAGTGCCTGTTAGCTAACCTAGATAGTCCAAGTGGCGGCTAGGTAACCTACATAGTCCAAGTGCCCGTTCGTTAACCTAGATAAGCCAAGTGGCCACTAGGTAACCTAGATAGTCCAAGTGCTCGCTAGTTAACATACATAGTCCAAGTGCCCGATAGGGAACTACATAATCCAAGTGCCCGGTCGGCAACCTACATAGTCCAAGAACCCGTTAGTTAACCTAGATAGTCAAATTGCCTGCTAGGTAAACAAGATAGTCCAAGGGCCCGCTAGGTAACCTAGATAGTCCAAGTGCCCGCTAGTTAACTTCGATAGACCAAGTGCCCGCTAGGGAACCTAAATACTCCAAATGCCCGCTAGGGAAACTACATAGTCCAAGTGCCCGCTAGTTAACCTAGATAGTCCAAGTGCCTGCTAGTAAACCTACATAATCCATGGGCCCGCTAGTTAACCTACATAGTGCAAGGGCCCGCTAGTTAACCTACATCGTCTAAGGGCCCGCTAGTTAACCTAGATAGTCCAAGTGCCCGCTAGTTAACCTACATAGTCTAAGTGCCCGCTAGGTAACCTAGACAATCCAAGTGACCACTAGGTTACCTACATAGTCCAAGTGCCCTTTCGTTAACGTACATAGTCCAAGTGCCCGCTAGGTAACCAAAATAGTCCAAGTGCCCGCTAGGGGCCCTAATAGTCCAAATGCCCGCTAGTTAACCTAGATAGTACAAGTGCCCGCTAGTTAACCTAGATAGATAAAGTGCAGGCTAGGGAACCTATCTAGTCCAAGTACCCGCTAGGAAAGGTATATAGTCCAAGTGCCCGCTAGGTAACCAAAATAGTCCAAGTGCCCGCTAGGGGCCCTAATAGTCCAAATGCCCGCTAGTTAACCTAGATAGTCCAAGTGCCCGCTAGTTAACCTAGATAGATAAAGTGCCCGCTAGGGAACCCATCTAGTCCAAGTACCCGCTAGGAAACGTACATAGTCCAAGTGCCCGCTAGGTAACGTACATAGTCCAAGTGCCTGCTAGGTTACCTAGATAGTCCAAGTGCCCACTAGTTAACCTACATAGTCCAGGTTCCCCCTAGGTAACGTACATAGTCCAAGTGCCCGCTAGGGAACCAACATAGTCCAAATGCCCGCTAGTTAACCTACATAGTCCAAGAGCCAGTTAGTTAACCTAGATAGTCCCAGTGCCCGCTAGGTAACCTAGATAGTCCAACAGCCCGGTAGGTAACCTACATACTCCAAGTACCCGCTAGGTAACGTAGATAGTTCAAAAGCCAGCTAGGTAACCTAGATAGTCCAAGTGCCCGCTAGGTAACCTACAAAATCTAAGTGCCCTCTTGGTAATCTATATAGTCCAAATGACCGCTAGGGAGCCTACATAGTCCAAATGCCCGCTAGGTAACCTAGATAGTCTAAGGGCCCGCTAGGTAACCTACATAGTCCTATTGCCCCCTTAGTTAACCTACATTTTCCAAGAGCCCGATAGGGAACCTACATAGTCAAAGTGCTCGCTAGGTAACCTACATAATCCAAATGCCCTCTAGTTATTCTACATAGTCCAAGTGCCCGATAGGGAACCTACATAATCCAAGTGCCGGCTAGGGAACGTACATAGTCCAAGTGCCCGTTAGGTAACCTAGAAAGTCCAAATGCCCGCCAGGAAAACCACATAGTCGAAGGGCCCGCTAGGGAACCTACACAGTCCAAGTGCCCATTAGTTAACCTAGATAGTCCAAGTGCCCGCTTGGTAACCTAGATAGTCCAACAGCCCAGTAGGTAACCTACATACTCCAAGATCCCGCTATAACGTACATAGTTCAAGTGCCAGCTAGGTAACCTAGATAGTCCATGTGCCGCTAGGTAACCTACAAAGTCAAAGTGCCCGCTAGGTTATCTATATAGTCCAAATGCCTGCTAGGGTAGCTACATAGTCCAATTGCCCGCTAGTTAACGTAGATAGTCCAAGTGCCGCTAGTTATTCTACATAGTTCAAGGGCCCACTAGTTAACCTACATAGTCCAAGTACCCGCTAAGAAACCTAGATAGTCCAAGTGCATGCTAGTTAACCTAGATAGTCCAAGTGCCCTCTAGTTAACCTAGATCGTCCAAGTGCCCGCTAAGAAATCTAAATAGTCCAAGTGCCGGTTACCTAACCTAGATAGTCCAATTGCCCGCTATGCAACATACATAGGCCAAGTGCCCGTTCGTTAACCTAGAAGTCCAAGTGCCCGCTAGGTAACCTAGACTCTCCAAGTACCCGCTAGGTTACCTACATAGTCCAAATGCCCGTTCGGTAACCTAGATAGTGCAAGTGCCCGGTAGTTAACCTACATAGTCCAAGTGCCGGCTAGGTAACCTAGAGTGTCCAAGAGCCCGCTAGTTAACCTACATAGTCCAAGTGCCCGGTAGTTAACTTACATAGTTCAAGTGTCCGTAGGGAACATACAGAGTCCAAGTGCCCGCTAGGGAACCTACATAGTCCAAGTGCCAGCTAGTGAATCTACATAGTTCAAGGGCCCGCTAGTTAACCTACATAATCCAAGTACCCGCTAGTTAACCTAGATCGTCCAAGTGTCCGCTAATTAACCTACATAGTACAAGTGCCCGCTAGGGAACCTAGATAGTCTAAGTGCCCGCTCTGGAACCTACATAGTCCAAGTGCCCGTTCGTTAACCTACATAGTCCAAGTGCCCGCTAGGTAACCAATATAGTCCAAATGCCCGCTAGGGGCCCTAATATTCCAAATGCCCGCTAGTTAACCTAGATAGTCCAGTGCTCGCTAGTTAACCTAGATAGACCAAGTGCCCGCTAGGGAACCTATCTAGTCCAAGTACCCGCTAGGAAACGTACATAGTCCAAGTGCCCGCTAGGTAACGTAGATAGTCCAAGTGCCCGCTAGGGAACGTACATAGTCCAAGTGCCCGCTAGGTAACCTAGATAGTCCAAGTGCCCGCTAGTTAACCTACATATTCCAAGTGACTGCTAGGTAACCTATATAGTCCAAGTGCCCACTATTTAACCTACATAGTCCAGGTTCCCCCTAGGTAACCTAGATAGTCCAAGGGCCCGCTAGGTAACCTACATTGTCCTAGTGCCCCCTAGTTAACCTACATTCTCCAAGTGCCCGATAGGGAACCTACATAGTCCAAGTGCCCGTTAGTTAACCTAGATAGTCCAAGTGCCCGCTAGGTAACGAATATAGTCCAAATGCCCGCTATGGGCCCTAATATTCCAAATGCCCGCTAGTTAACCTAGATAGTCCAAGTGCTCGCTAGTTAACCTAGATAGACCAATTGCCCGCTAGAGAACTTATCTAGTCCAAGTACCCGCTAGGAAACGTAAATAGTCCAAGTGCCCGCTAGGTAACGTAGATAGTCCAAGTCCCCGCTAGGGAATGTACATAGTCCAAGTGCCCACTAGGTAACCTAGATAGTCCAAGTGCCCGCTAGTTAACCTACATATACCAAGTGCCTGCTAGGTAACCTAGATAGTCCAAGTGCCCACTAGTTAACCTACATAGTCCAGGTTCCCCCTAGGTAACCTAGATAGTCCAAGGGCCCGCTAGGTAACCTACATTGTCCTAGTGCCCCCTAGTTAACCTACATTCTCCAAGTGCCCGATAGGGAACCTACATAGTCCAAGTGCCCGTTAGTTAACCTAGATAGTCCAAGTGCTCGCTAGGTAACCTAGATAGTCCAACAGCCCAGTACGTAACCTACATACTCCAAGTACCCGCTAGGTAACGTAGATAGTTCAAGTGCCAGCTAGGTAACCTAGATAGTCCAAGTGCCCGCTAGGTAACGTACAGAGTCTAACTTCCCGCTAGGTAACCTAAATATTCCAAATGCCCGCTAGTTAACCTAGATAATCCAAGTGCCCGCTAGATAACCTAGATAGTCCAAGTGCCTGCTAGTAAAGCTATATAATCCATGGGCCCGCTAGTTAACCTACATAGTGCAAGGGCCCGCTAGTTAACCTAAATCGTCCAAGGGCCCGCTAGTTAACCTACATAGTCTAATTGCCCGATAGGGAACCTACATAATCCAATTGCCCGAAAGGGAACCTACATAGACCAAGTGCCCGTTAGGTAACCTAGATAGTCCAAATGCCCGCTATGGAACCCACATAGTCCAAGTGCCCGCTAGGGAACTTACATAGTCCAAGGGCCTGCTAGGGAACCTACATAGTCCAAGTGCCCGTTAGTTAACCTAGATAGTCCAAGTGCCCGCTAGGTAACCTAGATAGTCCAACAGCCCGGTAGGTAACCTACATACTCCAAGTACCTGCTAGGTAACATAGATAGTTCAAGTGCCAGCTAGGCTACCTAGATAGTCCAAGTGCTCGCTAGGTAACCTACAAAGTCTAAGTTCCCGCTAGGTAATCTATATAGTCCAAATGACCGCTAGGGAGCCTACATAGTCCAAATGCTCTCTAGGTAACCTAGATAGTCTAAGGGCCCGCTAGGTATCCTACATAGTCCTAGTGCCCCCTAGTTAACCTACATTTTCCAAGTGCCCGATAGGGAACCTACATAGTCCAAATGCCCATTAGTTAACCTAGATAGTTCAAGTGCCCGCTAGGTAACCTAGATAGTCCAACAGCCCGGTACGTAACCTACATACTCCAAGTACCCGCTAGGTAACGTAGATAGTTCAAGTGCCAGCTAGGTAACCTAGATAGTCCAAGTGCCCGCTAGGTAACGTACACAGTCTAAGTTCCCGCTAGGTAACCTAAATATTCCAAATGGCCGCTAGTTAACCTAGATAGTCCAAGTGCCCGCTAGATAACCTAGATAGTCCAAGTGCCTGCTAGTAAACCTATATAATCCATGGGCCCGCTAGTTAACCTACATAGTGCAAGGGCCCGCTAGTTAACGTAGATAGTCCAAGTGCCGCTAGTTAATCTACATAGTCCAAGGGCCCGTTAGTTAACCTACATAGTCCAAGTACCCGCTAGTTAACCTAGATCGTCCAAGTGCCCACTATGTAACCTACATAGTCCAAGCGCCCGCTAGTTAACCTACATAGTCCAAGTGCCCGCTAGGTAATCTAGACATTTCAAGTGACCACTAGTTTACCTACATAGTCCAAGTGCCCGTTCGTTAACCTACATAGTCCAAGTGCCCGCTAGGTAACCAATATAGTCCAAATGCCCACTAGGGGCCCTAATAGTACATATGCCCGCTAGTTAACCTAGATAGTCCAAGTGCTCGCTAGTTAACCTAGAGAGACCAAGTGCCCGCTAGGGAACCTATCTAGTTCAAGTACCCTCTTGGAAACGTACATACTCCAAGTGCCCTCTAGGTAACGTAGATAGTCCAAGTGCCCACTAGTTACCCTACATAGTCCAGGTTCCCCTTAGGTAACCTAGATAGTCCAAGGACCCGCGAGGTCACCTACATAGTCCTAGTGCCCCCTAGTTAACCTACATTCTCCAAGTGCCCGATAGGGAACCTACATAGTCCAAGTGCCCGCTAGGTAACCTACATAGGCCAAATGCCCTCCAGTTAATCTACATAGTCCAAGTGCCCGATAGGGAACCTACATAATCCAAGTGCCCGCTAGGGAACTTACATAGTCCACGTGCCCGTTAGGTAACCTAGATAGTCCAAATGCCCGCCAGGAAACCCACATAGTCCAAGTGCCCTCTAGGGGACTTACATAGTCCAAGGGCCCGTTGGGGAATCTACACAGTCCACGTGCCCGTTAGTTAACCTACATAGTCCAAGTCCCCGCTTGGTAACCTAGATAGTCCAACAGCCCGCTAGGTAACCTACATACTGTAAGAACCCGCTATAACGTATATAGTTCAAGTGCCAGCTAGGTAACCTAGATAGTCCATGTGCCGCTAGGTAACCTACAAACTCAATGTGCCCGCTAGGTTATCTATATAGTCCAAATGCCAGCTAGGGAATCTACATAGTCCAAGGGCCCGCTAGTTAACGTAGATAGTCCAAGTGCCGCTAGTTAATCTACATAGTCCAAGGGCCCGCTAGTTAACCTACATAGTCCAAGTACCCGCTAAGAAACCTAGATAGTCCAAGTGCACGCTAGTTAACCTAGATAGTCCAAGTGCCCTCTAGTTAACCTATATCGTCCAAGTGCTGCTAAGAAACCTAGATAGTCCAAGTGCCGGTTACCTAACCTAGATAGTCCAATTGCCCGCTATGCAACATACATAGTCCAAGTGCCCGTTCTTTAACCTAGAAGTCCAAGTGCCCGCTAGGTAACCTAGACTCTCCAAGTGCCCTCTAGGTTACCTACATTGTCCAAATGCCCGTTCGGTAACGTAGATAGTGCAAGTGCCCGGTAGTTAACCTACATAGTCCAAGTGCCCGCTAGGTAACCTAGATAGACCAAGGGCCCGCTTGTTAACCTACATAGTCCAAGTGCCCGGTAGTTAACTTTCATAGTTCAAGTGTCCGTAGGGAACATACAGAGTCCAAGTGCCCGCTAGGGAACCTACATAATCCAAGTGCCCGCTAGTTAATCTACATAGTTCAAGGGCCCGCTAGTTAACCTGCATAATCCAAGTACCCGCTAGTTAACCTAGGTCGTCCAAGTGTCCGCTAATTAACCTACATAGTACAAGTGCCCGCTAGGGAACCTAGATAGTCTAAGTGCCCGCTCTGGAACCTACATAGTCCAAGTGCCCGCTCTGGAACATACATAGTCCAAGTGCCCGCTAGGGAATCTACATAGTCCAAGGCCCGCTAGTTAACGTAGATAATCCAAGTGCCGCTTGTTAATCTACGTAGTCCAAGGGCCCGCTATTTAAACTACATAGTCCAAATACCCGCTAGTTAACCTACATCGTCCAAGGGCCCGCGAGTTAACCTAGATAGTCCAAGTGCCCGCTAGTTAACCTACATAGTCTAAGTGCCCGCTAGGTAACCTAGACAATCCAAGTGACCACTAGGTTACCTACATAGTGCAAGTGCCCGTTCGTTAACCTACATAGTCCAAGTGTCCGCTAGGTAACCAACATAGTCCAAATGTCCGCTAGGGGCCCTAATATTCCAATTGCCTGCTAGTTAACCTAGATAGTCCAAGTGCTCGCTAGTTAACCTAGATAGACCAAGTGCCCGCCAGTGATCCTATCTAGTCCAAGTACCCGCTAGGAAACGTACATAGTCCAAGTGCCCGCTAGGTAACCTAGATAGTCCAAGTGCCCGCTAGTTAACCTACATATTCCAAGTGCCTGCTAGGTAACCTAGATAGTCAAAGTGCCCACTAGTTAACCTACATAGTCCTGGTTCCCCCTAGGTAACCTAGATAGTCCAAGGGCCCGCTAGGTAACCTACATAGTCCAAGTGCCCGCTAGTTAACCTAGATAGTCCAAGTGCCTGCTAGTAAACCTACATAATCCATGGGCCCTCTAGTTAACCTACATAGTGCAAGGGCCCGCTAGTTAACCGACATTGTCCAAGGGCCCGCGAGTTAACCTAGATAGTCCAAGTGCCCGCTAGTTAACCTACATAGTCTAAGTGCCCGCTAGGTAACCTAGACAGTTCAAGTGACCACTAGGTTACCTACATAGTCCAAGTGGCCGTTCGTTAACCTACATAGTCCAAGTGCCCGCTAGGTAACCAATATAGTCCAAATGCCCGCTAGGGGCCCTAATATTCCAAATGCCCGCTAGTTAACCTAGATAGTCCCAGTGCCCGCTAGTTAACCTATATAGAACAAGTGCCCGCTGGGGAACCTATCTAGTCCAAGTACCCGCTAGAAAACGTACATAGTCCAAGTGCCGGCTAGGTAACCTAGATAGTCCAAGTGTCCGCTAGGGAACCTGCATTGTGCAAGTGCCCGCTTGTTAACCTAGATAGTCCAAGTGCCCGCTAGTTAACCTAGATAGTCTAATTTCTCGATAGTTAACCTACATAGTCCAAGGTCAGCTGGTTAACCTAGATCGTCCAAGTGTACGCTAGTTAACCTACATAGTCCATGTTCCCGTTAGGTAACCTAGATAGTACAAGTGCCCGCAAGGTAACCTACATAGTCCAAGTGCCCGCTAGGTAACCTAGATATTCCAAGTTCCTGTTAGCTAACCTAGACAATCCAAGTGCCCTCTAGGTAACCTACATAGTCCAAGTGCCCTTTCGTTAACCTAGATAGTCCAAGTGCCCGCTAGGTAACCTAGATAGTCCAAGTGTCCGCTAGATAACCTAGAGTCCATGTGCTCGCTAGTTAACCTAGATCGTCCAAGTGCCCGCAATGTAACTTAGATAGTCAAAGTGCCCGTTAGGTAACCTAGATAGTCCAAATGCCCGCAATGTAACCTAGATAGTCAAAGTGCCCGTTAGGTAACCTAGATAGTCCAAGTGCCCGCTAGGTAACTTACATTGTCCAAGTTCCCGCTAGGTAAACTAGATACTCAAAGTGCTCGTTACCTAACCTAGATAGTCCAAGTGCCCGCTAGGCAACCTACATAGTCCAAGAGCCCGTTCGTTAACCTAGAAGTCCAAGTGCCCCCTAGGTAACCTAGACAGTCCGAGTGCCCGCTAGGTTACCTGCATATTCCAAGTACCCATTCGTTAACCTAGATAGTCCAAGTACCCACTAGGTAACCTACATAGTCCAAGTGCCCGTTAGGTAACCTATATAGTCCAAGTGTCCGCTAATTAACCTACATAGTACAAGTGCCCGCTAGGGAACCTAGATAGTCTAAGTGCCCACTCTGGAACCTACATAGTCCAAGTGCCCGCTCTGGAACATACATAGTCCAAGTGCCCGCTAGGGAATCTACATAGTCCAAGGCCCGCTAGTTAAAGTAGATAATCCAAGTGCCGCTTGTTAATCTACGTAGTCCAAGGGCCCGCTAGTTAAACTACATAGTCCAAATACCCGCTAGTTAACCTACATCGTCCAAGGGCCCGCGAGTTAACCTAGATAGTCCAAGTGCCCGCTAGTTAACCTACATAGTCTAAGTGCCCGCTAGGTAACCTAGACAATCCAAGTGACCACTAGGTTACCTACATAGTGCAAGTGCCCGTTCGTTAACCTACATAGTCCAAGTGTCCGCTAGGTAACCAACATAGTCCAAATGTCCGCTAGGGGCCCTAATATTCCAAATGCCTGCTAGTTAACCTAGATAGTCCAAGTGCTCGCTAGTTAACCTAGATAGTCCAAGTGCCCGCTAGTTAACCTAGATAGACCAAGTGCCCTCCAGGGATCCTATCTAGTCCAAGTACCCGCTAGGAAACGTACATAGTCCAAGTGCCCGCTAGGTAACCTAGATAGTCCAAGTGCCCGCTAGTTAACCTACATATTCCAAGTGCCTGCTAGGTAACCTAGATAGTCAAAGTGCCCACTAGTTAACCTACATAGTCCAGGCTCCCCCTAGGTAACTTAGATAGTCCAAGGGCCCGCTAGGTAACCTACATAGTCAAAGTGCCCGCTAGTTAACCTAGATAGTCCAAGTGCCTGCTAGTAAACCTACATAATCCATGGGCCCTCTAGTTAACCTACATTGTCGAAGGGCCCTCGAGTTAACCTAGATAGTCCAAGTGCCCGCTAGTTAACCTACATAGTCTAAGTGCCCGCTAGGTAACCTAGACAGTTCAAGTGACCACTAGGTTACCTACATAGTCCAAGTGGCCGTTCGTTAACCTACATAGTCCAAGTTCCCGCTAGGTAACCAATATAGTCCAAATGCCCGCTAGGGGCCCTAATATTCCAAATGCTCGCTAGTTAACCTAGATAGTCCAAGTGCTCGCTAGTTAACCTAGATAATCCCAGTGCCCGCTAGTTAACCTATATAGAACAAGTGCCCGCTGGGGAACCTATCTAGTCCAAGTACCCGCTAGAAAACGTACATAGTCCAAGTGCCCGCTAGGTAACGTAGATAGTCCAAGTGCCCGCTAGGGAACGTACATAGTCCAAGTGCCCGCTAGGTAACCTAGATAGTCCAAGTGCCGGCTAGTTAACCTACATATTCCAAGTGCCTGCTAGGTAACCTAGATAGTCCAAGTGCCCACTAGTTAACCTACATAGTCCAGGTTCCCCCTAGGTAACCTAGATAGTCCAAGGGCCCGCTAGGTAACCTACATTGTCCTAGTGCCCCCTAGTTAACCTACATTCTCCAAGTGCCCGATAGGGAACCTACATAGTCCAAGTGCCCGTTAGTTAACCTAGATAGTCCAAGTGCCCGCTAGGTAACCAATATAGTCCAAATGCCCGCTAGGGGCCCTAATATTCCAAATGCCCGCTAGTTAACCTAGATAGTCCAAGTGCTCGCTAGTTAACCTAGATAGTCCAAGTGCCCGCTAGTTAACCTATATAGAACAAGTGCCCGCTGGGGAACCTATCTAGTCCAAGTACCCGCTAGGAAACGTACATAGTCCAAGTGCCCGCTAGGTAACGTAGATAGTCCCAGTGCCCGCTAGGGAACGTACATAGTCCAAGTGCCCACTAGTTAACTTACATAGTCCAGGTTCCCCCTAGGTAACCTACATAGTCCAAATGCCCTCTAGTTTACCTACATAGTCCATGTGCCCGATAGGGAACCTACATAATCCAAGTGCCCACTAGGGAACCTACATAGTCCAAGTGCCCGTTAGGTAACCTAGATAGTCCAAATGCCCGCCAGGAAACCCACATAGTCCAAGTGCCCGCTAAGGAACTTACATAGTCCAAGGGCCCGCTAGGGAGTCTACACAGTCCAAGTGCCCGTTAGTTAACCTACATAGTCCAAGTCCCCGCTTGGTAACCTAGATAGTCCAACAGCCCGCTAGGTAACCTACATACTGTAAGAACCCGCTATAACGTATATAGTTCAAGTGCCAGCTAGGTAACCTAGATAGTCCATGTGCCGCTAGGTAACCTACAAACTCAATGTGCCCGCTAGGTTATCTATATAGTCCAAATGCCAGCTAGGGAATCTACATAGTCCAAGGGCCCGCTAGTTAACGTAGATAGTCCAAGTGCCGCTAGTTAATCTACATAGTCCAAGGGCCCGCTAGTTAACCTACATAGTCCAAGTACCCGCTAAGAAACCTAGATAGTCCAAGTGCACGCTAGTTAACCTAGATAGTCCAAGTGCCCTCTAGTTAACCTATATCGTCCAAGTGCTGCTAAGAAACCTAGATAGTCCAAGTGCCGGTTACCTAACCTAGATAGTCCAATTGCCCGCTATGCAACATACATAGTCCAAGTGCCCGTTCTTTAACCTAGAAGTCCAAGTGCCCGCTAGGTAACCTAGACTCTCCAAGTGCCCTCTAGGTTACCTACATTGTCCAAATGCCCGTTCGGTAACGTAGATAGTGCAAGTGCCCGGTAGTTAACCTACATAGTCCAAGTGCCCGCTAGGTAACCTAGATAGACCAAGGGCCCGCTTGTTAACCTACATAGTCCAAGTGCCCGGTAGTTAACTTTCATAGTTCAAGTGTCCGTAGGGAACATACAGAGTCCAAGTGCCCGCTAGGGAACCTACATAATCCAAGTGCCCGCTAGTTAATCTACATAGTTCAAGGGCCCGCTAGTTAACCTGCATAATCCAAGTACCCGCTAGTTAACCTAGGTCGTCCAAGTGTCCGCTAATTAACCTACATAGTACAAGTGCCCGCTAGGGAACCTAGATAGTCTAAGTGCCCGCTCTGGAACCTACATAGTCCAAGTGCCCGCTCTGGAACATACATAGTCCAAGTGCCCGCTAGGGAATCTACATAGTCCAAGGCCCGCTAGTTAACGTAGATAATCCAAGTGCCGCTTGTTAATCTACGTAGTCCAAGGGCCCGCTATTTAAACTACATAGTCCAAATACCCGCTAGTTAACCTACATCGTCCAAGGGCCCGCGAGTTAACCTAGATAGTCCAAGTGCCCGCTAGTTAACCTACATAGTCTAAGTGCCCGCTAGGTAACCTAGACAATCCAAGTGACCACTAGGTTACCTACATAGTGCAAGTGCCCGTTCGTTAACCTACATAGTCCAAGTGTCCGCTAGGTAACCAACATAGTCCAAATGTCCGCTAGGGGCCCTAATATTCCAATTGCCTGCTAGTTAACCTAGATAGTCCAAGTGCTCGCTAGTTAACCTAGATAGTCCAAGTGCCCGCTAGTTAACCTAGATAGACCAAGTGCCCGCCAGTGATCCTATCTAGTCCAAGTACCCGCTAGGAAACGTACATAGTCCAAGTGCCCGCTAGGTAACCTAGATAGTCCAAGTGCCCGCTAGTTAACCTACATATTCCAAGTGCCTGCTAGGTAACCTAGATAGTCAAAGTGCCCACTAGTTAACCTACATAGTCCTGGTTCCCCCTAGGTAACCTAGATAGTCCAAGGGCCCGCTAGGTAACCTACATAGTCCAAGTGCCCGCTAGTTAACCTAGATAGTCCAAGTGCCTGCTAGTAAACCTACATAATCCATGGGCCCTCTAGTTAACCTACATAGTGCAAGGGCCCGCTAGTTAACCGACATTGTCCAAGGGCCCGCGAGTTAACCTAGATAGTCCAAGTGCCCGCTAGTTAACCTACATAGTCTAAGTGCCCGCTAGGTAACCTAGACAGTTCAAGTGACCACTAGGTTACCTACATAGTCCAAGTGGCCGTTCGTTAACCTACATAGTCCAAGTGCCCGCTAGGTAACCAATATAGTCCAAATGCCCGCTAGGGGCCCTAATATTCCAAATGCCCGCTAGTTAACCTAGATAGTCCCAGTGCCCGCTAGTTAACCTATATAGAACAAGTGCCCGCTGGGGAACCTATCTAGTCCAAGTACCCGCTAGAAAACGTACATAGTCCAAGTGCCGGCTAGGTAACCTAGATAGTCCAAGTGTCCGCTAGGGAACCTGCATTGTGCAAGTGCCCGCTTGTTAACCTAGATAGTCCAAGTGCCCGCTAGTTAACCTAGATAGTCTAATTTCTCGATAGTTAACCTACATAGTCCAAGGTCAGCTGGTTAACCTAGATCGTCCAAGTGTACGCTAGTTAACCTACATAGTCCATGTTCCCGTTAGGTAACCTAGATAGTACAAGTGCCCGCAAGGTAACCTACATAGTCCAAGTGCCCGCTAGGTAACCTAGATATTCCAAGTTCCTGTTAGCTAACCTAGACAATCCAAGTGCCCTCTAGGTAACCTACATAGTCCAAGTGCCCTTTCGTTAACCTAGATAGTCCAAGTGCCCGCTAGGTAACCTAGATAGTCCAAGTGTCCGCTAGATAACCTAGAGTCCATGTGCTCGCTAGTTAACCTAGATCGTCCAAGTGCCCGCAATGTAACTTAGATAGTCAAAGTGCCCGTTAGGTAACCTAGATAGTCCAAATGCCCGCAATGTAACCTAGATAGTCAAAGTGCCCGTTAGGTAACCTAGATAGTCCAAGTGCCCGCTAGGTAACTTACATTGTCCAAGTTCCCGCTAGGTAAACTAGATACTCAAAGTGCTCGTTACCTAACCTAGATAGTCCAAGTGCCCGCTAGGCAACCTACATAGTCCAAGAGCCCGTTCGTTAACCTAGATGTCCAAGTGCCCCCTAGGTAACCTAGACAGTCCGAGTGCCCGCTAGGTTACCTGCATATACCAAGTGCCCATTCGTTAACCTAGATAGTCCAAGTACCCACTAGGTAACCTACATAGTCCAAGTGCCCGTTAGGTAACCTATATAGTCCAAGTGTCCGCTAATTAACCTACATAGTACAAGTGCCCGCTAGGGAACCTAGATAGTCTAAGTGCCCACTCTGGAACCTACATAGTCCAAGTGCCCGCTCTGGAACATACATAGTCCAAGTGCCCGCTAGGGAATCTACATAGTCCAAGGCCCGCTAGTTAAAGTAGATAATCCAAGTGCCGCTTGTTAATCTACGTAGTCCAAGGGCCCGCTAGTTAAACTACATAGTCCAAATACCCGCTAGTTAACCTACATCGTCCAAGGGCCCGCGAGTTAACCTAGATAGTCCAAGTGCCCGCTAGTTAACCTACATAGTCTAAGTGCCCGCTAGGTAACCTAGACAATCCAAGTGACCACTAGGTTACCTACATAGTGCAAGTGCCCGTTCGTTAACCTACATAGTCCAAGTGTCCGCTAGGTAACCAACATAGTCCAAATGTCCGCTAGGGGCCCTAATATTCCAAATGCCTGCTAGTTAACCTAGATAGTCCAAGTGCTCGCTAGTTAACCTAGATAGTCCAAGTGCCCGCTAGTTAACCTAGATAGACCAAGTGCCCGCCAGGGATCCTATCTAGTCCAAGTACCCGCTAGGAAACGTACATAGTCCAAGTGCCCGCTAGGTAACCTAGATAGTCCAAGTGCCCGCTAGTTAACCTACATATTCCAAGTGCCTGCTAGGTAACCTAGATAGTCCAAGTGCCCACTAGTTAACCTACATAGTCCAGGTTCCCCCTAGGTAACCTAGATAGTCCAAGGGCCCGCTAGGTAACCTACATTGTCCTAGTGCCCCCTAGTTAACCTACATTCTCCAAGTGCCCGATAGGGAACCTACATAGTCCAAGTGCCCGTTAGTTAACCTAGATAGTCCAAGTGCCCGCTAGGTAACCAATATAGTCCAAATGCCCGCTAGGGGCCCTAATATTCCAAATGCCCGCTAGTTAACCTAGATAGTCCAAGTGCTCGCTAGTTAACCTAGATAGTCCAAGTGCCCGCTAGTTAACCTATATAGAACAAGTGCCCGCTGGGGAACCTATCTAGTCCAAGTACCCGCTAGGAAACGTACATAGTCCAAGTGCCCGCTAGGTAACGTAGATAGTCCCAGTGCCCGCTAGGGAACGTACATAGTCCAAGTGCCCACTAGTTAACTTACATAGTCCAGGTTCCCCCTAGGTAACCTACATAGTCCAAATGCCCTCTAGTTTACCTACATAGTCCATGTGCCCGATAGGGAACCTACATAATCCAAGTGCCCACTAGGGAACCTACATAGTCCAAGTGCCCGTTAGGTAACCTAGATAGTCCAAATGCCCGCCAGGAAACCCACATAGTCCAAGTGCCCGCTAAGGAACTTACATAGTCCAAGGGCCCGCTAGGGAGTCTACACAGTCCAAGTGCCCGTTAGTTAACCTACATAGTCCAAGTCCCCGCTTGGTAACCTAGATAGTCCAACAGCCCGCTAGGTAACCTACATACTGTAAGAACCCGCTATAACGTATATAGTTCAAGTGCCAGCTAGGTAACCTAGATAGTCCATGTGCCGCTAGGTAACCTACAAACTCAATGTGCCCGCTAGGTTATCTATATAGTCCAAATGCCAGCTAGGGAATCTACATAGTCCAAGGGCCCGCTAGTTAACGTAGATAGTCCAAGTGCCGCTAGTTAATCTACATAGTCCAAGGGCCCGCTAGTTAACCTACATAGTCCAAGTACCCGCTAAGAAACCTAGATAGTCCAAGTGCACGCTAGTTAACCTAGATAGTCCAAGTGCCCTCTAGTTAACCTATATCGTCCAAGTGCTGCTAAGAAACCTAGATAGTCCAAGTGCCGGTTACCTAACCTAGATAGTCCAATTGCCCGCTATGCAACATACATAGTCCAAGTGCCCGTTCTTTAACCTAGAAGTCCAAGTGCCCGCTAGGTAACCTAGACTCTCCAAGTGCCCTCTAGGTTACCTACATTGTCCAAATGCCCGTTCGGTAACGTAGATAGTGCAAGTGCCCGGTAGTTAACCTACATAGTCCAAGTGCCCGCTAGGTAACCTAGATAGACCAAGGGCCCGCTTGTTAACCTACATAGTCCAAGTGCCCGGTAGTTAACTTTCATAGTTCAAGTGTCCGTAGGGAACATACAGAGTCCAAGTGCCCGCTAGGGAACCTACATAATCCAAGTGCCCGCTAGTTAATCTACATAGTTCAAGGGCCCGCTAGTTAACCTGCATAATCCAAGTACCCGCTAGTTAACCTAGGTCGTCCAAGTGTCCGCTAATTAACCTACATAGTACAAGTGCCCGCTAGGGAACCTAGATAGTCTAAGTGCCCGCTCTGGAACCTACATAGTCCAAGTGCCCGCTCTGGAACATACATAGTCCAAGTGCCCGCTAGGGAATCTACATAGTCCAAGGCCCGCTAGTTAACGTAGATAATCCAAGTGCCGCTTGTTAATCTACGTAGTCCAAGGGCCCGCTATTTAAACTACATAGTCCAAATACCCGCTAGTTAACCTACATCGTCCAAGGGCCCGCGAGTTAACCTAGATAGTCCAAGTGCCCGCTAGTTAACCTACATAGTCTAAGTGCCCGCTAGGTAACCTAGACAATCCAAGTGACCACTAGGTTACCTACATAGTGCAAGTGCCCGTTCGTTAACCTACATAGTCCAAGTGTCCGCTAGGTAACCAACATAGTCCAAATGTCCGCTAGGGGCCCTAATATTCCAATTGCCTGCTAGTTAACCTAGATAGTCCAAGTGCTCGCTAGTTAACCTAGATAGTCCAAGTGCCCGCTAGTTAACCTAGATAGACCAAGTGCCCGCCAGTGATCCTATCTAGTCCAAGTACCCGCTAGGAAACGTACATAGTCCAAGTGCCCGCTAGGTAACCTAGATAGTCCAAGTGCCCGCTAGTTAACCTACATATTCCAAGTGCCTGCTAGGTAACCTAGATAGTCAAAGTGCCCACTAGTTAACCTACATAGTCCTGGTTCCCCCTAGGTAACCTAGATAGTCCAAGGGCCCGCTAGGTAACCTACATAGTCCAAGTGCCCGCTAGTTAACCTAGATAGTCCAAGTGCCTGCTAGTAAACCTACATAATCCATGGGCCCTCTAGTTAACCTACATAGTGCAAGGGCCCGCTAGTTAACCGACATTGTCCAAGGGCCCGCGAGTTAACCTAGATAGTCCAAGTGCCCGCTAGTTAACCTACATAGTCTAAGTGCCCGCTAGGTAACCTAGACAGTTCAAGTGACCACTAGGTTACCTACATAGTCCAAGTGGCCGTTCGTTAACCTACATAGTCCAAGTGCCCGCTAGGTAACCAATATAGTCCAAATGCCCGCTAGGGGCCCTAATATTCCAAATGCCCGCTAGTTAACCTAGATAGTCCCAGTGCCCGCTAGTTAACCTATATAGAACAAGTGCCCGCTGGGGAACCTATCTAGTCCAAGTACCCGCTAGAAAACGTACATAGTCCAAGTGCCGGCTAGGTAACCTAGATAGTCCAAGTGTCCGCTAGGGAACCTGCATTGTGCAAGTGCCCGCTTGTTAACCTAGATAGTCCAAGTGCCCGCTAGTTAACCTAGATAGTCTAATTTCTCGATAGTTAACCTACATAGTCCAAGGTCAGCTGGTTAACCTAGATCGTCCAAGTGTACGCTAGTTAACCTACATAGTCCATGTTCCCGTTAGGTAACCTAGATAGTACAAGTGCCCGCAAGGTAACCTACATAGTCCAAGTGCCCGCTAGGTAACCTAGATATTCCAAGTTCCTGTTAGCTAACCTAGACAATCCAAGTGCCCTCTAGGTAACCTACATAGTCCAAGTGCCCTTTCGTTAACCTAGATAGTCCAAGTGCCCGCTAGGTAACCTAGATAGTCCAAGTGTCCGCTAGATAACCTAGAGTCCATGTGCTCGCTAGTTAACCTAGATCGTCCAAGTGCCCGCAATGTAACTTAGATAGTCAAAGTGCCCGTTAGGTAACCTAGATAGTCCAAATGCCCGCAATGTAACCTAGATAGTCAAAGTGCCCGTTAGGTAACCTAGATAGTCCAAGTGCCCGCTAGGTAACTTACATTGTCCAAGTTCCCGCTAGGTAAACTAGATACTCAAAGTGCTCGTTACCTAACCTAGATAGTCCAAGTGCCCGCTAGGCAACCTACATAGTCCAAGAGCCCGTTCGTTAACCTAGATGTCCAAGTGCCCCCTAGGTAACCTAGACAGTCCGAGTGCCCGCTAGGTTACCTGCATATACCAAGTGCCCATTCGTTAACCTAGATAGTCCAAGTACCCACTAGGTAACCTACATAGTCCAAGTGCCCGTTAGGTAACCTATATAGTCCAAGTGTCCGCTAATTAACCTACATAGTACAAGTGCCCGCTAGGGAACCTAGATAGTCTAAGTGCCCACTCTGGAACCTACATAGTCCAAGTGCCCGCTCTGGAACATACATAGTCCAAGTGCCCGCTAGGGAATCTACATAGTCCAAGGCCCGCTAGTTAAAGTAGATAATCCAAGTGCCGCTTGTTAATCTACGTAGTCCAAGGGCCCGCTAGTTAAACTACATAGTCCAAATACCCGCTAGTTAACCTACATCGTCCAAGGGCCCGCGAGTTAACCTAGATAGTCCAAGTGCCCGCTAGTTAACCTACATAGTCTAAGTGCCCGCTAGGTAACCTAGACAATCCAAGTGACCACTAGGTTACCTACATAGTGCAAGTGCCCGTTCGTTAACCTACATAGTCCAAGTGTCCGCTAGGTAACCAACATAGTCCAAATGTCCGCTAGGGGCCCTAATATTCCAAATGCCTGCTAGTTAACCTAGATAGTCCAAGTGCTCGCTAGTTAACCTAGATAGTCCAAGTGCCCGCTAGTTAACCTAGATAGACCAAGTGCCCGCCAGGGATCCTATCTAGTCCAAGTACCCGCTAGGAAACGTACATAGTCCAAGTGCCCGCTAGGTAACCTAGATAGTCCAAGTGCCCGCTAGTTAACCTACATATTCCAAGTGCCTGCTAGGTAACCTAGATAGTCAAAGTGCCCACTAGTTAACCTACATAGTCCAGGCTCCCCCTAGGTAACTTAGATAGTCCAAGGGCCCGCTAGGTAACCTACATAGTCAAAGTGCCCGCTAGTTAACCTAGATAGTCCAAGTGCCTGCTAGTAAACCTACATAATCCATGGGCCCTCTAGTTAACCTACATTGTCGAAGGGCCCTCGAGTTAACCTAGATAGTCCAAGTGCCCGCTAGTTAACCTACATAGTCTAAGTGCCCGCTAGGTAACCTAGACAGTTCAAGTGACCACTAGGTTACCTACATAGTCCAAGTGGCCGTTCGTTAACCTACATAGTCCAAGTTCCCGCTAGGTAACCAATATAGTCCAAATGCCCGCTAGGGGCCCTAATATTCCAAATGCTCGCTAGTTAACCTAGATAGTCCAAGTGCTCGCTAGTTAACCTAGATAATCCCAGTGCCCGCTAGTTAACCTATATAGAACAAGTGCCCGCTGGGGAACCTATCTAGTCCAAGTACCCGCTAGAAAACGTACATAGTCCAAGTGCCCGCTAGGTAACGTAGATAGTCCAAGTGCCCGCTAGGGAACGTACATAGTCCAAGTGCCCGCTAGGTAACCTAGATAGTCCAAGTGCCGGCTAGTTAACCTACATATTCCAAGTGCCTGCTAGGTAACCTAGATAGTCCAAGTGCCCACTAGTTAACCTACATAGTCCAGGTTCCCCCTAGGTAACCTAGATAGTCCAAGGGCCCGCTAGGTAACCTACATTGTCCTAGTGCCCCCTAGTTAACCTACATTCTCCAAGTGCCCGATAAGGAACCTACATAGTCCAAGTGCCCGTTAGTTAACCTAGATAGTCCAAGTGCCCGCTAGGTAACCAATATAGTCCAAATGCCCGCTAGGGGCCCTAATATTCCAAATGCCCGCTAGTTAACCTAGATAGTCCAAGTGCTCGCTAGTTAACCTAGATAGTCCAAATGCCCGCTAGTTAACCTATATAGAACAAGTGCCCGCTGGGGAACCTATCTAGTCCAAGTACCCGCTAGGAAACGTACATAGTCCAAGTGCCCGCTAGGTAACGTAGATAGTCCCAGTGCCCGCTAGGGAACGTACATAGTCCAAGTGCCCACTAGTTAACTTACATAGTCCAGGTTCCCCCTAGGTAACCTACATAGTCCAAATGCCCTCTAGTTTACCTACATAGTCCATGTGCCCGATAGGGAACCTACATAATCCAAGTGCCCACTAGGGAACCTACATAGTCCAAGTGCCCGTTAGGTAACCTAGATAGTCCAAATGCCCGCCAGGAAACCCACATAGTCCAAGTGCCCGCTAAGGAACTTACATAGTCCAAGGGCCCGCTAGGGAATCTACACAGTCCAAGTGCCCGTTAGTTAACCTACATAGTCCAAGTCCCCGCTTGGTAACCTAGATAGTCCAACAGCCCGCTTGGTAACCTACATACTCTAAGAACCCGCTATAACGTAGATAGTTCAAGTGCCAGCTAGGTAACCTAGATAGTCCATGTGCCGCTAGGTAATCTACAAAGTCAATGTGCCCGCCAGGTTATCTATATAGTCCAAATGCCAGCTAGGGAATCTACATAGTCCAAGGGCCCGCTAGTTAACGTAGATAGTCCAAGTGCCGCTAGTTAATCTACATAGTCCAAGTGCCCGTTCGTTAACCTAGAAGTCCAAGTGCCTGCTAGGTAACCTAGACTCTCCAAGTGCCCGCTAGGTTACCTACATAGTCCAAATGCCCGTTCGGTAACGTAGATAGTGCAAGTGCCCGGTAGTTAACCTACATAGTCCAAGTGCCCGCTAGGTAACCTAGATAGACCAAGGACCCACTAGTTAACCTACATAGTCCAAGTGCCCGGTAGTTAACTTACATAGTTCAAGTGTCCGTAGGGAACATACAGAGTCCAAGTGCCCGCTAGGGAACCTACATATTCCAAGTGCCCGCTAGTTAATCTACATAGTTCAAGGGCCCGCTAGTTAACCTACATAATCCAAGTACCCGCTAGTTAACGTAGATCGTCCAAGTGTCCGCTAATTAACCTACATAGTAAAAGTGCCCGTTAGGGAACTTAGATAGTCTAAGTGCCCGCTCTGGAACCTACAGAGTCCAAGTGAATGCTTGGGAACCTACGTAGTCCAAGTGCCCGCTCTGGAACATACATAGTCCATGTGCCAGCTAGGGAATCTACATAGTCCAAGGCCCGCTAGTTAACGTAGATAGTCCAAGTGCCGCTTGTTAATCTACATAGTCCAAGGGCCCGCTAGTTAAACTACATAGTCCAAGTACCTGCTAGTTAACCTACATCGTCCAAGGGCCCGCGAGTTAACCTAGATAGTCCAAGTGCCCGCAAGTTAACCTACATAGTCTAAGTGCCCGCTAGGTAACCTAGACAGTTCAAGTGACCACTAGGTTACCTATATAGTCCAAGTGCCCGTTCGTTAACCTACATAGTCCAAGTGCCCGCTAGGTAAACAATATAGTCCAAATGCCCGCTAGGGGCCCTAATATTCCAAATGCCCGCTAGTTAACCTAGATAGTCCAAGTGCTCGCTAGTTAACCTAGATAGTCCAAGGGCCCGCTAGTTAACCTAGATAGACCAAGTGCCCGCCAGGGATCCTATCTAGTCCAAATACCCGCTAGAAAACGTACATAGTCCAATTGCCCACTAGGTAACGTAGATAGTCCAAGTGCCTGCTAGTTAACCTACATATTCCAAGTGCCTGCTAGGTAACCTAGATAGTCCAAGTGCCCACTAGTTAACCTACATAGTGCAGGTTCCCCCTAGGTAACCTAGATAGTCCAAGGGCCCGCTAGGTAACCTACATTGTCCTAGTGCCCACTAGTTAACCTACATTCTCCAACTGCCCGATTGGAACCTACATAGTCCAAGTGCCCGTTAGTTAACCTAGATAATCCAAGTGCCCGCTAGGTAACCTAGATAGTCCAACAGCCCGGTAGGTAACCTACATACTCCAAGTACCCGCTAGGTAACGTAGATAGTTCAAGTGCCTGCTAGGTAACCTAGATAGTCCAAGTGCCTGCTAGGTAACCTACAGAGTCTAAGTTTCCGCTAGGTAATCTATATAGTCCAAATGACCGCTAGGGAGCCTACATAGTCCAAGTGCTCGCTAGGTAACCTAGATAGTCTAAGGGCCCACTAGGTAACCTACATAGTCCTAGTGCCCCCTAGTTAACCTACATTTTCCAAGTGCCCGAGAGGGAACCTACATAGTCCAAGTGCCTGCTAGGTAACCTACATAGTCCAAATGCCCTCTAGTTAACCTACATAGTCCAAGTGCCCGATAGGGAACCTACATAATCCAAGTGCCCGCTAGGGAACCTACATAGTCCAAGTGCCCGCTAGGTAACGTAGATAGTCCAAGTGCCCGCTAGGTAACGTACATTGTCCAAGTGCCTGCTAGGTAACCTAGAGAGTCCAAGTGCCCACTAGTTAACCTACATAGTGCAGGTTCCCCCTAGGTAACCTAGATAGTCCAAGGGCCTGCTAGGTAACCTACATTGTCCTACTGCCCCCTAGTTAACCTACATTCTCCAAGTGCCCGATAGGGAACATACATAGTCCAAGTGCCCGCTAGGTAACCTACATAGTCCAAATGCCCGCCAGTTAACCTACATAGTCCAAGTGCCCGATAGGGAAATTACATAATCCAATGCCCGCTAGGGAACCTACATAGTCCAAGTGCCCATTAGGTAACCTAGATAGTTCAACAGCCCGGTAGGTAACCTACATACTCCAAGTACCCGCTAGGTAACGTAGATATTTCAAGTGCCTGCTAGGTAACCTAGATAGTCCTAGTGCCCGCTAGGTAACCTACAAAGTCTAAGTGCCCGCTAGGTAATCTATATAGTCCAAATGACCGCTAGGGAGCCTACATAGTTCAAATGCCCGCTAGGTAACCTAGATAGTCTAAGGGCCCTCTAGTTAACCTACATAGTCCTAGTGCCCCCTAGTTAACCTACCTTTTCCAAGTGCCCGATAAGGAACCTACATAGTCCAAGTGCCCGCTAGGTACCCTACATAATCCAAATGCCCTCTAGTTAACCTACATAGTCCAAGTGCCCGATAGGGAACCTACATAATCCAAGTGCCCGCTAGGGAACCTACATAGTACAAGTGCCCTTAAGTAACCTAGATAGTCCAAATGCCCGCCAAGAAAACCACATAGTCCAAGTGCCCGCTAGGGAACCTACGTAGTACAAGTGCCGGTTAGTTAACCTAGATAGTCCAAGTGCCCGCTTGGTAACCTAGATAGTCCAACAGCCCGCTAGGTAACCTACATACTCCAAGAACCCGCTAGGTAACATATATAGTTCAAGTGCCAGCTAGGTAACCTAGACAGTCCAAGTGCCCGCTAGGTAACCTACAGAGTCTAAGTGCCCGCTGGGTTATCTATATAGTCCAAATGCCCGCTGGGGAACCTACATAGTCCAAGTGCTCGCTAGGTAACCTAGATAATACAAGTGCCCGCTAGTTAACCTAGATCGTCCAAGTGCCCACTAGTTTACCTACATAGTCAATGGGCCCGCTAGTTAACCTACATAGTGCAAGAGCCCGCTAGTTAACCTAGATCTTGCAAGTGTCCGCTAGTTAACCTACATAATCCAAGTGCCAGTTAGCTAACCTAGATAGTCCAAGGGCCTTCTAGTTACCCTACATAGTCCAAGTGCCCGCTACGTAACCTACATAGTGCAAGTGTCCGCTAGTTAACCTACATAGTCCAAGTGCCCGCTAGGGAACGTACATAGTCCAAGTGCCCACTAGTTAACTTACATAGTCCAGGTTCCCCCTAGGTAACCTACATAGTCCAAATGCCCTCTAGTTTACCTACATAGTCCAAGTGCCCGATAGGGAACCTACATAATCCAAGTGCCCACTAGGGAACCTACATAGTCCAAGTGCCCGTTAGGTAACCTAGATAGTCCAAATGCCCGCCAGGAAACCCACATAGTCCAAGTGCCCGCTAAGGAACTTACATAGTTCAAGGGCCCGCTAGGGAATCTACACAGTCCAAGTGCCCGTTAGTTAACCTACATAGTCCAAGTCCCCGCTTGGTAACCTAGATAGTCCAACAGCCCGCTTGGTAACCTACATACTCTAAGAACCCGCTATAACGTAGATAGTTCAAGTGCCAGCTAGGTAACCTAGATAGTCCATGTGCCGCTAGGTAATCTACAAAGTCAATGTGCCCGCCAGGTTATCTATATAGTCCAAATGCCAGCTAGGGAATCTACATAGTCCAAGGGCCCGCTAGTTAACGTAGATAGTCCAAGTGCCGCTAGTTAATCTACATAGTCCAAGTGCCCGTTCGTTAACCTAGAAGTCCAAGTGCCTGCTAGGTAACCTAGACTCTCCAAGTGCCCGCTAGGTTACCTACATAGTCCAAATGCCCGTTCGGTAACGTAGATAGTGCAAGTGCCCGGTAGTTAACCTACATAGTCCAAGTGCCCGCTAGGTAACCTAGATAGACCAAGGACCCACTAGTTAACCTACATAGTCCAAGTGCCCGGTAGTTAACTTACATAGTTCAAGTGTCCGTAGGGAACATACAGAGTCCAAGTGCCCGCTAGGGAACCTACATATTCCAAGTGCCCGCTAGTTAATCTACATAGTTCAAGGGCCCGCTAGTTAACCTACATAATCCAAGTACCCGCTAGTTAACGTAGATCGTCCAAGTGTCCGCTAATTAACCTACATAGTAAAAGTGCCCGTTAGGGAACTTAGATAGTCTAAGTGCCCGCTCTGGAACCTACAGAGTCCAAGTGAATGCTTGGGAACCTACGTAGTCCAAGTGCCCGCTCTGGAACATACATAGTCCAAGTGCCAGCTAGGGAATCTACATAGTCCAAGGCCCGCTAGTTAACGTAGATAGTCCAAGTGCCGCTTGTTAATCTACATAGTCCAAGGGCCCGCTAGTTAAACTACATAGTCCAAGTACCTGCTAGTTAACCTACATCGTCCAAGGGCCCGCGAGTTAACCTAGATAGTCCAAGTGCCCGCTAGTTAACCTACATAGTCTAAGTGCCCGCTAGGTAACCTAGACAGTTCAAGTGACCACTAGGTTACCTATATAGTCCAAGTGCCCGTTCGTTAACCTACATAGTCCAAGTGCCCGCTAGGTAAACAATATAGTCCAAATGCCCGCTAGGGGCCCTAATATTCCAAATGCCCGCTAGTTAACCTAGATAGTCCAAGTGCTCGCTAGTTAACCTAGATAGTCCAAGGGCCCGCTAGTTAACCTAGATAGACCAAGTGCCCGCCAGGGATCCTATCTAGTCCAAATACCCGCTAGAAAACGTACATAGTCCAATTGCCCACTAGGTAACGTAGATAGTCCAAGTGCCCGCTAGTTAACCTACATATTCCAAGTGCCTGCTAGGTAACCTAGATAGTCCAAGTGCCCACTAGTTAACCTACATAGTGCAGGTTCCCCCTAGGTAACCTAGATAGTCCAAGTGCCCACTAGTTAACCTACATAGTGCAGGTTCCCCCTAGGTAACCTAGATAGTCCAAGGGCCCGCTAGGTAACCTACATTGTCCTAGTGCCCACTAGTTAACCTACATTCTCCAACTGCCCGATTGGAACCTACATAGTCCAAGTGCCCGTTAGTTAACCTAGATAATCCAAGTGCCCGCTAGGTAACCTAGATAGTCCAACAGCCCGGTAGGTAACCTACATACTCCAAGTACCCGCTAGGTAACGTAGATAGTTCAAGTGCCTGCTAGGTAACCTAGATAGTCCAAGTGCCTGCTAGGTAACCTACAGAGTCTAAGTTTCCGCTAGGTAATCTATATAGTCCAAATGACCGCTAGGGAGCCTACATAGTCCAAGTGCTCGCTAGGTAACCTAGATAGTCTAAGGGCCCACTAGGTAACCTACATAGTCCTAGTGCCCCCTAGTTAACCTACATTTTCCAAGTGCCCGAGAGGGAACCTACATAGTCCAAGTGCCTGCTAGGTAACCTACATAGTCCAAATGCCCTCTAGTTAACCTACATAGTCCAAGTGCCCGATAGGGAACCTACATAATCCAAGTGCCCGCTAGGGAACCTACATAGTCCAAGTGCCGGCTAGGTAACGTACATAGTCCAAGTGCCCGCTAGGTAACGTAGATAGTCCAAGTGCCCGCTAGGTAACGTACATTGTCCAAGTGCCTGCTAGGTAACCTAGAGAGTCCAAGTGCCCACTAGTTAACCTACATAGTGCAGGTTCCCCCTAGGTAACCTAGATAGTCCAAGGGCCTGCTAGGTAACCTACATTGTCCTACTGCCCCCTAGTTAACCTACATTCTCCAAGTGCCCGATAGGGAACATACATAGGCCAAGTGCCCGCTAGGTAACCTACATAGTCCAAATGCCCGCCAGTTAACCTACATAGTCCAAGTGCCCGATAGGGAAATTACATAATCCAATGCCCGCTAGGGAACCTACATAGTCCAAGTGCCCATTAGGTAACCTAGATAGTTCAACAGCCCGGTAGGTAACCTACATACTCCAAGTACCCGCTAGGTAACGTAGATATTTCAAGTGCCTGCTAGGTAACCTAGATAGTCCTAGTGCCCGCTAGGTAACCTACAAAGTCTAAGTGCCCGCTAGGTAATCTATATAGTCCAAATGACCGCTAGGGAGCCTACATAGTCCAAATGCCCGCTAGGTAACCTAGATAGTCTAAGGGCCCTCTAGTTAACCTACATAGTCCTAGTGCCCCCTAGTTAACCTACCTTTTCCAAGTGCCCGATAAGGAACCTACATAGTCCAAGTGCCCGCTAGGTACCCTACATAATCCAAATGCCCTCTAGTTAACCTACATAGTCCAAGTGCCCGATAGGGAACCTACATAATCCAAGTGCCCGCTAGGGAACCTACATAGTACAAGTGCCCGTTAAGTAACCTAGATAGTCCAAATGCCCGCCAAGAAAACCACATAGTCCAAGTGCCCGCTAGGGAACCTACGTAGTACAAGTGCCGGTTAGTTAACCTAGATAGTCCAAGTGCCCGCTTGGTAACCTAGATAGTCCAACAGCCCGCTAGGTAACCTACATACTCCAAGAACCCGCTAGGTAACATATATAGTTCAAGTGCCAGCTAGGTAACCTAGACAGTCCAAGTGCCCGCTAGGTAACCTACAGAGTCTAAGTGCCCGCTGGGTTATCTATATAGTCCAAATGCCCGCTGGGGAACCTACATAGTCCAAGTGCTCGCTAGGTAACCTAGATAATACAAGTGCCCGCTAGTTAACCTAGATCGTCCAAGTGCCCACTAGTTTACCTACATAGTCAATGGGCCCGCTAGTTAACCTACATAGTGCAAGAGCCCGCTAGTTAACCTAGATCGTGCAAGTGTCCGCTAGTTAACCTACATAATCCAAGTGCCAGTTAGCTAACCTAGATAGTCCAAGGGCCTTCTAGTTACCCTACATAGTCCAAGTGCCCGCTACGTAACCTACATAGTGCAAGTGTCCGCTAGTTAACCTACATAGTCCAAGTGCCCGCTAGGGAACGTACATAGTCCAAGTGCCCACTAGTTAACTTACATAGTCCAGGTTCCCCCTAGGTAACCTACATAGTCCAAATGCCCTCTAGTTTACCTACATAGTCCAAGTGCCCGATAGGGAACCTACATAATCCAAGTGCCCACTAGGGAACCTACATAGTCCAAGTGCCCGTTAGGTAACCTAGATAGTCCAAATGCCCGCCAGGAAACCCACATAGTCCAAGTGCCCGCTAAGGAACTTACATAGTCCAAGGGCCCGCTAGGGAATCTACACAGTCCAAGTGCCCGTTAGTTAACCTACATAGTCCAAGTCCCCGCTTAGTAACCTAGATAGTCCAACAGCCCGCTTGGTAACCTACATACTCTAAGAACCCGCTATAACGTAGATAGTTCAAGTGCCAGCTAGGTAACCTAGATAGTCCATGTGCCGCTAGGTAATCTACAAAGTCAATGTGCCCGCCAGGTTATCTATATAGTCCAAATGCCAGCTAGGGAATCTACATAGTCCAAGGGCCCGCTAGTTAACGTAGATAGTCCAAGTGCCGCTAGTTAATCTACATAGTCCAAGTGCCCGTTCGTTAACCTAGAAGTCCAAGTGCCTGCTAGGTAACCTAGACTCTCCAAGTGCCCGCTAGGTTACCTACATAGTCCAAATGCCCGTTCGGTAACGTAGATAGTGCAAGTGCCCGGTAGTTAACCTACATAGTCCAAGTGCCCGCTAGGTAACCTAGATAGACCAAGGACCCACTAGTTAACCTACATAGTCCAAGTGCCCGGTAGTTAACTTACATAGTTCAAGTGTCCGTAGGGAACATACAGAGTCCAAGTGCCCGCTAGGGAACCTACATATTCCAAGTGCCCGCTAGTTAATCTACATAGTTCAAGGGCCCGCTAGTTAACCTACATAATCCAAGTACCCGCTAGTTAACGTAGATCGTCCAAGTGTCCGCTAATTAACCTACATAGTAAAAGTGCCCGTTAGGGAACTTAGATAGTCTAAGTGCCCGCTCTGGAACCTACAGAGTCCAAGTGAATGCTTGGGAACCTACGTAGTCCAAGTGCCCGCTCTGGAACATACATAGTCCAAGTGCCAGCTAGGGAATCTACATAGTCCAAGGCCCGCTAGTTAACGTAGATAGTCCAAGTGCCGCTTGTTAATCTACATAGTCCAAGGGCCCGCTAGTTAAACTACATAGTCCAAGTACCTGCTAGTTAACCTACATCGTCCAAGGGCCCGCGAGTTAACCTAGATAGTCCAAGTGCCCGCTAGTTAACCTACATAGTCTAAGTGCCCGCTAGGTAACCTAGACAGTTCAAGTGACCACTAGGTTACCTATATAGTCCAAGTGCCCGTTCGTTAACCTACATAGTCCAAGTGCCCGCTAGGTAAACAATATAGTCCAAATGCCCGCTAGGGGCCCTAATATTCCAAATGCCCGCTAGTTAACCTAGATAGTCCAAGTGCTCGCTAGTTAACCTAGATAGTCCAAGGGCCCGCTAGTTAACCTAGATAGACCAAGTGCCCGCCAGGGATCCTATCTAGTCCAAATACCCGCTAGAAAACGTACATAGTCCAATTGCCCACTAGGTAACGTAGATAGTCCAAGTGCCCGCTAGTTAACCTACATATTCCAAGTGCCTGCTAGGTAACCTAGATAGTCCAAGTGCCCACTAGTTAACCTACATAGTGCAGGTTCCCCCTAGGTAACCTAGATAGTCCAAGGGCCCGCTAGGTAACCTACATTGTCCTAGTGCCCACTAGTTAACCTACATTCTCCAACTGCCCGATTGGAACCTACATAGTCCAAGTGCCCGTTAGTTAACCTAGATAATCCAAGTGCCCGCTAGGTAACCTAGATAGTCCAACAGCCCGGTAGGTAACCTACATACTCCAAGTACCCGCTAGGTAACGTAGATAGTACAAGTGCCTGCTAGGTAACCTAGATAGTCCAAGTGCCTGCTAGGTAACCTACAGAGTCTAAGTTTCCGCTAGGTAATCTATATAGTCCAAATGACCGCTAGGGAGCCTACATAGTCCAAGTGCTCGCTAGGTAACCTAGATAGTCTAAGGGCCCACTAGGTAACCTACATAGTCCTAGTGCCCCCTAGTTAACCTACATTTTCCAAGTGCCTGAGAGGGAACCTACATAGTCCAAGTGCCTGCTAGGTAACCTACATAGTCCAAATGCCCTCTAGTTAACCTACATAGTCCAAGTGCCCGATAGGGAACCTACATAATCCAAGTGCCCGCTAGGGAACCTACATAGTCCAAGTACCCGTTACGTAACCTAGATAGTCCAAATGCCCGCCAGGAAACCCACATAGTCCAAGTGCCGGCTAGGTAACGTACATAGTCCAAGTGCCCGCTAGGTAACGTAGATAGTCCAAGTGCCCGCTAGGTAACGTACATTGTCCAAGTGCCTGCTAGGTAACCTAGAGAGTCCAAGTGCCCACTAGTTAACCTACATAGTGCAGGTTCCCCCTAGGTAACCTAGATAGTCCAAGGGCCTGCTAGGTAACCTACATTGTCCTACTGCCCCCTAGTTAACCAACATTCTCCAAGTGCCCGATAGGGAACATACATAGTCCAAGTGCCCGCTAGGTAACCTACATAGTCCAAATGCCCGCCAGTTAACCTACATAGTCCAAGTGCCCGATAGGGAAATTACATAATCCAATGCCCGCTAGGGAACCTACATAGTCCAAGTGCCCATTAGGTAACCTAGATATTTCAAATGCCCGCTAGGTAACCCACATAGTCCAAGTGCCCGCTAGGTAACCTAGATAGTTCAACAGCCCGGTAGGTAACCTACATACTCCAAGTACCCGCTAGGTAACGTAGATATTTCAAGTGCCTGCTAGGTAACCTAGATAGTCCTAGTGCCCGCTAGGTAACCTACAAAGTCTAAGTGCCCGCTAGGTAATCTATATAGTCCAAATGACCGCTAGGGAGCCTACATAGTCCAAATGCCCGCTAGGTAACCTAGATAGTCTAAGGGCCCTCTAGTTAACCTACATAGTCCTAGTGCCCCCTAGTTAACCTACCTTTTCCAAGTGCCCGATAAGGAACCTACATAGTCCAAGTGCCCGCTAGGTACCCTACATAATCCAAATGCCCTCTAGTTAACCTACATAGTCCAAGTGCCCGATAGGGAACCTACATAATCCAAGTGCCCGCTAGGGAACCTACATAGTACAAGTGCCCGTTAAGTAACCTAGATAGTCCAAATGCCCGCCAAGAAAACCACATAGTCCAAGTGCCCGCTAGGGAACCTACGTAGTACAAGTGCCGGTTAGTTAACCTAGATAGTCCAAGTGCCCGCTTGGTAACCTAGATAGTCCAACAGCCCGCTAGGTAACCTACATACTCCAAGAACCCGCTAGGTAACATATATAGTTCAAGTGCCAGCTAGGTAACCTAGACAGTCCAAGTGCCCGCTAGGTAACCTACAGAGTCTAAGTGCCCGCTGGGTTATCTATATAGTCCAAATGCCCGCTGGGGAACCTACATAGTCCAAGTGCTCGCTAGGTAACCTAGATAATACAAGTGCCCGCTAGTTAACCTAGATCGTCCAAGTGCCCACTAGTTTACCTACATAGTCAATGGGCCCGCTAGTTAACCTACATAGTGCAAGAGCCCGCTAGTTAACCTAGATCGTGCAAGTGTCCGCTAGTTAACCTACATAATCCAAGTGCCAGTTAGCTAACCTAGATAGTCCAAGGGCCTTCTAGTTACCCTACATAGTCCAAGTGCCCGCTACGTAACCTACATAGTGCAAGTGTCCGCTAGTTAAACTACATAGTCCAAGTGCCCGCTAGTTAATCTAGATAGTCAAAGTGCCCGCTAGGTAACCTAGGTAGACCAAGGGCCCGCTAGTTAACCTACATAGTCCAAGTGCCCGGCAGTTAACTTACATAGTTCAAGTGTCCGTAGGGAACATACAGAGTCCAAGTGCCCGCTAGGGAACCTACATTGTCCAAGTGCCCGCTAGTTAATCTACATGGTTCAAGGGCCCCCTAGTTAACCTACATAGTCCAAGTACCCGCTAGTTAACCTAGATCGTCCAAGTGCCCACTAGGTAACCTACATTGTCCAAGGGCCCGCTAGTTAACCTAGATAGTCCAAGTGCCCGTTAGTGAACCTAGATAATCCAAGTGCCCGCTAGGTAACCTAGATAGTCCAACAGCCCGGTAGGTAACCTACATACTCCAAGTACCCGCTAGGTAACGTAGATAGTTCAAGTGCCTGCTAGGTAACCTAGATAGTCCAAGTGCCTGCTAGGTAACCTACAGAGTCTAAGTTTCCACTAGGTAATCTATATAGTCCAAATGACCGCTAGGGAGCCTACATAGTCCAAGTGCTCGCTAGGTAACCTAGATAGTCTAAGGGCCCACTAGGTAACCTACATAGTCCTAGTGCCCCCTAGTTAACCTACATTTTCCAAGTGCCCGAGAGGGAACCTACATAGTCCAAGTGCCTGCTAGGTAACCTACATAGTCCAAATGCCCTCTAGTTAACCTACATAGTCCAAGTGCCCGATAGGGAACCTACATAATCCAAGTGCCCGCTAGGGAACCTACATAGTCCAAGTGCCCGTTACGTAACCTAGATAGTCCAAATGCCCGCCAGGAAACCCACATAGTCCAAGTGCCGGCTAGGTAACGTACATAGTCCAAGTGCCCGCTAGGTAACGTAGATAGTCCAAGTGCCCGCTAGGTAACGTACATTGTCCAAGTGCCTGCTAGGTAACCTAGAGAGTCCAAGTGCCCACTAGTTAACCTACATAGTGCAGGTTCCCCCTAGGTAACCTAGATAGTCCAAGGGCCTGCTAGGTAACCTACATTGTCCTACTGCCCCCTAGTTAACCTACATTCTCCAAGTGCCCCATAGGGAACATACATAGTCCAAGTGCCCGCTAGGTAACCTACATAGTCCAAATGCCCGCCAGTTAACCTACATAGTCCAAGTGCCCGATAGGGAAATTACATAATCCAATGCCCGCTAGGGAACCTACATAGTCCAAGTGCCCATTAGGTAACCTAGATAGTTCAAATGCCCGCTAGGGAACCCACATAGTCCAAGTGCCCGCTAGGTAACCTAGATAGTTCAACAGCCCGGTAGGTAACCTACATACTCCAAGTACCCGCTAGGTAACGTAGATATTTCAAGTGCCTGCTAGGTAACCTAGATAGTCCTAGTGCCCGCTAGGTAACCTACAAAGTCTAAGTGCCCGCTAGGTAATCTATATAGTCCAAATGACCGCTAGGGAGCCTACATAGTCCAAATGCCCGCTAGGTAACCTAGATAGTCTAAGGGCCCTCTAGTTAACCTACATAGTCCTAGTGCCCCCTAGTTAACCTACCTTTTCCAAGTGCCCGATAAGGAACCTACATAGTCCAAGTGCCCGCTAGGTACCCTACATAATCCAAATGCCCTCTAGTTAACCTACATAGTCCAAGTGCCCGATAGGGAACCTACATAATCCAAGTGCCCGCTAGGGAACCTACATAGTACAAGTGCCCGTTAAGTAACCTAGATAGTCCAAATGCCTGCCAAGGAAACCACATAGTCCAAGTGCCCGCTAGGGAACCTACGTAGTAAAAGTGCCGGTTAGTTAACCTAGATAGTCCAAGTGCCCGCTTGGTAACCTAGATAGTCCAACAGCCCGCTAGGTAACCTACATACTCCAAGAACCCGCTAGGTAACATATATAGTTCAAGTGCCAGCTAGGTAACCTAGACAGTCCAAGTGCCCGCTAGGAAACCTACAGAGTCTAAGTGCCCGCTGGGTTATCTATATAGTCCAAATGCCCGCTGGGGAACCTACATAGTCCAAGTGCTCGCTAGGTAACCTAGATAATACAAGTGCCCGCTAGTTAACCTAGATCGTCCAAGTGCCCACTAGTTTACCTACATAGTCAATGGGCCCGTTAGTTAACCTACATAGTGCAAGAGCCCGCTAGTTAACCTAGATCGTGCAAGTGTCCGCTAGTTAACCTACATAATCCAAGTGCCAGTTAGCTAACCTAGATAGTCCAAGGGCCTTCTAGTTACCCTACATAGTCCAAGTGCCCGCTACGTAACCTACATAGTGCAAGTGTCCGCTAGTTAACCTAAATAGTCCAAGTGCCCGCTAGTTAATCTAGATAGTCAAAGTGCCCGCTAGGTAACCTAGGTAGACCAAGGGCCCGCTAGTTAACCTACATAGTCCAAGTGCCCGGCAGTTAACTTACATAGTTCAAGTGTCCGTAGGGAACATACAGAGTCCAAGTGCCCGCTAGGGAACCTACATTGTCCAAGTGCCCGCTAGTTAATCTACATGGTTCAAGGGCCCCCTAGTTAACCTACATAGTCCAAGTACCCGCTAGTTAACCTAGATCGTCCAAGTGCCCACTAGGTAACCTACATTGTCCAAGGGCCCGCTAGTTAACCTAGATAGTCCAAGTGCCCGCTAGTTAACCTACATAGTCCAAGTGCCCGCTAGGTAACCTAGACATTTCAAGTGACCACTAGGTTACCTACATAATCCAAGTGCCCGTTCGTTAACCTACATAGTCCAAGTGCCCGCTAGGGAACCAATATAGTCCAAATGCCCGCTAGGGGCCCTAATAGTCCATATGCCCGCTAGTTAACCTAGATTGTCCAAGTGCTCGCTAGTTAACCTAGATAGACCAAGTGCCCGCTAGGGAACCTATCTAGTGCAAGTACCCGCTAGGAAACATACATAGTCCAAGTGCCCGCTAGGTAACGTACATAGTCCAAGTGCCCGTTAGGTAACGTTGATAGTCCAAGTGCCCGCTAGGGAACGTACATAGTCCAAGTGCCTGCTAGGTAACCTAGATAGTCCAAGTGCCCACTAGTTAACATACATAGTACAGGTTCCCCCTAGGTAACCGAGATAGTCCAAGGGCCCGCTAGGTAACCTACATTGTCCTAGTGCCCCCTAGTTAACCTACATTCTCCAAGTGCCCGATAGGGAACCTACATAGTCCAAGTGCCCGTTAGGTAACCTAGATAGTCCAAATGCCCGCTTGGGAACCCACATAGTCCAAGTGCCCGCTAGGGAACTTATATAGTCCAAGGGCCCGCTAGGGAACCTACATAGTCCAAGTGCCCGTTAGTTAACCTGGATAGTCCAAGTGCCCGCTAGGTAACCTAGATAGTTCAACAGTCCGGTAGGTAAGCTACATACTCCAAGTACCCGCTAGGTAACGTAGATAGTTCAAGTGAATGCTAGGTAACCTAGATAGTCCTAGTGCCCGCTAGGTAACCTACAAAATCTAAGTGCCCGCTAGGTAATCTATATAATCCAAATGACCGCTAGGGAGCCTACATAGTCCAAATGACCGCTAGGTAACCTAGATAGTCTAAGGGCCCTCTAGGTAACCTACATAGTCCTAGTGCCCCCTAGTTAACCTACATTTTTCCAAGTGCCCGATAAGGAACCTACATAGTCCAAGTGCCCGCTAGGTACCCTACATAGTCCAAATGCCCTCTAGTTAACCTACATAGTCCAAGTGCCCGATAGGGAACCTAAATAATCCAAGTGCCCGCTAGGGAACTTACATAGTCCAAGTGCCCGTTAAGTAACCTAGATAGTCCAAATGCCTGCCAGGAAACCCACATAGTCCAAGTGCCCGCTAGGGAACTTACATAGTCCAAGTGCCCGTTAGTTAACCTCGATAGTCCACGTGCCCGCTTGGTAACCTAGATAGTCCAACAGCCCGCTAGGTAACCTACATACTCCAAGAACCCGCTAGGTAACATAGATAGTTCAAGTGCCAGCTTGGCAACCTAGATAGTCCAAGTGCCCGCTAGGTAACCTACAGAGTCTAAGTGCCCGCTAGGGAACCTACATAGTCAAAGTGCCCGCTAAGGAACAAGCATTGTACAAGTGTCCACTAATTAACCTAGATAGTCCAATTGCCCGCTACTTAACCTAGATAGTCCAAGTGCCCGCTAGTTAACATTGATCATCCAAGTGCCCACTAGTTAACCTACATAGTCCAAGTGCCTGATAGGGAACCTACGTTGTCCAAGTGCCCGCAGAGGAACCTACATAGTCCAAGTGCCCGTTAGGGAACCTAGATAGTTAAAGTGCCCTTAGGGAACCTATATAGTCCAAGTGCCCGCTAGGGAACCTACATAGTCAAAGTGCCCGCTAGGGAACCTGCATTGTGCAAGTGCCCGCTTGTTAACCTAGATAGTCCAAGTGCCCGCTAGTTAACCTAGATAGTCTAATTTCTCGATAGTTAACCTACATAGTCCAAGGTCAGCTGGTTAACCTAGATCGTCCAAGTGTACGCTAGTTAACCTACATAGTCCATGTTCCCGTTAGGTAACCTAGATAGTACAAGTGCCCGCAAGTTAACCTACATAGTCCAAGTGCCCGCTAGGTAACCTAGATATTCCAAGTTCCTGTTAGCTAACCTAGACAATCCAAGTGCCCTCTAGGTAACCTACATAGTCCAAGTGCCCTTTCGTTAACCTAGATAGTCCAAGTGCCCGCTAGGTAACCTACATAGTCCAAGTTCCCGCTAGGTAACATAGATAGTCCAAGTGCCCATTACCTAACCTAGATAATCCAATTGCCCGCTATGCAACATATATAGTCCAAGTGCCCATTCGTTAACCTAGAAGTCGAAGTGCCCGCTAGGTAACCTACATAGTCCAAATGCCCGTTCGGTAACCTAGATAGTCCAAGTGCCCGCTAATTAACCTACATAGTGCAAGTGCCCGCTAGGTAACCTACATAGTCCAAGTGCCCGCTAGTTAACCTAGATAGTCCAAGTGCCCGTTTGTTAACCTAGATAGTCCAAGTGCCCGCTAGGTAACCTAGAGAGTCCAATTGCCTGCTAGGTAAGTTACATAGTCCAAATGCCCATTCGTTAACCTACATACTCCAAGGGCCCACTATTTAACCTAGATCGTCCAAGTGTCTTTGGTTAACCTACATATTCCAAGTGCCCGCAAGGTAACCTATAAAGTCCAAGTTCCAGCTATGTAACCTAGATAGTCCAATTGCCCGCTAATTAACCTACATAGTCCAAGTGCCCGCTAGGTAAACTAGATAATCCTAGTGCCCGCTAAGGAACCAACATAGTCCAAGTGCACGCTAGTTAACCTAGATAGTCCAAGTGCCCGCTAGGGAACTTACATAGTCCAAGGGCCCGCTAGGGAACCTACATAGTCCAAGTACCCGTTAGTTAACCTAGATAGTCCAAGTGCCCGCTTGGTAACCTAGATAGTCCAACAGCCCGGTAGGTAACCTACATACTCCAAGTACCCGTTAGGTAACCTAGATAGTCCAAGTGCCCGCTAGGTAACCTACAAAGTCTAAGTGCCCGCTAGGTAATCTATATAGTCCAAATGCCCGTTAGGGAGCCTACATAGTCCAAATGCCCGCTAGGTAACCTAGATAGTCCAAGGGCCAGCTAGGTAACCTACATAGTCCTAGTGCCCGCTAGGTAACCTACATAGTCCATGTTCCCACTAGGTAACATAGATAGTCCAAGTGCCCATTACCTAACCTAGATAATCCAATTGCCCGCTATGCAACATATATAGTCCAAGTGCCCATTCGTTAACCTAGAAGTCGAAGTGCCCGCTTGGTAACCTACATAGTCCAAATGCCCGTTCGGTAACCTAGATAGTCCAAGTGCCCGCTAATTAACCTACATAGTCCAAGTGCCCGCTAGGTAACCTAGATAGTGCAAGTGCCCGCTAGGTAACCTACATAGTCTAAGTGCCCGCTAGTTAACCTAGATAGTCCAAGTGCCCGTTTGTTAACCTAGATAGTCCAAGTGCCCGCTAGGTAACCTAGAGAGTCCAATTGCCTGCTAGGTAAGTTACATAGTCCAAATGCCCATTTGTTAACCTACATAGTCCAAGGGCCCACTATTTAACCTAGATCGTCCAGGTGTCTTTGGTTAACCTACATAATCCAAGTGCCCGCAAGGTAACCTATAAAGTCCAAGTTCCAGCTATGTAACCTAGATAGTCCAATGGCCCGCTAGTTAACCTACATAGTCCAAGTGCCCGCTAGGTAAACTAGATAATCCTAGTGACCGCTAAGGAACCTACATAGTCCAAGTGCACGCTAGTTAACCCAGATAGTCCAAGTGCCCGCTAGTTAACCTAGATAGTCCAAGTGCCGCTGGGAAACCTACATAGTGCAAGTGTCCCCTAGTTAACCTACATATTCCAAGTGCCCGTTAGTTAACATAGATAGTCCAAGTGCCCACTAGGGAACATACATGGTCCAAGTGCCCGCTAGGTAACCTAGATAGTGCAAGTGCACGGTAGTTAACCTACATAGTCCAAGTGCCCGCTAGTTAACCTTGATAGTCCAAGTGCCTTCTAGTTAACTTAAATAGTCCAAGTGCCCGCTAGGTAACCTACATAGTCCAAGTGCCCACTAGGTAACCTAAATTATCCAAATGCCTGCTAGGGAAACTACATAGTCCAAGTGCCCGCTAGTTAACCTAGATAGTCCAAGTGCCCGCTAGTAAACCTAGATAGTCCAAGGGCCCGCTAGTTAATCTAGAGAGTCCAAGTGCCCGCTAGTTAACCTACATAGTCCAAGGGCCCTCTAGTTAACCTAGATAGTCCAAGTGCCCGCTAGGGGACGTACATAGTCCAAGTGCCCGCTAGGTAACCTAGATAGCCCAAGTGCCCGCTAGGTAACCTACATAGTCCAAGTGCCCACTAGGTAACATAAATAATCCAAATGCCCGCTAGGGAAACTACATAGTCCAAGTGCCCGCTAGTTAACCTAGATAGTCCAAGTGCCCGCTAGGGAATCTACATAGTCCAAGGGCCCGCTAGTTAACGTAGATAGTCCAAGTGCCGCTAGTTAATCTACATAGTTCAAGGGCCCGCTAGTTAACCTACATAGTCCAACTACCCGCTAGTTAACCTAGATTGTCTAAGTCCGCTAGTTAACCTACATAGTACAAGTGCCCGCTAGGGAACCAATATAGTCCAAATGCCCGCTAGGGGCCCTAATAGTCCATATGCCCGCTAGTTAACCTAGATAGTCCAAGTGCTCGCTAGTTAACCTAGATTGACCAAGTGCCCGCTAGGGAACCTATCTAGTCCAAGTACCCGCTAGGAAACGTACATAGTCCAAGTGCCCGCTAGGTAACGTACATAGTCCAAGTGCCCGCTAGGTAACGTAGATAGTCCAAGTGCCCGCTAGGGAACGTACATAGTCCAAGTGCCTGCTCGGTAACCTAGATAGTCCAAGTGCCCACTAGTTAACCTACATAGTACAGGTTCCCCCTAGGTAGCCTAGATAGTCCAAGGGCCCGCTAGATAACCTACATTGTCCTAGTGCCTGCTAGGTAAACTAGATAATCCTCGTGCCCGCTAAGGAACCTACATAGTCCAAGTGCACGCTAGTTAACCCAGATAGTCCAAGTGCCCGCTCGTTAACCTAGATAGTCCAAGTGCCGCTGGGAAACCTACATAGTGCAAGTGTCCCCTAGTTAACCTACATATTCCAAGTGCCCGCTAGTTAACATAGATAGCCCAAGTGCCCGCTAGGGAACATACATGGTCAAAGTGCCCGCTAGGTAACCTAGATAGTGCAAGTGCACGGTAGTTAACCTACATAGTCCAAGTGCCCGCTAGTTAACCTTGATAGTCCAAGTGCCTTCTAGTTAACTTAAATAGTCCAAGTGCCCGCTAGGTAACCTACATAGTCCAAGTGCCCACTAGGTAACCTAAATTATCCAAATGCCCGCTAGGGAAACTACATAGTCCAAGTGCCCGCTAGTTAACATAGATAGTCCAAGTGCCCGCTAGTAAACCTAGATAGTCCAAGGGCCCGCTAGTTAATCTAGAGAGTCCAAGTGCCCGCTAGGTAACCTACATAGTCCAAGGGCCCACTAGGTAACCTAAATTATCCAAATGCCCGCTAGGGAAACTACATAGTCCAAGTGCACGCTAGTTAACCTAGATAGTCCAAGTGCTCGGTAGTTAACCTAGATAGACCAAGTGCCCGCTGGGGAACCTATCTAGTCCAAGTACCCGCTGGAAACGTACATAGTCCAAGTGCCCGCTAGGTAACGTACATAGTCCAAGTGCCCGCTAGGTAACGTAGATAGTCCAAGTGTCCGCTAGGGAACGTACATAGTCCAAGTGCCTGCTAGGTAACCTAGATAGTCCAAGTGCCCACTAGTTAACCTACATAGTACAGGTTCCCCCTAGGTAACCTAGATAGTCCAAGTGCCCGCTAGTTAACCTAGATTGTCCAAGTGCCCGCTAGTTAACCTACATAGTCCAAGGGCCCACTAGTTAACCAAGATAGTCCAAGTGACCTCTAGTTAACCTACATAGTCCAATTAACCACTAGGTAACCTAGATAGTCCAAGTGCCCGCTAGGTAACTTACATAGTCCAAATGCCCTCTAGGCAACCTAGATAATCCAAGTGCCCGTTCGTTAACCTAGATAGCCAAGTGCCCGCTAGGTAACCTAGACAGTCCAAGTGTCTGCTAGGTAACCTACATACTCCAAATGCCCGTTCGTTAACCTACATAGTCCAAGGGCCCACTAGTAACCTAGATCGTCCAAGTGTCCTCTAGTTAACCTACATAGTCCAAATGCACGCTAGTTAACCTACATAGTCCAAGTGCCGCTAGGTAACCTACATAGTGCAAGTGTCCCCTAGGTAACCTACATAGTCCAAGTGCCCGGTAGTTAACATAGATAGTCCAAGTGCCCACTAGTTAACATTTATAGCCAAGTGCCCGCTAGGGAACGTACATAGTCCAAGTGACCGCTAGGTAACCTAGATAGTGCATGTGCCCGGTAGTTAACCTACATAATCCAAGTGATCGCTAGGTAACCAAGATAGTCCAAGGGCCCGCTGGTTAACCTACATAGTCCAAGTGCCCGGTAGTTAACTTACATAGTCCATGTGCCCTCTCTGGAACCTACATAGTCCAAGTGCCTGCTAGGGAACCTACATAGTTCAAGTGTCCGTAGGGAACATACAGAATCCAAGTGCCCGCTAGGGAATCTACATAGTCCAAGGGCCCGCTAGTTAACGTAGATAGTCCAAGTGCCGCTAGATAATCTATATAGTCCAAGGGCCCTCTAGTTAACCGAAATAGTCCAAGTGCACGCTAGGGAACCTACATAGTCCAAGTCCCGCAGTTAACCTAGATAGTCCAAGTGCCCGCTAGTTAACTTACATAGTCCAAGGTCAGCTAGTTAACCTAGATAGTCAAAGTGCCCGCTAGTTAACCTACATAGTCCAAAAACCCGCTAGTTAACCTAGATAGTCCAAGTGCCCTCTAGTTAACCTACATAGTCCTAGGGCCTGGTAGTTAACCTAGATATTCCATGTGACCGCTAGTTAACCTAGATTGTCCAAGTGTCCTCTAGTTAACCTACATAGTCCATGTGCCCACTAGGTAACCTAGATAGTCCAAGTGCCCGCTAGGTAACTTACATAGTCCAAATGCCCTCTAGGCAACCTAGATAATCCAAGTGCCCGTTCGTTAACCTAGATAGCCAAGTGCCCGCTAGGTAACCTAGACAGTCCAAGTGTCTGCTAGGTAACCTACATACTCCAAATGCACGTTCGTTAACCTACATAGTCCAAGGGCCCACTAGTAACCTAGATCGTCCAAGTGTCCTCTAGTTAACCTACATAGTCCAAATGCACGCTAGTTAACCTACATAGTCCAAGTGCCGCTAGGTAACCTACATAGTGCAAGTGTCCCCTAGGTAACCTACATAGTCCAAGTGCCCGGTAGTTAACATAGATAGTCCAAGTGCCCACTAGTTAACATTTATAGCCAAGTGCACGCTAGGGAACGTACATAGTCCAAGTGCCCGCTAGGTAACCTAGATAGTGCATGTGCCCGGTAGTTAACCTACATAATCCAAGTGATCGCTAGGTAACCAAGATAGTCCAAGGGCCCGCTGGTTAACCTACATAGTCCAAGTGCCCGGTAGTTAACTTACATAGTCCATGTGCCCTCTCTGGAACCTACATAGTCCAAGTGCCTGCTAGGGAACCTACATAGTTCAAGTGTCCGTAGGGAACATACAGAATCCAAGTGCCCGCTAGGGAATCTACATAGTCCAAGGGCCCGCTAGTTAACGTAGATAGTCCAAGTGCCGCTAGATAATCTATATAGTCCAAGGGCCCTCTAGTTAACCGAAATAGTCCAAGTGCACGCTAGGGAACCTACATAGTCCAAGTCCCGCAGTTAACCTAGATAGTCCAAGTGCCCGCTAGTTAACTTACATAGTCCAAGGTCAGCTAGTTAACCTAGATAGTCCAAGTGCCCTCTAGTTAACCTACATAGTCCTAGGGCCCGGTAGTTAACCTAGATATTCCATGTGACCGCTAGTTAACCTAGATTGTCCAAGTGTCCTCTAGTTAACCTACATAGTCCATGTGCCCACTAGGTAACCTAGATAGTCCAAGTGCCCGCTAGGTAACTTACATAGTCCAAATGCCCTCTAGGCAACCTAGATAATCCAAGTGCCCGTTCGTTAACCTAGATAGCCAAGTGCCCGCTAGGTAACCTAGACAGTCCAAGTGTCTTCTAGGTAACCTACATACTCCAAATGCACGTTCGTTAACCTACATAGTCCAAGGGCCCACTAGTAACCTAGATCGTCCAAGTGTCCTCTAGTTAACCTACATAGTCCAAATGCACGCTAGTTAACCTACATAGTCCAAGTGCCGCTAGGTAACCTACATAGTGCAAGTGTCCCCTAGGTAACCTACATAGTCCAAGTGCCCGGTAGTTAACATAGATAGTCCAAGTGCCCACTAGTTAACATTTATAGCCAAGTGCACGCTAGGGAACGTACATAGTCCAAGTGCCCGCTAGGTAACCTAGATAGTGCATGTGCCCGGTAGTTAACCTACATAATCCAAGTGATCGCTAGGTAACCAAGATAGTCCAAGGGCCCGCTGGTTAACCTACATAGTCCAAGTGCCCGGTAGTTAACTTACATAGTCCATGTGCCCTCTCTGGAACCTACATAGTCCAAGTGCCTGCTAGGGAACCTACATAGTTCAAGTGTCCGTAGGGAACATACAGAATCCAAGTGCCCGCTAGGGAATCTACATAGTCCAAGGGCCCGCTAGTTAACGTAGATAGTCCAAGTGCCGCTAGATAATCTATATAGTCCAAGGGCCCTCTAGTTAACCGAAATAGTCCAAGTGCACGCTAGGGAACCTACATAGTCCAAGTCCCGCAGTTAACCTAGATAGTCCAAGTGCCCGCTAGTTAACTTACATAGTCCAAGGTCAGCTAGTTAACCTAGATAGTCCAAGTGCCCTCTAGTTAACCTACATAGTCCTAGGGCCCGGTAGTTAACCTAGATATTCCATGTGACCGCTAGTTAACCTAGATTGTCCAAGTGTCCTCTAGTTAACCTACATAGTCCATGTGCCCACTAGGTAACCTAGATAGTCCAAGTGCCCGCTAGGTAACTTACATAGTCCAAATGCCCTCTAGGCAACCTAGATAATCCAAGTGCCCGTTCGTTAACCTAGATAGCCAAGTGCCCGCTAGGTAACCTAGACAGTCCAAGTGTCTGCTAGGTAACCTACATACTCCAAATGCACGTTCGTTAACCTACATAGTCCAAGGGCCCACTAGTAACCTAGATCGTCCAAGTGTCCTCTAGTTAACCTACATAGTCCAAATGCACGCTAGTTAACCTACATAGTCCAAGTGCCGCTAGGTAACCTACATAGTGCAAGTGTCCCCTAGGTAACCTACATAGTCCAAGTGCCCGGTAGTTAACATAGATAGTCCAAGTGCCCACTAGTTAACATTTATAGCCAAGTGCCCGCTAGGGAACGTACATAGTCCAAGTGCCCGCTAGGTAACCTAGATAGTGCATGTGCCCGGTAGTTAACCTACATAATCCAAGTGCCCGCTAGGTAACCAAGATACTCCAAGGGCCCGCTGGTTAACCTACATAGTCCAAGTGCCCGGTAGTTAACTTACATAGTCCATGTGCCCTCTCTGGAACCTACATAGTCCAAATGCCTGCTAGGGAAACTACATAGTTCAAGTGTCCGTAGGGAACATACAGAATCCAAGTGCCCGCTAGGGAATCTACATAGTCCAAGGGCCCGCTAGTTAACGTAGATAGTCCAAGTGCCGCTAGATAATCTATATAGTCCAAGGGCCCTCTAGTTAACCGAAATAGTCCAAGTGCACGCTAGGGAACCTACATAGTCCAAGTCCCGCTAGTTAACCTAGATAGTCCAAGTGCCCGCTAGTTAACTTACATAGTCCAAAGTCAGCTAGTTAACCTAGATAGTCCAAGTGCCCGCTAGTTAACCTACATAGTCCAAAAACCCGCTAGTTAACCTAGATAGTCCAAGTGCCCTCTAGTTAACCTACATAGTCCTAGGGCCCGGTAGTTAACCTAGATATTCCATGTGACCGCTAGTTAACCTAGATTGTCCAAGTGTCCTCTAGTTAACCTACATAGTCCATGTGCCCACTAGGTAACCTAGATAGTCCAAGTGCCCGCTAGGTAACTTACATAGTCCAAATGCCCGCTAGGCAACGTAGATAGTCCAAGTGCCCGTTCGTTAACCTAGATAGCCAAGTGCCCGCTAGGTAACCTAGACAGTCCAAGTGTCTGCTAGGTAACCTACATAGTCCAAATGCCCGTTCATTAACCTACATAGTCCAAGGGCCCACTAGTTAACCTAGATCGTCCAAGTGTCCTCTAGTTAACCTACATAGTCCAAATGCACGCTAGTTAATCTACATAGTCCAAGTGCCGCTAGGTAACCTACATAGTGCAAGTGTCCCCTAGTTAACCTACATAGTCCAAGTGCTCGGTAGTTAACATAGATAGTCCAAGTGCCCACTAGTTAACATATATGGCCAAGTGCCCGCTAGGGAACGTACATAGTCCAAGTGCCCGCTAGGTAACCAAGATAGTCCAAGGGCCCGCTTGTTAACCTACATAATCCAAGTGCCCAGTATTTAACTGACATAGTCCAAGTGCCCGCTCTGGAACCTACATAGTCCAAGTGCCTGCTAGGGAACCTACATAGTTCAAGTGTCCATAGGGAACATACAGAATCCAAGTGCCCGCCAGGGAATCTACATAGTCCAAGGGCCCGCTAGTTAACCTAGATAGTCAAAGTGCCGCTAGATAATCTACATAGTCCAAGGGCCCGCTAGTTTACCTGCATAGTCCAAGTACCCGCTAGTTAACCTAGATCGTCCAAGTGCACGCTAGTTAACCTACTTAGTCCAAGGGCCCGCTAGTTAACCTATATAATCCAAGTACCCGCTAGGGAACCTACATAGTCAAAGTGCCCGCTAGGGAACCTACATAGTCCAAGTCCCCGCTAGTTAACCTAGATAGTCCAAGTGCCCGCTAATTAACCTAGAGAGTCCAAGTGCCCGCTAGTTAACCAGGATCATCAAAGTGCCCTCTAGTTAACTTACATAGTCCAAAGGCCTGCTAGTTAACCTACATAGAGCAAGGGCCCGCTAGTTAACCTTGATAGTCCAAGTGCCCGCTAGTTAACCTACATAGACCAAGTTCCCGCTAGGTAACCTAGACAGTCCAAGTGACCATTAGGTTACCTACATAGTCCAAGTGCCCGCTAGGGAACGTACATAGTCCAGGTGCTGCTAGGTATCCTAGATAGTCCAAGTGCCCGCTAGTTAACCTACATAGTCCAAGTGCATCCTAGGTAAACTACATAGTCCAAGTGCCCACTAGGTAACCTAGACTGTCCAATTACCCCCCAGTTAACCTAGACAGTCCAAGTACCCGATTGGGAAGCTACATAGTCCAAATGCTCGCTAGGGAACCTACATAGTCCAAGTGCCCGCTGGTAACCTACATAGTCCAAGGGCCCGCTAGGTAACCTTGATAGTCCAAGTGCCTTCTAGTTAACCTACATAGTCTAAGTGCCCACTAGGTAACCTAAATAATCCAAATGCCCGCTAGGGAAACTACATAGTCCAAGTGCCCGCTAGTTAACCTAGATAGTCCAAGTGCCCGCTACGCAACCTACATAGTCCAAGTGCCCGTTCGTTAACCTTGAAATCCAAGTGCCCGCTAGGTAACCTAGACAGTCCAAGTGCCCGCTAGGTTACCTGCATATTCCAAGTGCCCGTTCGTTAACCTATATAGTCGAAGTGCCTGCTAGGTAACCTAGATAGTCCAAGGGCCCGCTAGTTAACCTACGTAGTCCAAGGGCTCACTTGTTAACTTTGATAGTCCAAGTGCCCGCTAGTTAACCTAGATTGTCCTAGTGCCCGCTAGTTAACCTAGATTGTCCTAGTGCCCGCTAGGGATCCTTCATAATCCAAGTGCCTGCTAGGTAACCTAGAAAGTCCAAGTGCTCGCTAGTTAACCTAGATAGTCCTAGTGCCCGTTAGTTAACCTAGATAGTCCAAGTGCCTGCTAGTAAACCTACATAATCCATGGGCCCGATAGTTAACCTACATAGTGCAAGGGCCCGATAGTTAACCTAGATCGTCCAAGTGCACGCTAGTTAACCTACATAGTACAAGGGCCCGCTAGTTGACCTAGATAGTCCAAGTTCCCGCTCGTTAACCTAGATAGTCAAAGTGCCCGCTAGTTAACCTAAGTAGTACAAATGTCCGATAGGCATCCTACATAGTCCAAGTACCCGCTAGTTAACCTAGATCGTCCAAGTGCACGCTAGTTAACCTACATAGTCCAAGGGCCCGCTAGTTAACCTATATATTCCAAGTGCCCGCTAGGGAACCTACATAGTAAAAGTGCCCGCTAGGGAACCTACATAGTCCAAGTCCCCGCTAGTTAACCTAGATAGTCCAAGTGCCCGCTAGTTAACCTAGATTGTCCGAGTGCCTGCTAGTTAACCTAGATTGTCCAAGTGCACGCTAGGGATCCTTCATAATCCAAGTGCCTTCTAGGTAACCTAGATAGTCCAAGTGCTCACTAGTTAACCTAGATAGTCCTAGTGCCCGTTAGTTAACCTAGATAGTCCAATTGCCCACTAGGGGACGTACATAGTCCATGTGCCTGCTAGGAAACTTACATAGTCCAAGTGCCCGTTATTTAACCTACATAGTCAAATTTCCCGCTAGTTAACCTAAGTAGTACCAATGTCTGATAGGGATCCTACATAGTCCAAGTGCCCGCTAGGTTACCTAGACAGTCCTAGTGCCCGCTAGTTAACCTACATAGTCCAAGTGCCCGATAGGGAACCTACATAATCCAAGTGCCCGATAGGGAACTTACATAATCCAAGTGCCCGCTAGGGAACCTACACAGTCCATGTGCCCGGTAGGCAACCTACATAGTCCAAGTGCCCGTTAGTTAACCTAGATAGTCAAAGTGCCTGCTAGTTAACCTAGATAGTCCAAGTGCCCGCTAGGTAACCTACATAGTCCAAGTTCCCGCTTGGTAAACTTAATAGTCCAAATGCCCGCTAGGGAAACTACATAGTCCAAGTGCCCGCTAGTTAACCTAGATACTCCAAGTGCCTGCTAGTAAACCTACATAATCCATGGGCCAGCTAGTTAACCTACATAGTGCAAGGGCCCGCTAGTTAACCTAGATCGTGCAAGTGTCCGCTAGTTAACCTACATAGTCCACGTGTCCGCTAGGTAACCTAGATAGTCCAAGTGCCCGCTAGGGATCCTTCATAATCCAAGTGCCTGCTAGGTAACCTAGATAGTCCAAGTGCCCGATAGTTAACCTAGATAGTCCTAGTTCCCTTTAGTAAACCTATATAGTCCAAGTGCCCGCTAGTTAACCCAGATAGTCCTAGTTCCCATTAGTTAACCTAGATAGTCCAAGTGCCCACTAGGGGACGTACAAAGTCCAAGTGCCCGCTAGTTAACCTACATAGTACAAGGGCCCGCTAGTTGACCTAGATAGTCCAAGTTCCCGCTAGTTAACCTAGATAGTCAAAGTGCCCGATAGTTAACCTAAGTAGTACAAATGCCTGATAGGCATCCTACATAGTCCAAGTGCCCGCTAGTTAACCTACATAATCCAAGTCCCCGCTAGGTAACCTAGACAGTCCAAGGGACCATTAAGTTACCTACATAGTCCAAGTGCCCGCTGGGTAACCTAGATAGTCCAAATGCCCGCTAGTTAACCTACATAGTCCATGTGCCTGCTAGGTAAACTACATAGTCCACGTGCCCACTAGGTAACCTAGACAGCCCAATTGCCCGCTAGTTAACCTAGACAGTCCAAGTACCCGATAGGGAACCTACATATTCCAAGTGCCCGCTGGGAACCTACATAGTCCAAGTGCTCGCTAGGGAACCTACATAGTCCTAGTGCCCGTTAGTTAACCTAGATAGTCAAAGTGCCTGCTAGGTAACCTAAATAATCCAAGTGCCTGCTAGGGAACCTACATAGTCCAAGTGCCCGCTAGGTAACCTAGATAGTCCAATTGCCCGTTAGCTAACCTACATAGTCGAAGTGTCCGCTAGTTACCCTACATAGTCCAAGTGCCCGTTCGTTAACGTAGATAGTCCAAGTGCCCGCTAGGTAACCTAAGTAGTCCAAATGTCCGATAGGGATCCTACATAGTCCAAGTGCCCGCTGGTAATCTACATAGTCCAAGGGCCCGCTAGGTAACCTTGATAGTCCAAGTGCCTTCTAGTTAACGTACATAGTCCAAGTGCCCGCTAGGTAACCTACATAGTCCAAGTGCCCACTAGGTAACCTAAATAATCCAAAGGGCCGCTAGGGAAACTACATAGTCCAAGTGCCCGCTAGTTAACCTAGATAGTCCAAGTGCCCGCTAGTTAACCTACTTAGTCCAAGGGCCCGCTAGTTAACCTATATAGTCCCAGTGCCCGCTAGGGAACCTACATAGTCCAAGTGCCCGCTAGGGAACCTACATAGTCCAAGTCCCCGCTAGTTAACCTAGATAGTCCAAGTGCCCGCTAGTTAACCTAGATAGTCCAAGTGCCCGCTAGTTAACCAGGATCATCAAAGTGCCCTCTAGTTAACTTACATAGTCCAAAGGCCTGCTAGTTAACCTACATAGAGCAAGGGCCCGCTAGTTAACCTTGATAGTCCAAGTGCCCGCTAGTTAACCTACATAGTCCAAGTTCCCGCTAGGTAACCTTAACAGTCCAAGTGACCATTAGGTTACCTACATAGTCCAAGTGCCCGCTAGGGAACGTACATAGTCCAGGTGCCTGCTAGGTATCCTAGATAGTCCAAGTGCCCACTAGTTAACCTACATAGTCCAAGTGCATCCTAGGTAAACTACATAGTCCAAGTGCCCACTAGGTAACCTAGACTGTCCAATTACCCCCCAGTTAACCTAGACAGTCCAAGTACCCGATAGGGAATCTACATAGTCCAAATGCTCGCTAGGGAACCTACATAGTCCATGTGCTCGCTAGGCAACCTACATAATCCAAGTGCCCGCTAGGTAACCTAGATAGTCCAATTGCCCATTAGCTAACCTAGATAGTCGAAGTGTCTGCTAGTTAACCTACATAGTCCAAGTGCCCGTTCGTTAACGTAGATAGGTCAAGTGCCTGCTAGGTAACCTAGACAGTCCAAGTGCCCGCTAGGTTACCTACATAGTCCAAGTGCATGTTCATTAACCTAGATAGTCCAAGTGCCCGCTGTAACCTACATAGTCCAAGGGCCCGCTAGGTAACCTTGATAGTCCAAGTGCCTTCTAGTTAACCTACGTAGTCCAAGTGCCCGATAGGTAACCTACATAGTCCAAGTGCCCACTAGGTAACCTAAATAATCCAAATGCCCGCTAGGGAAACTACATAGTCCAAGTGCCCGCTAGTTAACCTAGATAGTCCAAGTGCCCGCTACGCAACCTACATAGTCCAAGTGCCCGTTCGTTAACCTTGAAGTCCAAGTGCCCGCTAGGTAACCTAGACAGTCCAAGTGCCCGCTAGGTTACCTGCATATTCCAAGTGCCCGTTCGTTAACCTATATAGTCGAAGTGCCTGCTAGGTAACCTAGATAGTCCAAGGGCCCGCTAGTTAACCTACGTAGTCCAAGGGCTCACTTGTTAACTTTGATAGTCCAAGTGCCCGCTAGTTAACCTAGATTGTCCAAGTGCCCGCTAGTTAACCTAGATTGTCCAAGTGCCCGCTAGGGATCCTTCATAATCCAAGTGCCTGCTAGGTAACCTAGAGAGTCCAAGTGCTCGCTAGTTAACCTAGATAGTCCTAGTGCCCGTTAGTTAACCTAGATAGTCCAATTGCCCACTAGGGGACGTACATAGTCCAAGTGCCTGCTAGGAAACCTAGATAGTCCAAGTGCCCGCTATTTAACCTACATAGTCAAATTGCCCGCTAGTTAACTTAAGTAGTACAAATGTCTGATAGGGATTCTACATAGTCCAAGTGCCCGCCAGGTAACCTACATAGTCCAAGTGCCCATTTGTTAACCTAGATAGTCCAAGTGCCCGCTAGGTTACCTAGACAGTTCTAGTGCCCGCTAGTTAACCTACATAGTCCAAGTTCCCGCTAGGTAACCTAGACAGTCCAAGTGACCATTAGGTTACCTACATAGTCCAAGTGCCCGCTAGGGAACGTACATAGTCCAGGTGCCTGCTAGGTATCCTAGATAGTCCAAGTGCCCACTAGTTAACCTACATAGTCCAAGTGCATCCTAGGTAAACTACATAGTCCAAGTGCCCACTAGGTAACCTAGACTGTCCAATTACCCCCCAGTTAACCTAGACAGTCCAAGTACCCGATAGGGAAGCTACATAGTCCAAATGCTCGCTAGGGAACCTACATAGTCCATGTGCTCGCTAGGCAACCTACATAATCCAAGTGCCCGCTAGGTAACCTAGATAGTCCAATTGCCCATTAGCTAACCTAAATAGTCGAAGTGTCTGCTAGTTAACCTACATAGTCCAAGTGCCCGTTCGTTAACGTAGATAGGTCAAGTGCCTGCTAGGTAACCTAGACAGTCCAAGTGCCCGCTAGGTTACCTACATAGTCCAAGTGCACGTTCATTAACCTAGATAGTCCAAGTGCCCGCTGGTAACCTACATCGTCCAAGGGCCCGCTAGGTAACCTTGATAGTCCAAGTGCCTTCTAGTTAACCTACGTAGTCCAAGTGCCCGATAGGTAACCTACATAGTCCAAGTGCCCACTAGGTAACCTAAATAATCCAAATGCCCGCTAGGGAAACTACATAGTCCAAGTGCCCGCTAGTTAACCTAGATAGTCCAAGTGCCCGCTACGCAACCTACATAGTCCAAGTGCCCGTTCGTTAACCTTGAAGTCCAAGTGCCCGCTAGGTAACCTAGACAGTCCAAGTGCCCGCTAGGTTACCTGCATATTCCAAGTGCCCGTTCGTTAACCTATATAGTCGAAGTGCCTGCTAGGTAACCTAGATAGTCCAAGGGCCCGCTAGTTAACCTACGTAGTCCAAGGGCTCACTTGTTAACTTTGATAGTCCAAGTGCCCGCTAGTTAACCTAGATTGTCCAAGTGCCCGCTAGTTAACCTAGATTGTCCAAGTGCCCGCTAGGGATCCTTCATAATCCAAGTGCCTGCTAGGTAACCTAGAGAGTCCAAGTGCTCGCTAGTTAACCTAGATAGTCCTAGTGCCCGTTAGTTAACCTAGATAGTCCAATTGCCCACTAGGGGACGTACATAGTCCAAGTGCCTGCTAGGAAACCTAGATAGTCCAAGTGCCCGCTATTTAACCTACATAGTCAAATTGCCCGCTAGTTAACTTAAGTAGTACAAATGTCTGATAGGGATTCTACATAGTCCAAGTGCCCGCCAGGTAACCTACATAGTCCAAGTGCCCATTCGTTAACCTAGATAGTCCAAGTGCCCGCTAGGTTACCTAGACAGTTCTAGTGCCCGCTAGTTAACCTACATAGTCCAAGTGCCCGATAGGGAACCTACATAATCCAAGTGCCCGATAGGGAACCTACATAATCCAAGTGCCCGCTAGGGAACCTACACAGTCCATGTGCCCGATAGGCAACCTACAGAGTCCAAGTGCCCGTTAGTTAACCTAGATTGTCAAAGTGCCTGCTAGTTAACCAAGATAGTCCAAGTGCCCGCTAGGTAACCTACATAGTACAAGGGCCCGCTAGTTGACCTAGATAGTCCAAGTTCCCGCTAGTTAACCTAGATAGTCAAAGTGCCCGCTAGTTAACCTAAGTAGTACAAATGTCTGATAGGCATCCTACATAGTCCAAGTGCCCGCTAGTTAACCTAGATCGTCCAAGTGCACGCTAGTTAACCTACATAGTACAAGGGCCCGCTAGTTGACCTAGATAGTCCAAGTTCCCGCTCGTTAACCTAGATAGTCAAAGTGCCCGCCAGTTAACCTAAGTAGTACAAATGTCCGATAGGCATCCTACATAGTCCAAGTACCCGCTAGTTAACCTAGATCGTCCAAGTGCACGCTAGTTAACCTACATAGTCCAAGGGCCCGCTAGTTAACCTATATATTCCAAGTACCCGCTAGGGAACCTACATAGTGAAAGTGCCCGCTAGGGAACCTACATAGTCCAAGTCCCCGCTAGTTAACCTAGATAGTCCAAGTGCCCGCTAGATAACCTAGATATTCCAAGTGCCCGCTAGTTAATCAGGATCATCAAAGTGCCCTCTAGTTAACTTACATAGTCCAAAGGCCTGCTAGTTAACCTACATAGAGCAAGGACCCCCTAGTTAACCTTGATAGTCCAAGTGCCCGCTAGTTAACCTACAGAGTCCAAGTTCACGCTAGGTAACCTAGACAGTCCAAGTGACCATTAGGTTACCTACATAGTCCAAGTGCCCGTTCGTTAACCTACATAGTCCAAGTGCCCGTTCGTTAACCTACATAGTCCAAGTGCCCGCTAGGTAACGTAGATAGCCCAAGTGCCCGCTAGGGAACGTACATAGTCCAGGTGCCCGCTAGGTAACCTAGATAGTCCAAGTGCCCGCTAGTTAACCTACATAGTCCAAGTGCATCCTAGGTAAACTACATAGTCCATGTGCCCACTAGGTAACCTAGACTATCCAATTACCCCCTTGTTAACCTAGACAGTCCAAGTACCCGATAGGGAAGCTAAATATCCAAGTGCTCGCTAGGGAACCTACATAGTCCAAGTGCTCGCTAGGCAACCTACATAGTCCAAATGCCCGCTAGGTAACCTAGATAGTCCAATTGCCCATTAGCTAACCTAGATAGTCGAAGTGTCCGCTAGTTAACCTACATAGTCCAAGTGCCCGTTCGTTAACGTAGATAGGCCAAGTGCCTGCTAGGTAACCTAGACAGTCCAAGTGCCCGCTAGGTTACCTACAGAGTCCAAGTGCACGTTCATTAACCTAGATAGTCCAAGTGCCCGCTGGTAACCTACATAGTCCAAGGGCCCGCTAGGTAACCTTGATAGTCCAAGTGCCTTCTAGTTAACCTACATAGTCCAAGTGCCCGCTAGGTAACCTACATAGTCCAAGTGCCCACTAGGTAACCTAAATAATCCAAATGGCCGCTAGGGAAACTACATAGTCCAAGTGCCCGCTAGTTAACCTAGATAGTCCAAGTGCCCGCTAAGCAACCTATATAGTCCAAGTGCCCATTCGTTAACCTAGATAGTCAAAGTGCCCGCTAGGTAACCTAGACTGTCCAAGTGCCCGCTAGGTTACCTACATAGTTCAAGTGCCCGTTCGTTAACCTAGATAGTCCAAGTGCCCGCTAGGTTACCTAGACAGTTCTAGTGCCCGCTAGTTAACCTACATAGTCCAAGTGCCCGATAGGGAACCTACATAATCCAAGTGCCCGATAGGGAACCTACATAATCCAAGTGCCCGCTAGGGAACCTACACAGTCCATGTGCCCGCTAGGCAACCTACAGAGTCCAAGTGTCCGTTAGTTAACCTAGATAGTCAAAGTGCCTGCTAGTTAACCAAGATAGTCCAAGTGCCCGCTAGGTAACCTACATAGTACAAGGGCCCGCTAGGGAACCTAGACAGCCCAATTGCCCGCTAGTTAACCTAGACAGTCCAAGTACCCGATACGGAACCTACATAGTCCAAGTGCCCGCTGGGAACATACATAGTCCAAGTGCTCGCTAGGGAACCTACATAGTCCAAGTGCCCGTTAGTTAACCTAGATAGTCAAAGTGCCTGCTAGGTAACCTAAATAATCCAAGTGCCTGCTAGGGAACCTACATAGTCCAAGTGCCCGCTAGGTAACCTAGATAGTCCAATTGCCCGTTAGCTAACCTACATAGTCGAAGTGTCCGCTAGTTACCCTACATAGTCCAAGTGCCCGTTCGTTAACCTAGATAGTCCAAGTACCCGCTAGGTAACCTAAGTAGTCCAAATGTCCGATAGGGATCCTACATAGTCCAAGTGCCCGCTGGTAATCTACATAGTCCAAGTGCCCGTTCGTTAACCTAGATAGGCCAAGTGCCCGCTAGGTAACCTAGACAGTCCAAGTGCCCGCTAGGTTACCTACATAGTCCAAGTGCACGTTCGTTAACCTAGATAGTCCAAGTGCCCGCTGGTAACCTACATAGTCCAAGGGCCCGCTAGGTAACCTTGATAGTCCAAGTGCCTTCTAGTTAACCTACATAGTCCAAGTGCCCGCTAGGTAACCTACATAGTCCAAGTGCCCACTAGGTAACCTAAATAATCCAAATGGCCGCTAGGGAAACTACATAGTCCAAGTGCCCGCTAGTTAACCTAGATAGTCCAAGTGCCCGCTAGTTAACCTACTTAGTCCAAGGGCCCGCTAGTTAACCTATATAGTCCAAGTGCCCGCTAGGGAACCTACATAGTCCAAGTGCCCGCTAGGGAACCTACATAGTCCAAGTCCCCGCTAGTTAACCTAGATAGTCCAAGTGCCCGCTAGTTAACCTAGATATTCCAAGTGCCCGCTAGTTAACCAGGATCATCAAAGTGCCCTCTAGTTAACTTACATAGTCCAAAGGCCTGCTAGTTAACCTACATAGAGCAAGCGCCCGCTAGTTAACCTTGATAGTCCAAGTGCCCGCTAGTTAACCTACATCGTCCAAGTTCCCGCTAGGTAACCTAGACAGTCCAAGTGACCATTAGGTTACCTACATAGTCCATGTGCCCGCTAGGGAACGTACATAGTCCAGGTGCCTGCTAGGTATCCTACATAGTCCAAGTGCCGGCTAGTTAACCTACATAGTCCAAGTGCATCCTAGGTAAACTACATAGTCCAAGTGCCCACTAGGTAACCTAGACTGTCCAATTACCCCCCAGTTAACCTAGACAGTCCAAGTACCCGATAGGGAAGCTACATAGTCCAAATGCTCGCTAGGGAACCTACATAGTCCATGTGCTCTCTAGGCAACCTACATAATCCAAGTGCCCGCTAGGTAACCTAGATAGTACAATTGCCCATTAGCTAACCTAGATAGTCGAAGTGTCCGCTAGTTAACCTACATAGTCCAAGTGCCCGTTCGTTAACGTAGATAGGTCAAGTGCCTGCTAGGTAACCTAGACAGTCCAAGTGCTCGCTAGGTTACCTACATAGTCCAAGTGCACGTTCATTAACCTAGATAGTCCAAGTGCCCGCTGGTAACCTACATAGTCCAAGGGCCCGCTAGGTAACCTTGATAGTCCAAGTGCCTTCTAGTTAACCTACGTAGTCCAAGTGCCCGATAGGTAACCTACATAGTCCAAGTGCCCACTAGGTAACCTAAATAATCCAAATGCCCGCTAGGGAAACTACATAGTCCAAGTGCCCGCTAGTTAACCTAGATAGTCCAAGTGCCCGCTACGCAACCTACATAGTCCAAGTGCCCGTTCGTTAACCTTGAAGTCCAAGTGCCCGCTAGGTAACCTAGACAGTCCAAGTGCCCGCTAGGTTACCTGCATATTCCAAGTGCCCGTTCGTTAACCTATATAGTCGAAGTGCCTGCTAGGTAACCTAGATAGTCCAAGGGCCCGCTAGTTAACCTACGTAGTCCAAGGGCTCACTTGTTAACTTTGATAGTCCAAGTGCCCGCTAGTTAACCTAGATTGTCCAAGTGCCCGCTAGTTAACCTAGATTGTCCAAGTGCCCGCTAGGGATCCTTCATAATCCAAGTGCCTGCTAGGTAACCTAGAGAGTCCAAGTGCTCGCTAGTTAACCTAGATAGTCCTAGTGCCCGTTAGTTAACCTAGATAGTCCAATGGCCCACAAGGGGACGTACATAGTCCAAGTGCCCGCTAGGTAACCTAGATAGTCCAAGAGCGCGCTAGGGTATGTACATAGTCCAAGTGCCTGCTCGGAAACCTAGATAGTCCAAGTGCCCGCTATTTAACCTACATAGTCAAATTGCCCGCTAGTTAACTTAAGTAGTACAAATGTCTGATAGGGATCCTACATAGTCCAAGTGCCCGCCAGGTAACCTACATAGTCCAAGTGCCCATTCGTTAACCTAGATAGTCAAGGTGCCCGCTAGGTAACCTAGACTGTCCAAGTGCCCGCTAGGTTACCTACATAGTTCAAGTGCCCGTTCGTTAACCTACATAGTCCAAGTGCCCGCTAGGTTACCTAGACAGTTCTAGTGCCCGCTAGTTAACCTACATAGTCCAAGTGCCCGATAGGGAACCTACATAATCCAAGTGCCCGATAGGGAACCTACATAATCCAAGTGCCCGCTAGGGAACCTACACAGTCCATGTGCCCGCTAGGCAACCTACAGAGTCCAAGTGCACGTTAGTTAACCTAGATAGTCAAAGTGCCTGCTAGTTAACCAAGATAGTCCAAGTGCCCGCTAGGTAACCTACATAGTACAAGGGCCCGCTTGTTGACCTAGATAGTCCAAGTTCCCGCTAGTTAACCTAGATAGTCAAAGTGCCCGCTAGTTAACCTAAGTAGTACAAATGTCCGATAGGCATCCTACATAGTCCAAGTACCCGCTAGTTAACCTAGATCGTCCAAGTGCACGCTGGTTAACCTACATAGTCCAAGGGCCCGCTAGTTAACCTATATATTCCAAGTACCCGCTAGGGAACCTACATAGTAAAAGTGCCCGCTAGGGAACCTACATAGTCCAAGTCCCCGCTAGTTAACCTAGATAGTCCAAGTGCCCGCTAGATAACCTAGATATTCCAAGTGCCCGCTAGTTAATCAGGATCATCAAAGTGCCCTCTAGTTAACTTACATAGTCCAAAGGCCTGCTAGTTAACCTACATAGAGCAAGGACCCCCTAGTTAACCTTGATAGTCCAAGTGCCCGCTAGTTAACCTACAGAGTCCAAGTTCACGCTAGGTAACCTAGACAGTCCAAGTGACCATTAGGTTACCTACATAGTCCAAGTGCCCGTTCGTTAACCTACATAGTCCAAGTGCCCGTTCGTTAACCTACATAGTCCAAGTGCCCGCTAGGTAACGTAGATAGCCCAAGTGCCCGCTAGTGAACGTACATAGTCCAGGTGCCCGCTAGGTAACCTAGATAGTCCAAGTGCCCGCTAGTTAACCTACATAGTCCAAGTGCATCCTAGGTAAACTACATAGTCCATGTGCCCACTAGGTAACCTAGACTGTCCAATTACCCCCTTGTTAACCTAGACAGTCCAAGAACCCGATAGGGAAGCTAAATATCCAAGTGCTCGCTAGGGAACCTACATAGTCCAAGTGCTCGCTAGGCAACCCACATAGTCCAAATGCCCGCTAGGTAACCTAGATAGTCCAATTGCCCATTAGCTAACCTAGATAGTCGAAGTGTCCGCTAGTTAACCTACATAGTCCAAGTGCCCGTTCGTTAACGTAGATAGGCCAAGTGCCTGCTAGGTAACCTAGACAGTCCAAGTGCCCGCTAGGTTACCTACAGAGTCCAAGTGCACGTTCATTAACCTAGATAGTCCAAGTGCCCGCTGGTAACCTACATAGTCCAAGGGCCCGCTAGGTAACCTAAATAATCCAAATGGCCGCTAGGGAAACTACATAGTCCAAGTGCCCGCTAGTTAACCTAGATAGTCCAAGTGCCCGCTAAGCAACCTACATAGTCCAAGTGCCCATTCGTTAACCTAGATAGTCAAAGTGCCCGCTAGGTAACCTAGACTGTCCAAGTGCCCGCTAGGTTACCTACATAGTTCAAGTGCCCATTCATTAACCTAGATAGTCCAAGTGCCCGCTAGGTTACCTAGACAGTTCTAGTGCCCGCTAGTTAACCTACATAGTCCAAGTGCCCGATAGGGAACCTACATAATCCAAGTGCCCGATAGGGAACCTACATAATCCTAGTGCCCGCTAGGGAACCTACATAGTCCATGTGCCCGCTAGGCAACCTACAGAGTCCAAGTGCCCGTTAGTTAACCTAGATAGTCAAAGTGCCTGCTAGTTAACCAAGATAGTCCAAGTGCCCGCTAGGTAACCTACATAGTACAAGGGCCCGCTAGGGAACCTAGACAGCCCAATTGCCCGCTAGTTAACCTAGACAGTCCAAGTACCCGATAGGGAACCTACATAGTCCAAGTGCCCGCTGGGAACCTACATAGTCCAAGTGCTCGCTAGGGAACCTACATAGTCCAAGTGCCCGTTAGTTAACCTAGATAGTCAAAGTGCCTGCTAGGTAACCTAAATAATCCAAGTGCCTGCTAGGGAACCTACATAGTCCAAGTGCCCGTTCGTTAACCTAGATAGGCCAATTGCCCGCTAGGTAACCTAGACAGTCCAAGTGCCCGCTAGGTTACCTACATAGTCCAAGTGCACGTTCGTTAACCTAGATAGTCCAAGTGCCCGCTGGTAACCTACATAGTCCAAGGGCCCGCTAGGTAACCTTGATAGTCCAAGTGCCTTCTAGTTAACCTACATAGTCCAAGTGCCCGCTAGGTAACCTACATAGTCCAAGTGCCCACTAGGTAACCTAAATAATCCAAATGGCCGCTAGGGAAACTACATAGTCCAAGTGCCCGCTAGTTAACCTAGATAGTCCAAGTGCCCGCAAGTTAACCTACTTAGTCCAAGGGCCCGCTAGTTAACCTATATAGTCCAAGTGCCCGCTAGGGAACCTACATAGTCCAAGTGCCCGCTAGGGAACCTACATAGTCCAAGACCCCGCTAGTTAACCTAGATAGTCCAAGTGCCCGCTAGTTAACCTAGATAGTCCAAGTGCCCGCTAGTTTACCAGGATCATCAAAGTGCCCTCTAGTTAACTTACATAGTCCAAAGGCCTGCTAGTTAACCTACATAGAGCAAGCGCCCGCTAGTTAACCTTGATAGTCCAAGTGCCCGCTAGTTAACCTACATAGTCCAAGTTCCCGCTAGGTAACCTAGACAGTCCAAGTGACCATTAGGTTACCTACATAGTCCAAGTGCCCGCTAGGGAACGTACATAGTCCAGGTGCCTGCTAGGTATCCTACATAGTCCAAGTGCCCGCTAGTTAACCTACATAGTCCAAGTGCATCCTAGGTAAACTACATAGTCCAAGTGCCCACTAGGTAACCTAGACTGTCCAATTACCCCCCAGTTAACCTAGACAGTCCAAGTACCCGATAGGGAAGCTACATAGTCCAAATGCTCGCTAGGGAACCTACATAGTCCATGTGCTCTCTAGGCAACCTACATAATCCAAGTGCCCGCTAGGTAACCTAGATAGTACAATTGCCCATTAGCTAACCTAGATAGTCGAAGTGTCCGCTAGTTAACCTACATAGTCCAAGTGCCCGTTCGTTAACGTAGATAGGTCAAGTGCCTGCTAGGTAACCTAGACAGTCCAAGTGCTCGCTAGGTTACCTACATAGTCCAAGTGCACGTTCATTAACCTAGATAGTCCAAGTGCCCGCTGGTAACCTACATAGTCCAAGGGCCCGCTAGGTAACCTTGATAGTCCAAGTGCCTTCTAGTTAACCTACGTAGTCCAAGTGCCCGATAGGTAACCTACATAGTCCAAGTGCCCACTAGGTAACCTAAATAATCCAAATGCCCGCTAGGGAAACTACATAGTCCAAGTGCCCGCTAGTTAACCTAGATAGTCCAAGTGCCCGCTACGCAACCTACATAGTCCAAGTGCCCGTTCGTTAACCTTGAAGTCCAAGTGCCCGCTAGGTAACCTAGACAGTCCAAGTGCCCGCTAGGTTACCTGCATATTCCAAGTGCCCGTTCGTTAACCTATATAGTCGAAGTGCCTGCTAGGTAACCTAGATAGTCCAAGGGCCCGCTAGTTAACCTACGTAGTCCAAGGGCTCACTTGTTAACTTTGATAGTCCAAGTGCCCGCTAGTTAACCTAGATTGTCCAAGTGCCCGCTAGGGATCCTTCATAATCCAAGTGCCTGCTAGGTAACCTAGAGAGTCCAAGTGCTCGCTAGTTAACCTAGATAGTCCTAGTGCCCGTTAGTTAACCTAGATAGTCCAATGGCCCACTAGGGGACGTACATAGTCCAAGTGCCCGCTAGGTAACCTAGATAGTCCAAGAGCGCGCTAGGGTATGTACATAGTCCAAGTGCCTGCTAGGAAACCTAGATAGTCCAAGTGCCCGCTATTTAACCTACATAGTCAAATTGCCCGCTAGTTAACTTAAGTAGTACAAATGTCTGATAGGGATCCTACATAGTCCAAGTGCCCGCCAGGTAACCTACATAGTCCAAGTGCCCATTCGTTAACCTAGATAGTCAAGGTGCCCGCTAGGTAACCTAGACTGTCCAAGTGCCCGCTAGGTTACCTACATAGTTCAAGTGCCCGTTCGTTAACCTAGATAGTCCAAGTGCCCGCTAGGTTACCTAGACAGTTCTAGTGCCCGCTAGTTAACCTACATAGTCCAAGTGCCCGATAGGGAACCTACATAATCCAAGTGCCCGATAGGGAACCTACATAATCCAAGTGCCCGCTAGGGAACCTACACAGTCCATGTGCCCGCTAGGCAACCTACAGAGTCCAAGTGCACGTTAGTTAACCTAGATAGTCAAAGTGCCTGCTAGTTAACCAAGATAGTCCAAGTGCCCGCTAGGTAACCTACATAGTACAAGGGCCCGCTTGTTGACCTAGATAGTCCAAGTTCCCGCTAGTTAACCTAGATAGTCAAAGTGCCCGCTAGTTAACCTAAGTAGTACAAATGTCCGATAGGCATCCTACATAGTCCAAGTACCCGCTAGTTAACCTAGATCGTCCAAGTGCACGCTGGTTAACCTACATAGTCCAAGGGCCCGCTAGTTAACCTATATATTCCAAGTACCCGCTAGGGAACCTACATAGTAAAAGTGCCCGCTAGGGAACCTACATAGTCCAAGTCCCCGCTAGTTAACCTAGATAGTCCAAGTGCCCGCTAGATAACCTAGATATTCCAAGTGCCCGCTAGTTAATCAGGATCATCAAAGTGCCCTCTAGTTAACTTACATAGTCCAAAGGCCTGCTAGTTAACCTACATAGAGCAAGGACCCCCTAGTTAACCTTGATAGTCCAAGTGCCCGCTAGTTAACCTACAGAGTCCAAGTTCACGCTAGGTAACCTAGACAGTCCAAGTGACCATTAGGTTACCTACATAGTCCAAGTGCCCGTTCGTTAACCTACATAGTCCAAGTGCCTGTTCGTTAACCTACATAGTCCAAGTGCCCGCTAGGTAACGTAGATAGCCCAAGTGCCCGCTAGTGAACGTACATAGTCCAGGTGCCCGCTAGGTAACCTAGATAGTCCAAGTGCCCGCTAGTTAACCTACATAGTCCAAGTGCATCCTAGGTAAACTACATAGTCCATGTGCCCACTAGGTAACCTAGACTGTCCAATTACCCCCTTGTTAACCTAGACAGTCCAAGAACCCGATAGGGAAGCTAAATATCCAAGTGCTCGCTAGGGAACCTACATAGTCCAAGTGCTCGCTAGGCAACCCACATAGTCCAAATGCCCGCTAGGTAACCTAGATAGTCCAATTGCCCATTAGCTAACCTAGATAGTCGAAGTGTCCGCTAGTTAACCTACATAGTCCAAGTGCCCGTTCGTTAACGTAGATAGGCCAAGTGCCTGCTAGGTAACCTAGACAGTCCAAGTGCCCGCTAGGTTACCTACAGAGTCCAAGTGCACGTTCATTAACCTAGATAGTCCAAGTGCCCGCTGGTAACCTACATAGTCCAAGGGCCCGCTAGGTAACCTAAATAATCCAAATGGCCGCTAGGGAAACTACATAGTCCAAGTGCCCGCTAGTTAACCTAGATAGTCCAAGTGCCCGCTAAGCAACCTACATAGTCCAAGTGCCCATTCGTTAACCTAGATAGTCAAAGTGCCCGCTAGGTAACCTAGACTGTCCAAGTGCCCGCTAGGTTACCTACATAGTTCAAGTGCCCGTTCATTAACCTAGATAGTCCAAGTGCCCGCTAGGTTACCTAGACAGTTCTAGTGCCCGCTAGTTAACCTACATAGTCCAAGTGCCCGATAGTGAACCTACATAATCCAAGTGCCCGATAGGGAACCTACATAATCCTAGTGCCCGCTAGGGAACCTACATAGTCCATGTGCCCGCTAGGCAACCTACAGAGTCCAAGTGCCCGTTAGTTATCCTAGATAGTCAAAGTGCCTGCTAGTTAACCAAGATAGTCCAAGTGCCCGCTAGGTAACCTACATAGTACAAGGGCCCGCTAGGGAACCTAGACAGCCCAATTGCCCACTAGTTAACCTAGACAGTCCAAGTACCCGATAGGGAACCTACATAGTCCAAGTGCCCGCTGGGGACCTACATAGTCCAAGTGCTCGCTAGGGAACCTACATAGTCCAAGTGCCCGTTAGTTAACCTAGATAGTCAAAGTGCCTGCTAGGTAACCTAAATAATCCAAGTGCCTGCTAGGGAACCTACATAGTCCAAGTGCCCGCTAGGTAACCTAGATAGTCCAATTGCCCGTTAGCTAACCTACATAGTCGAAGTGTCCGCTAGTTACCCTACATAGTCCAAGTGCCCGTTCGTTAACCTAGATAGTCCAAGTGCCCGCTAGGTAACCTAAGTAGTCCAAATGTCCGATAGGGATCCTACATAGTCCAAGTGCCCGCTGGTAATCTACATAGTCCAAGTGCCCGTTCGTTAACCTAGATAGGCCAATTGCCCGCTAGGTAACCTAGACAGTCCAAGTGCCCGCTAGGTTACCTACATAGTCCAAGTGCACGTTCGTTAACCTAGATAGTCCAAGTGCCCGCTGGTAACCTACATAGTCCAAGGGCCCGCTAGGTAACCTTGATAGTCCAAGTGCCTTCTAGTTAACCTACATAGTCCAAGTGCCCGCTAGGTAACCTACATAGTCCAAGTGCCCACTAGGTAACCTAAATAATCCAAATGGCCGCTAGGGAAACTACATAGTCCAAGTGCCCGCTAGTTAACCTAGATAGTCCAAGTGCCCGCTAGTTAACCTACTTAGTCCAAGGGCCCGCTAGTTAACCTATATAGTCCAAGTGCCCGCTAGGGAACCTACATAGTCCAAGTGCCCGCTAGGGAACCTACATAGTCCAAGACCCCGCTAGTTAACCTAGATAGTCCAAGTGCCCGCTAGTTAACCTAGATAGTCCAAGTGCCCGCTAGTTTACCAGGATCATCAAAGTGCCCTCTAGTTAACTTACATAGTCCAAAGGCCTGCTAGTTAACCTACATAGAGCAAGCGCCCGCTAGTTAACCTTGATAGTCCAAGTGCCCGCTAGTTAACCTACATAGTCCAAGTTCCCGCTAGGTAACCTAGACAGTCCAAGTGACCATTAGGTTACCTACATAGTCCATGTGCCCGCTAGGGAACGTACATAGTCCAGGTGCCTGCTAGGTATCCTACATAGTCCAAGTGCCGGCTAGTTAACCTACATAGTCCAAGTGCATCCTAGGTAAACTACATAGTCCAAGTGCCCACTAGGTAACCTAGACTGTCCAATTACCCCCCAGTTAACCTAGACAGTCCAAGTACCCGATAGGGAAGCTACATAGTCCAAATGCTCGCTAGGGAACCTACATAGTCCATGTGCTCTCTAGGCAACCGACATAATCCAAGTGCCCGCTAGGTAACCTAGATAGTCCAATTGCCCATTAGCTAACCTAGATAGTCGAAGTGTCCGCTAGTTAACCTACATAGTCCAAGTGCCCGTTCGTTAACGTAGATAGGTCAAGTGCCTGCTAGGTAACCTAGACAGTCCAAGTGCCCGCTAGGTTACCTACATAGTCCAAGTGCACGTTCATTAACCTAGATAGTCCAAGTGCCCGCTGGTAACCTACATAGTCCAAGGGCCCGCTAGGTAACCTTGATATTCCAAGTGCCTTCTAGTTAACCTACGTAGTCCAAGTGCCCGTTAGGTAACCTACATAGCCCAAGTGCCCACTAGGTAACCTAAATAATCCAAATGCCCGCTAGGGAAACTACATAGTCCAAGTGCCCGCTAGTTAACCTAGATAGTCCAAGTGCCCGCTACGCAACCTACATAGTCCAAGTGCCCGTTCGTTAACCTTGAAGTCCAAGTGCCCGCTAGGTAACCTAGACAGTCCAAGTGCCCGCTAGGTTACCTGCATATTCCAAGTGCCCGTTCGTTAACCTATATAGTCGAAGTGCCTGCTAGGTAACCTAGATAGTCCAAGGGCCCGCTAGTTAACCTACGTAGTCCAAGGGCTCACTTGTTAACTTTGATAGTCCAAGTGCCCGCTAGTTAACCTCGATTGTCCAAGTGCCCGCTAGGGATCCTTCATAATCCAAGTGCCTGCTAGGTAACCTAGAGAGTCCAAGTGCTCGCTAGTTAACCTAGATAGTCCTAGTGCCCGTTAGTTAACCTAGATAGTCCAATTGCCCACTAGGGGAAGTACATAGTCCAAGTGCCCGCTAGGTAACCTAGATAGTCCAAGAGCGCGCTAGGGTATGTACATAGTCCAAGTGCCTGCTAGGAAACCTAGATAGTCCAAGTGTCCGCTATTTAACCTACATAGTCAAATTGCCCGCTAGTTAACTTAAGTAGTACAAATGTCTGATAGGGATCCTACATAGTCCAAGTGCCCGCCAGGTAACCTACATAGTCCAAGTGCCCATTCGTTAACCTAGATAGTCAAAGTGCCCGCTAGGTAACCTAGACTGTCCAAGTGCCCGCTAGGTTACCTACATAGTTCAAGTGCCCGTTCGTTAACCTAGATAGTCCAAGTGCCCGCTAGGTTACCTAGACAGTTCTAGTGCCCGCTAGTTAACCTACATAGTCCAAGTGCCCGATAGGGAACCTACATAATCCAAGTGCCCGATAGGGAACCTACATAATCCAAGTGCCCGCTAGGGAACCTACACAGTCCATGTGCCCGCTAGGCAACCTACAGAGTCCAAGTGCCCGTTAGTTAACCTAGATAGTCAAAGTGCCTGCTAGTTAACCAAGATAGTCCAAGTGCCCGCTAGGTAACCTACATAGTACAAGGGCCCGCTAGTTAACCTAGATAGTCAAAGTGCCCGCTAGTTAACCTTAGTAGTACAAATGTCTGATAGGCATCCTACATAGTCCAAGTGCCCGCTAGTTAACCTAGATCGTCCAAGTGCACGCTAGTTAACCTACATAGTACAAGGGCCCGCTAGTTGACCTAGATAGTCCAAGTTCCCGCTCGTTAACCTAGATAGTGAAAGTGCCCGCTAGTTAACCTAAGTAGTACAAATGTCCGATAGGCATCCTACATAGTCCAAGTACCCGCTAGTTAACGTAGATCATCCAAGTGCACGCTAGTTAACCTACATAGTCCAAGGGCCCGCTAGTTAACCTATATAGTCCAAGTGCCCGCTAGGGAACCTACATAGTAAAAGTGCCCGCTAGGGAACCTACATAGTCCAAGTCCCCGCTAGTTAACCTAGATAGTCCAAGTGCCCGCTAGATAACCTAGATATTCCAAGTGCCCGCTAGTTAATCAGGATCATCAAAGTGCCCTCTAGTTAACTTCCATAGTCCAAAGGCCTGCTAGTTAACCTACATAGAGCAAGGACCCCCTAGTTAACCTTGATAGTCCAAGTGCCCGCTAGTTAACCTACAGAGTCAAAGTTCACGCTAGGTAACCTAGACAGTCCAAGTGACCATTAGGTTACCTACATAGTCCAAGTGCCCGTTCGTTAAGCTACATAGTCCAAGTGCCCGCTAGGTAACGTAGATAGCCCAAGTGCCCACTAGGGAACGTACATAGTCCAGGTGCCCGCTAGGTAACCTAGATAGTCCAAGTGCCCGCTAGTTAACCTACATAGTCCAAGTTCATCCTAGGTAAACTACATAGTCCATGTGCCCACTATGTAACCTAGACTGTCCAATTACCCCCTTGTTAACCTAGACAGTCCAAGTACCCGATAGGGAAGCTAAATATCCAAGTTCTCGCTAGGGAACCTACATAGTCCAAGTGCTCGCTAGGCAACCTACATAGTCCAAATGCCCGCTAGGTAACCTAGATAGTCCAATTGCCCATTAGCTAACCTAGATAGTCGAAGTGTCCGCTAGTTAACCTACATAGTCCAAGTGCCCGTTCGTTAACGTAGATAGGCCAAGTGCCTGCTAGGTAACCTAGACAGTCCAAGTGCCCGCTAGGTTACCTACAGAGTCCAAGTGCACGTTCATTAACCTAGATAGTCCAAGTGCCCGCTGGTAACCTACATAGTCCAAGGGCCCGCTAGGTAACCTTGATAGTCCAAGTGCCTTCTAGTTAACCTACATAGTCCAAGTGCCCGCTAGGTAACCTACATAGTCCAAGTGCCCACTAGGTAACCTAAATAATCCAAATGGCCGCTAGGGAAACGACATAGTCCAAGTGCCCGCTAGTTAACGTAGATAGTCCAAGTGCCCGCTAAGCAACCTACATAGTCCAAGTGCCCATTCGTTAACGTAGATAGTCAAAGTGCCCGCTAGGTAACCTAGACTATCCAAGTGCCCGCTAGGTTACCTACATAGTTCAAGTGCCCGTTCGTTAACCTAGATAGTCCAAGTGCCCGCTAGGTTACCTAGACAGTTCTAGTGCCCGCTAGTTAACCTACATAGTCCAAGTGCCCGATAGGGAACCTACATAATCCATGTGCCCGATAGGGAACCTACATAATCCAAGTGCCCGCTAGGGAACCTATACAGTCCATGTGCCCGCTAGGCAACCTACAGAGTCCAAGTGCCCGTTAGTTAACCTAGATAGTCAAAGTGCCTGCTAGTTAACAAAGATAGTCCAAGTGCCCGCTAGGTATCCTACATAGTACAAGGGCCCGCTTGTTGACCTAGATAGTCCAAGTTCCCGCTAGTTAACCTAGATAGTCAAAGTGCCCGCTAGTTAACCTAGATAGTGAAAGTGCCCGCTAGTTAACCTAAGTAGTACAAATGTCCGATAGGCATCCTACATAGTCCAAGTACCTGCTAGTTAACCTAGATTGTCCAAGTGCACGCTAGTTAACCTACATAGTCCAAGGGCCCGCTAGTTAACCTATATAGTCCAAGTGCCCGCTAGGGAACCTACATAGTAAAAGTGCCCCCTAGGGAACCTACATAGTCCAAGTCCCCGCTAGTTAACCTAGATAGTCCAAGTGCCCGCTAGATAACCTAGATATTCCAAGTGCCCGCTAGTTAATCAGGATCATCAAAGTGCCCTCTAGTTAACTTATATAGTCCAAAGGCCTGCTAGTTAACCTACATAGAGCAAGGACCCCCTAGTTAACCTTGATAGTCCAAGTGCCCGCTAGTTAACCTACAGAGTCAACGTTCACGCTAGGTAACCTAGACAGTCCAAGTGACCATTAGGTTACCTACATAGTCCAAGTGCCCGTTCGTTAACCTACATAGTCCAAGTGCCCGCTAGGTAACGTAGATAGCCCAAGTGCCCGCTAGGGAACGTACATAGTCCAGGTGCCCACTAGGTAACCTAGATAGTCCAAGTGCCCGCTAGTTAACCTACATAGTCCAAGTGCATCCTAGGTAAACTACATAGTCCAAGTGCCCACTAGGTAACCTAGACTGTCCAATTACCCCCTTGTTAACCTAGACAGTCCAAGTACCCGATAGGGAAGCTAAATATCCAAGTGCCCGCTAGTTAACCTACATAGTCCAAGTGCATCCTAGGTAAACTACATAGTCCAAGTGCCCACTAGGTAACCTAGACTGTCCAATTACCCCCTTGTTAACCTAGACAGTCCAAGTACCCGATAGGGAAGCTAAATATCCAAGTGCTCGCTAGGGAACCTACATAGTCCAAGTGCTCCCTAGGCAACCTACATAGTCGAAGTGCCCACTAGGTAACCTAGATAGTCCAATTGCCCATTAGCTAACCTAGATAGTCGAAGTGTCCGCTAGTTAACCTACATAGTCCAAGTGCCCGTTCGTTAACGTAGATAGGCCAAGTGCCTGCTAGGTAACCTAGACAGTCCAAGTGCCCGCTAGGTTACCTACATAGTCCAAGTGCACGTTCATTAACCTAGATAGTCCAAGTTCCCGCTGGTAACCTACATAGTCCAAGGGCCCGCTAGGTAACCTTGATAGTCCAAGTGCCTTCTAGTTAACCTACATAGTCCAAGTGCCCACTAGGTAACCTACATAGTCCAAGTGCCCACTAGGTAACCTAAATAATCCAAATGGCCGCTAGGGAAACTACATAGTCCAAGTGCCCGCTAGTTAACCTAGATAGTCCAAGTGCCCGCTAAGCAACCTACATAGTCCAAGTGCCCGTTCGTTAACCTTGAAGTCCAAGTGCCCGCTAGGTAACCTAGACAGTCCAAGTGCCTGCTAGGTTACCTGTATATTCCAAGTGCCCGTTCGTTAACTTAGATAGTCCAAGTGCCCACTAGGTAACCTATATAGTCCAAGTGCCTGCTAGGTAACCTAGATAGTCCAAGGGCCCGCTAATTAACCTACATAGTCCATGGGCTCACTTGTTAACTTTGATAGTCCAAGTGCCCGCTAGTTAACCTAGATTTTCCAAGTGCCCGCTAGTTAACCTAGATTGTCCAAGTGCCCGCTAGGGATCCTTCATAATCCAAGTGCCTTCTAGGTAACCTAGATAGTCCAAGTGCTCGCTAGTTAACCTAGATAGTCCTAGTGCCCGTTAGTTAACCTAGATAGTCCAATTGCCCACTAGGGGACGTACATAGTCCATGTGCCTGCTAGGAAACTTAGATAGTCCAAGTGCCCGCTATTTAACCTACATAGTCAAATTTCCCGCTAGTTAACCTAAGTAGTACCAATGTCTGATAGGGATCCTACATAGTCCAAGTGCCCGCTAGGTTACCTAGACAGTCCTAGAGCCCGCTACTTAACCTACATAGTCCAAGTGCCCGATAGGGAACCTACATAATCCAAGTGCCCGATAGGGAACTTACATAATCCAAGTGCCCGCTAGGGAACATACACAGTCCATGTGCCCGGTAGGCAACCTACATAGTCCAAGTGCCCGTTAGTTAACCTAGATAGTCAAAGTGCCTGCTAGTTAACCTAGATAGTCCAAGTGCCCTCTAGGTAACCTACATAGTCCAAGTTCCCGCTTGGTAAACTTAATAGTCCAAATGCCCGCTAGGGAAACTACATAGTCCAAGTGCCCGCTAGTTAACCTAGATACTCCAAGTGCCTGCTAGTAAACCTACATAATCCATGGGCCAGCTAGTTAACCTACATAGTGCAAGGGCCCGCTAGTTAACCTAGATCGTGCAAGTGTCCGCTAGTTAACCTACATAGTCCACGTGTCCGCTAGGTAACCTAGATAGTCCAAGTGCCCGCTAGGGATCCTTCATAATCCAAGTGCCTGCTAGGTAACCTAGATAGTCCAAGTGCCCGATAGTTAACCTAGATAGTTCTAGTTCCCTTTAGTAAACCTAGATAGTCCAAGTGCCCGCTAGTTAACCTAGATAGTCCTAGTTCCCATTAGTTAACCTAGATAGTCCAAGTGACCACTAGGGGACGTACAAAGTCCAAGTGGCCGCTAGTTAACCTACATAGTCCAAGGTCCACTAGTTAGCCTAGATAGTCCAAGTGCCCGCTAGTTAACCTACATAGTACAAGGGCCCGCTAGTTGACCTAGATAGTCCAAGTTCCCGCTAGTTAACCTAGATAGTCAAAGTGCCCGCTAGTTAATCTAAGTAGTACAAATGCCTGATAGGCATCCTACATAGTCCAAGTGCCCGCTAGTTAACCTACATAATCCAAGTCCCCGCTAGGTAACCTAGACAGTCCAAGTGACCATTATGTTACCTACTTAGTCCAAGTGCCTGCTAGGTAAACTACATAGTCCAAGTGCCCACTAGGTAACCTAGATAGCCCAATTGCCCGCTAGTTAACCTAGACAGTCCAAGTACCCGATAGGGAACCTACATAGTCCAAGTGCCCGCTGGGAACCTACATAGTCCAAGTGCTCGCTAGGGAACCTACATAGTCCAAGTGCCCGCTAGGTAACCTAGATACTCCAATTGCCCGTTAGCTAACCTACATAGTCAAAGTGTCCGCTAGTTACCCTACATAGTCCAAGTGCCCGTTCGTTAACCTAGATAGTCCAAGTGCCCGCTAGGTAACCTAAGTAGTCCAAATGTCCGATAGGGATCCTACATAGTCCAAGTGCCCGCTGGTAATCTACATAGTCCAAGTGCCCGTTCGTTAACCTAGATAGGCCAAGTGCCCGCTAGGTAACCTAGACAGTCCAAGTGCCCGCTAGGTTACCTACATAGTCCAAGTGCACGTTCGTTAACATAGATAGTCCAAGTGCCCGCTGGTAACCTACATAGTCCAAGGGCCCGCTAGGTAACCTTGATAGTCCAAGTGCCTTCTAGTTAACCTACATAGTCCAAGTGCCCGCTAGGTAACCTACATAGTCCAAGTGCCCACTAGGTAACCTAAATAATCCAAATGGCCGCTAGGGAAACTACATAGTCCAAGTGCCCGCTAGTAAACCTAGATAGTCCAATTGCCCGCTAGGTAACCTAGATAGTCCAAGTGCGCGCTAGTTAACCTACATAGTCTAAGGGCCCGCTAGTTAACCTACATAGTACATGGGCCCGCTCGTTGACCTAGATAGTCCAAGTGCCCGCTAGTTAACCTAGATCGTCCAAGTGCCCGCTAGTTAACCTAAGTAGTCCAAATGTCCGATAGGGATCCTACATAGTCCAGATGCCCGCTAGGTACCCTGCATAGTCCAAGTGCCCGTTCTTTAACCTAGATAGTCAAAGGCCCGCTAGGTAACCTAGACAGTCCAAGTGCCCGCTAGGTTACCTACATAGTCCAAGTGCCCGTTCATTAACCTAGATAGTCCAAGTGCCTGCTAGGTTACCTAGACAGTCCAAGTGCCCGCTAGTTAACCTACATAGTCCAAGTGCCCGATAGGGAACCTACATAGTCCAAGTGCCCGCTAGGCAACCTACATATTCCAAGTGCCAATTAGTTAACCTAGATAGTCCAAGTGCCCACTAGGGAACGTACATAGTCCAAGTGCCCGCTAGGTAACCTACATAGTCCAAGTTCCCGATGGTAACCTAAATAGTACAAATGCCCGCTAGGGAAACTACATAGTCCAAGTGCCTGCTAGTTAACCTAGATAGTCCAAGTGCCTGTTAGTAAACCTACATAATCCATGGGCCCGCTAGTTAACCTACATAGTACAAGTGCCCGCTAGGGAAGGTACATAGTCCATGTGCCCGCTAGGTAACCTAGAGAGTGCAAGTGCCCGCTAGTTAACCTACATAGTCCAAGTGCCTGCTAGGTAACCTAGATAGTCCAAGGGTCTGATAGTTAACCTACATAGTCCAAGTGCCCGCTAGGTAACCTACATAGTGCAAGTGTCCGCTAGTTACCCTACATAGTCAAACTGACCGCTAGTTAACCTAGATAGTCCAAGTGCCCGCTAGGTAACCTACATAGTACAAGTGTCCGCTAGTTAACCTAGATCGTCCAATTGTCCGCTAGTTAACCTACATAGTCAAATTGCCCGCTAGGTAACCTAGACTGTCAAAGTGCCCGCTAGTTAACCTACATAGTCCAAGTGCCCGATAGGGAACCTACATAATCCAAGGGCCCGCTAGGCAACCTACATAGTCCAAGTGCCCGTTAGTTAACCTAGATAGTCAAAGTGCCTGCTAGGTAACCTAGATAGTCCAAGTGCACGCTAGTTAACCTAGATAGTCCAAGTGCCCGCTAGTTAACCTAGATATTCCAAGTGCCCGCTAGTTAACCTAGATAGTCCAAGTGCCCGCTAGGTAACCTACATATTACAAGTGTCCGCTAGTTAACCTAGATCGTCCAATTGTCCGCTAGTTAACCTACATAGTCCAATTGCCCGCTAGGTAACCTAGACAGTCCAAGTGCCTGCTAGTTAACCTACATAGTCCAAGTGCCAGATAGGGAACCTACATAATCCAAGGGCCCGCTAGGCAACCTACATAGTCCAAGTGGCCGTTAGTTAACCTAGATAGTCAAAGTGCCTGCTAGGTAACCTAGATCGTCCAAGGGCCCCCTAGTTAGCCTACATAGTCCAAGTGCCCGCCAGGTAACCTAGATAGTCCAAGTGCCCGTTCGGTAACCTGATAGTCCAAGTGCCCTTTAGGGAACCTAGATAGTCCAAGGGCACGCTAGAAAACCTACATAGTCCATGGGCCCGCTAGTTAACCTACATAGTACAAGTGTCCGCTAGTTAACCTACATATTCCAAGTGCCCCCTAGTTAACCTACATAATCTAAGTTCACGTTAGCTAACCTATATAGTCCAAGTGCCCGCTAGTTATCCTAGATAGTCCAAGTGCTCACTAGTTAACCTAGATAGTCCAAGTGCTCGCTAGTTAACCTAGATAGACCAAGTGCCCGCTAGGGAACCTACCTAGTCCAAGTGCCCGATAGGGAACCTACATAGTCCAAGTGCCCGCTAGTTAACATAGATAGTCCAAGTAACCGCTAGGAAACGTACATAGTCCAAGTGCCCGCTAGTTAACGTACATAGTCCAAGTGCCCGCTAGGTAACGTAGATAGTCCAAGTGCCTGCTAGGGAACGTACATAGTCCCAGTGCCCGCTAGGTAACCTAGATAGTCCAAGTGCCCGCTATTTAACCTACATAGTTCAAGTGACTGCTAGGTAACCTAGATAGTCCAAGTGCCCAGTAGTTAACCTACATAGTCAAAGTTCCCCCTAGGTAACCTAGATCGTCCAAGTGCCCGATAGTTAACCTAGATAGTCAATGGGCCCGCTAGTTAACCAACATAGTGCAAGAGCCCGCTAGCAAACCTAGATAATCCAAGTGCCCGCTAGTTAACCTATATCGTCCAAGTGCCCGCTAGTTAACCTAGATCGTCCAAGTGCCCGCTAGTTAACCTACATAGTCAATGGGCCCGCTAGTTAACCTACATAGTGCAAGAGCCCGCTAGTTAACCTACATATTCCAAGTGTCCCCTAGTTAACCTACATAATCTAAGTTCACGTTAGCTAACCTATATAGGCCAAGTGCCCGCTAGTTATCCTAGATAGTCCAAGTGCTCACTAGTTAACCTAGATAGTCCAAGTGCTCGCTAGTTAACCTAGATAGACCAAGTGCCCGCTAGGGAACCTACCTAGTCCAAGTGCCCTATAGGGAACCTACATAGTCCAAGTGCCCGCTAGTTAACATAGATAGTCCAAGTACCCGCTAGGAAACGTACATAGTCCAAGTGCCCGCTAGTTAACGTACATAGTCCAAGTGCCCGCTAGGTAACGTAGATAGTCCAAGTGCCCGCTAGGGAACGTACATAGTCCCAGTGCCCGCAAGGTAACCTAGATAGTCCAAGTGCCCGCTATTTAACCTACATAGTCCAAGTGACTGCTAGGTAACCTAGATAGTCCAAGTGCCCAGTAGTTAACCTACATAGTCAAATTTCCCCCTAGGTAACCTAGATCGTCCAAGTGCCCGCTAGTTAACCTACATAGTCAATGGGCCCGCTAGTTAACCTACATAGTGCAAGAGCCCGCTAGCTAACCTAGATAATACAAGTGCCCGCTAGTTAACCTATATCGTCCAAGTGCCCGCTAGTTAACCTAGATCGTCCAAGTGCCCGCTAGTTAACCTACATAGTCAATGGGCCCGCTAGTTAACCTACATAGTGCAAGAGCCTGCTAGTTAACCTAGATCGTACAAGTGTCCGCTACTTAACCTACATAGTCCACGTGCCAGTTAGCTAACCTAGATAGTCCAAGGGCCCGCTAGTTGACCTACATAGTCCAAGTGCCCGCTAGGGAACCTTCATAGTCCAAGTGCCACCTAGGTAACCTAGGTAGTCCAAGTGCCCGCTAGTTAACCTAGATAGTCCAAGTGCCCGTTACTTAACCTAGATAGTCCAAGTGCCCACTAGGGGATGTACTTAGTCCATGAGCCCGTTAGCTAATCTAGATAGTCCAAGTGCCCGCTAGTTAACAATGATCATCCAAGTGCTCGCTAGTTAACCTAGATAGCCCAAGTGCCCTCTAGTTAACCTATATCGTCCAAGTGCCCGCTAGTTAACCTACATAGTCCACGGCCCGCAAGTTAACCTAGATAGTCCAAGTGCTCGCTAGTTAACCTACATAGTACAAGGGCCCACTAGTTGACCTAGATAGTCCAAGTGCCCGCTATTTAATCTAGATAGTCCAAGTGCCCGCTAGGTAACCTAAGTAGTCCAAATGTCCGATAGGGATCCTACATAGTCCAAGTGCCCGCTAGGTAACCCAGATCGTCCAAATGCCCGTTAGTTAACCTAGATAATCCATGTGCCCTCTAGGTAACCTAGACTGTCCAAGTGCCTGCTAGGTTACCTACATATTCCAAGTGCCCGTTCGTTAACCTAGATAGTCCAAGTGCCCGTTACCTAACCTAGATAGTCCATGTGCCCGCTAGGCAACCTACATAGCCCAAGAGCCCGTTCGTTAACCTAGAAGTCCAAGTGCCCGCTAGGTAACCTAGACAGTCCACGTGCCCGCTAGGTTACCTGCATATTCCAAGTGCCCGTTCGTTAAGCTTAGATAGTCCAAGTGCCCACTAGGTAACCTACATAGTCCAAGTGCCCGCTAGGTAACCTATATAGCCCAAGTGCCCGCTAGGTAACCCAGATAGTCCAAGGGCCCGCTAGTTAACCTACATAGTCCAAGGGCTCACTTGTTCACTTTGATAGTTCAAGTGCCCGCTAGTTAACCTAGATCGTCCAAGTGCCCACTAGTTAACCTAGATTGTCCAACTGCCCGCTAGTTAACCTACATAGTCCAAGGGCCCACTAGTTAACCTAGATAGTCCAAGTGTCCTCTAGTTAACCTACATAGTCCAAGTGCCCGCTAGTTAACCTATATACCAAGTGCCCGTTTCGTAACCTAGATATTCCAAGGGCACGCTAGTTAACCTATATCTTCCAAGTGCCCGCTAGGCAACCTAGATAGTCCAAGTGCTCGTTAAGGAACCTACATAGTCCAAGTGCACGCTAGTTAACCTAGATAGTCCAAGTGCCCGCTAGTTAACCTAGATAGTCCAAGTGCCTGCTAGGTAACCTACATAGTGCAAGTGTCCGCTAGTTAACCTACATATTCCAAGTGCCCACTAGGTAACCTAGATACTGCAAGTGCCCGCTAGTTAACCTAGATAGTTCAAGTACCCGCTAGGTAACCTAGATCATCCAAGGGCCCCCTAGTTAGCCTACATAGTAAGTGCCCGGTAGTTAATCTAGATAGTCCAAGGCCCGCTAGTTAACGTAGATAGTCCAAGTGTCGCTAGTTAATCTATATAGTTCAAGGGCCCGCTAGTTAACCTACATAGTCTAAGTACCCGCTAAGAAACCTAGATAGTCCAAGTGCACGCTAGTTAACCTAGAGAGTCCAAATGCCCTCTAGTTAACCTAGATCTTCCAAGTGCCCGCTAAGAAACCTAGATAGTCCAAGTGCCCGTTACCTAACCTAGATAGTCCAATTGCCCGCTATGCAACATACATAGTCCAAGTGCCCGTTCGTTAACCTAGAAGTCCAAGTGCCCGCTAGGTAACCTAGACTCTCCAAGTGCCCGCTAGGTTACCTACATAGTCCAAATGCCCGTTCGGTAACCTGGATACTGCAAGGGCCCGCTAGTTAACCTACATAGTCAAAGTGCCCGGTAGTTAACTTACATAATTCAAGTGTCCGTAGGGAACATACATAGTCCAAGTGCCCGCTAGGGAACATACAGAGTCCAAGTGCCCGCTAGGGAACCTACATAGTCCAAGTGCCCGCTAAGGAATCTGCATAGTCCAAGGGCCCGCTAGTTAATGTAGATAGTCCAAGTGCCGCTAGTTAATCTACATAGTTCAAGGGCCCACTAGTTAACCTACATAGTCCAAGTACCCACTAGTTAACCTAGATCGTCCAAGTGTCCGCTAATTACCCTACATAGTACAAGTGACCACTAGGGAACCTAGATAGTCCAAGTGCCCGCTCTGGAACCTACATAGTCCAAGTGCCTGCTAGTGAACCTACATAGTCCAAGTGCCCGCTCTGGAACATACCTAGTCCAAGTGCCCGCTAGGGAATCTACATATTCCAAGGGCCCACTAGTTAACGTAGATAGTCCAAGTGCCGCTAGTTAACCTACATAGTCCAAGTACCCGCTTGTTAACCTAGATTGTCCAAGTGGCCGCTAGGTAACCTACATAGTCCAAGGGCCCGCTAGTTAACCTACATAATCCCAGGGCCCGCTAGTTAACCTACATCGTCCAAGGGCCCGCTAGGTAACCTAGACTGTTCAAGTGACCACTAGGTTACCTACATAGACCAAGTGCCCGTTCGTTAACCTACATAGTCCAAGTGCCCGCTAGGTAACCAATATAGTCCAAATGCCCGCTAAGGGCCCTAATTGTCCAAATGCCCGCTAGTAACCTAGATAGTCCAAGTGCTCGCTAGTTAACCTAGATAGTCCAAGTGCCCGCTAGTTAACCTAGATAGACCAAGTGCCCCCTAGGGATCCTACATAGTCCAAGTGCCCATTAGGTAACCTAGATAGTCCAAATGCCCGCTAGGGAACCCACATAGTCCAAGTGCCCGCTAGGGAACTTACATAGTCCAAGGGCCCGCTAGGGAATCTACACAGTCCAAGTGCCCGTTAGTTAACCTAGATAGTCCCAGTGCCCACTAGGTAACCTAGATAGTCCAACAGCCCGGTAGGTAACCTACATACTCCAAGTACCCGCTAGGTAACGTAGATAGTTCAAGTGCCAGCTAGGTAACCTAGATAGTCCAAGTGCCCGCTAGGTAACCTATATAATCCAAATGCCCGCTAGGGAAACTACATAGTCCAAGTGCACGTTCATTAACCTAGATAGTCCAAGTGCCCGCTGGTAACCTACATAGTCCAAGGACCCGCTAGGTAACCTTGATAGTCCAAGTGACTTCTAGTTAACCTACATAGTCCAAGTGCCCACTAGGTAACCTACATAGTCCAAGTGCCCACTAGGTAACCTAAATAATCCAAATGGCCGCTAGGGAAACTACATAGTCCAAGTGCCCGCTAGTTAACCTAGATAGTCCAAGTGCCCGCCAAGCAACCTACATAGTCCAAGTGCCCGTTCGTTAACCTAGAAGTCCAAGTGCCCGCTAGGTAACCTAGACAGTCCAAGTGCCCGCTAGGTTACCTGTATATTCCAAGTGCCCGTTCGTTAACTTAGATAGTCCAAGTGCCCACTAGGTAACCTATATAGTCCAAGTGCCTGCTAGGTAACCTAGATAGTCCAAGGGCCCGCTAGTTAACCTACATAGTCCATGGGCTCACTTGTTAACTTTGATAGTCCAAGTGCCCGCTAGTTAACCTAGATTGTCCAAGTGCCCGCTAGGGATCCTTCATAATCCAAGTGCCTTCTAGGTAACCTAGATAGTCCAAGTGCTCGCTAGTTAACCTAGATAGTCCTAGTGCCCGTTAGTTAACCTAGATAGTCCAATTGCCCACTAGGGGACGTACATAGTCCATGTGCCTGCTAGGAAACTTAGATAGTCCAAGTGCCCGCTATTTAACCTACATAGTCAAATTTCCCGCTAGTTAACCTAAGTAGTACCAATGTCTGATAGGGATCCTACATAGTCCAAGTGCCCGCTAGGTTACCTAGACAGTCCTAGAGCCCGCTACTTAACCTACATAGTCCAAGTGCCCGATAGGGAACCTACATAATCCAAGTGCCCGATAGGGAACTTACATAATCCAAGTGCCCGCTAGGGAACATACACAGTCCATGTGCCCGGTAGGCAACCTACATAGTCCAAGTGCCCGTTAGTTAACCTAGATAGTCAAAGTGCCTGCTAGTTAACCTAGATAGTCCAAGTGCCCGCTAGGTAACCTACATAGTCCAAGTTCCCGCTTGGTAAACTTAATAGTCCAAATGCCCGCTAGGGAAACTACATAGTCCAAGTGCCCGCTAGTTAACCTAGATACTCCAAGTGCCTGCTAGTAAACCTACATAATCCATGGGCCAGCTAGTTAACCTACATAGTGCAAGGGCCCGCTAGTTAACCTAGATCGTGCAAGTGTCCGCTAGTTAACCTACATAGTCCACGTGTCCGCTAGGTAACCTAGATAGTCCAAGTGCCCGCTAGGGATCCTTCATAATCCAAGTGCCTGCTAGGTAACCTAGATAGTCCAAGTGCCCGATAGTTAACCTAGATAGTCCTAGTTCCCTTTAGTAAACCTAGATAGTCCAAGTGCCCGCTAGTTAACCTAGATAGTCCTAGTTCCCATTAGTTAACCTAGATAGTCCAAGTGACCACTAGGGGACGTACAAAGTCCAAGTGGCCGCTAGTTAACCTACATAGTCCAAGGTCCACTAGTTAGCCTAGATAGTCCAAGTGCCCGCTAGTTAACCTACATAGTACAAGGGCCCGCTAGTTGACCTAGATAGTCCAAGTTCCCGCTAGTTAACCTAGATAGTCAAAGTGCCCGCTAGTTAATCTAAGTAGTACAAATGCCTGATAGGCATCCAACATAGTCCAAGTGCCCGCTAGTTAACCTACATAATCCAAGTCCCCGCTAGGTAACCTAGACAGTCCAAGTGACCATTATGTTACCTACATAGTCCAAGTGCCTGCTAGGTAAACTATATAGTCCAAGTGCCCACTAGGTAACCTAGATAGCCCAATTGCCCGCTAGTTAACCTAGACAGTCCAAGTACCCGATAGGGAACCTACATAGTCCAAGTGCCCGCTGGGAACCTACATAGTCCAAGTGCTCGCTAGGGAACCTACATAGTCCAAGTGCCCGTTAGTTAACCTAGATAGTCAAAGTGCCTGCTAGGTAACCTAAATAATCCAAGTGCCTGCTAGGGAACCTACATAGTCCAAGTGCCCGCTAGGTAACCTAGATAGTCCAATTGCCCGTTAGCTAACCTACATAGTCGAAGTGTCCGCTAGTTACCCTACATAGTCCAAGTGCCCGTTCGTTAACCTAGATAGTCCAAGTGCCCGCTAGGTAACCTAAGTAGTTTAAATGTCCGATAGGGATCCTACATAGTCCAAGTGCCCGCTGGTAATCTACATAGTCCAAGTGCCCGTTCGTTAACCTAGATAGGCCAAGTGCCCGCTAGGTAACCTAGACAGTCCAAGTGCCCGCTAGGTTACCTACATAGTCCAAGTGCACGTTCGTTAACCTAGATAGTCCAAGTGCCCGCTGGTAACCTACATAGTCCAAGGGCCCGCTAGGTAACCTAAAAAATCCAAATGGCCGCTAGGGAAACTACATAGTCCAAGTGCCCGCTAGTTAACCTACATAGTCCAATTGCCCGCTAGGTAACCTAGATAGTCCAAGTGCGCGCTAGTTAACCTACATAGTCTAAGGGCCCGCTAGTTAACCTACATAGTACATGGGCCCGCTCGTTGACCTAGATAGTCCAAGTGCCCGCTAGTTAACCTAGATCGTCCAAGTGCCCGCTAGTTAACCTAAGTAGTCCAAATGTCAGATAGGGATCCTACATAGTCCAGATGCCCGCTAGGTACCCTGCATAGTCCAAGTGCCCGTTCGTTAACCTAGATTGTCAAAGGCCCGCTAGGTAACCTAGACAGTCCAAGTGCCCGCTAGGTTACCTACATAATCCAAGTGCCCATTCATTAACCTAGATAGTCCAAGTGCCTGCTAGGTTACCTAGACAGTCCAAGTGCCCGCTAGTTAACCTACATAGTCCAAGTGCCCGATAGGGAACCTACATAGTCCAAGTGCCCGCTAGGCAACCTACATATTCCAAGTGCCAATTAGTTAACCTAGATAGTCCAAGTGCCCACTAGGGAACGTACATAGTCCAAGTGCCCGCTAGGTAACCTACATAGTCCAAGTTCCCGATGGTAACCTAAATAGTACATATGCCCGCTAGGGAAACTACATAGTCCAAGTGCCTGCTAGTTAACCTAGATAGTCCAAGTGCCTGTTAGTAAACCTACATAATCCATGGGCCCGCTAGTTAACCTACATAGTACAAGTGCCCGCTAGGGAAGGTACATAGTCCATGTGCCCGCTAGGTAACCTAGAGAGTGCAAGTGCCCGCTAGTTAACCTACATAGTCCAAGTGCCTGCTAGGTAACCTAGATAGTCCAAGGGTCTGATAGTTAACCTACATAGTCCAAGTGCCCGCTAGGTAACCTACATAGTGCAAGTGTCCGCTAGTTACCCTACATAGTCAAACTGACCGCTAGTTAACCTAGATAGTCCAAGTGCCCGCTAGGTAACCTACATAGTACAAGTGTCCGCTAGTTAACCTAGATCGTCCAATTGTCCGCTAGTTAACCTACATAGTCAAATTGCCCGCTAGGTAACCTAGACTGTCAAAGTGCCCGCTAGTTAACCTACATAGTCCAAGTGCCCGATAGGGAACCTACATAATCCAAGGGCCCGCTAGGCAACCTACATAGTCCAAGTGCCCGTTAGTTAACCTAGATAGTCAAAGTGCCTGCTAGGTAACCTAGATAGTCCAAGTGCACGCTAGTTAACCTAGATAGTCCAAGTGCCCGCTAGTTAACCTAGATATTCCAAGTGCCCGCTAGTTAACCTAGATAGTCCAAGTGCCCGCTAGGTAACCTACATATTACAAGTGTCCGCTAGTTAACCTAGATCGTCCAATTGTCCGCTAGTTAACCTACATAGTCCAATTGCCCGCTAGGTAACCTAGACAGTCCAAGTGCCTGCTAGTTAACCTACATAGTCCAAGTGCCAGATAGGGAACCTACATAATCCAAGGGCCCGCTAGGCAACCTACATAGTCCAAGTGGCCGTTAGTTAACCTAGATAGTCAAAGTGCCTGCTAGGTAACCTAGATCGTCCAAGGGCCCCCTAGTTAGCCTACATAGTCCAAGTGCCCGCCAGGTAACCTAGATAGTCCAAGTGCCCGTTCGGTAACCTGATAGTCCAAGTGCCCTTTAGGGAACCTAGATAGTCCAAGGGCACGCTAGAAAACCTACATAGTCCATGGGCCCGCTAGTTAACCTACATAGTACAAGTGTCCGCTAGTTAACCTACATATTCCAAGTGCCCCCTAGTTAACCTACATAATCTAAGTTCACGTTAGCTAACCTATATAGTCCAAGTGCCCGCTAGTTATCCTAGATAGTCCAAGTGCTCGCTAGTTAACCTAGATAGACCAAGTGCCCGCTAGGGAACCTACCTAGTCCAAGTGCCCGATAGGGAACCTACATAGTCCAAGTGCCCGCTAGTTAACATAGATAGTCCAAGTACCCGCTAGGAAACGTACATAGTCCAAGTGCCCGCTAGTTAACGTACATAGTCCAAGTGCCCGCTAGGTAACGTAGATAGTCCAAGTGCCCGCTAGGGAACGTACATAGTCCCAGTGCCCGCTAGGTAACCTAGATAGTCCAAGTGCCCGCTATTTAACCTACATAATTCAAGTGACTGCTAGATAGTCCAAGTGCCCAGTAGTTAACCTACATAGTCAAAGTTCCCCCTAGGTAACCTAGATCGTCCAAGTGCCCGATAGTTAACCTAGATAGTCAATGGGCCCGCTAGTTAACCAACATAGTGCAAGAGCCCGCTAGCAAACCTAGATAATCCAAGTGCCCGCTAGTTAACCTATATCGTCCAAGTGCCCGCTAGTTAACTTAGATCGTCCAAGTGCCCGCTAGTTAACCTACATAGTCAATGGGCCCGCTAGTTAACCTACATAGTGCAAGAGCCCGCTAGTTAACCTACATATTCCAAGTGCCCCCTAGTTAACCTACATAATCTAAGTTCACGTTAGCTAACCTATATAGTCTAAGTGCCCGCTAGTTATCCTAGATAGTCCAAGTGCTCACTAGTTAACCTAGATAGTCCAAGTGCTCGCTAGTTAACCTAGATAGACCAAGTGCCCGCTAGGGAACCTACCTAGTCCAAGTGCCCGATAGGGAACCTACATAGTCCAAGTGCCCGCTAGTTAACATAGATAGTCCAAGTACCCGCTGGGAAACGTACATAGTCCAAGTGCCCGCTAGTTAACGTACATAGTCCAAGTGCCCGCTAGGTAACGTAGATAGTCCAAGTGCCCGCTAGGGAACGTACATAGTCCCAGTGCCCGCAAGGTAACCTAGATAGTCCAAGTGCCCGCTATTTAACCTACATAGTCCAAGTGACTGCTAGGTAACCTAGATAGTCCAAGTGCCCAGTAGTTAACCTACATAGTCAAATTTCCCCCTAGGTAACCTAGATCGTCCAAGTGCCCGCTAGTTAACCTACATAGTCAATGGGCCCGCTAGTTAACCTACATAGTGCAAAAGCCCGCTAGCTAACCTAGATAATACAAGTGCCCGCTAGTTAACCTATATCGTCCAAGTGCCCGCTAGTTAACCTAGATCGTCCAAGTGCCCGCTAGTTAACCTACATAGTCAATGGGCCCGCTAGTTAACCTACATAGTGCAAGAGCCCGCTAGTTAACCTACCTATTCCAAGTGCCCCCTAGTTAACCTACATAATCTAAGTTCACGTTAGCTAACCTATATAGTCCAAGTGCCCGCTAGTTATCCTAGATAGTCCAAGTGCTCACTAGTTAACCTAGATAGTCCAAGTGCTCGCTAGTTAACCTAGATAGACCAAGTGCCCGCTAGGGAACCTACCTAGTCCAAGTGCCCGATAGGGAACCTACATAGTCCAAGTGCCCGCTAGTTAACATAGATAGTCCAAGTACCCGCTAGGAAACGTACATAGTCCAAGTGCCCGCTAGTTAACGTACATAGTCCAAGTGCCCGCTAGGTAACGTAGATAGTCCAAGTGCCCGCTAGGGAACGTACATAGTCCCAGTGCCCGCAAGGTAACCTAGATAGTCCAAGTGCCCGCTATTTAACCTACATAGTCCAAGTGACTGCTAGGTAACCTAGATAGTCCAAGTGCCCAGTAGTTAACCTACATAGTCAAATTTCCCCCTAGGTAACCTAGATCGTCCAAGTGCCCGCTGGTTAACCTACATAGTCAATGGGCCCGCTAGTTAACCTACATAGTGCAAAAGCCCGCTAGCTAACCTAGATAATACAAGTGCCCGCTAGTTAACCTATATCGTCCAAGTGCCCGCTAGTTAACCTAGATCGTCCAAGTGCCCGCTAGTTAACCTACATAGTCAATGGGCCCGCTAGTTAACCTACATAGTGCAAGAGCCCGCTAGTTAACCTAGATCGTACAAGTGTCCGCTACTTAACCTACATAGTCCACGTGCCAGTTAGCTAACCTAGATAGTCCAAGGGCCCGCTAGTTGACCTACATAGTCCAAGTGCCCGCTAGGGAACCTTCATAGTCCAAGTGCCACCTAGGTAACCTAGGTAGTCCAAGTGCCCGCTAGTTAACCTAGATAGTCCAAGTGCCCGTTACTTAACCTAGATAGTCCAAGTGCCCACTAGGGGATGTACTTAGTCCATGAGCCCGTTAGCTAATCTAGATAGTCCAAGTGCCCGCTAGTTAACAATGATCATCCAAGAGCTCGCTAGTTAACCTAGATAGCCCAAGTGCCCTCTAGTTAACCTATATCGTCCAAGTGCCCGCTAGTTAACCTACATAGTCCAAGGCCCGCAAGTTAACCTAGATAGTCCAAGTGCTCGCTAGTTAACCTACATAGTACAAGGGCCCACTAGTTGACCTAGATAGTCCAAGTGCCCGCTAGTTAATCTAGATAGTCCAAGTGCCCGCTAGGTAACCTAAGTAGTCCAAATGTCCGATAGGGATCCTACATAGTCCAAGTGCCCGCTAGGTAACCCAGATCGTCCAAATGCCCGTTAGTTAACCTAGATAATCCATGTGCCCTCTAGGTAACCTAGACTGTCCAAGTGCCTGCTAGGTTACCTACATATTCCAAGTGCCCGTTCGTTAACCTAGATAGTCCAAGTGCCCGTTACCTAACCTAGATAGTCCATGTGCCCGCTAGGCAACCTACATAGCCCAAGAGCCCGTTCGTTAACCTAGAAGTCCAAGTGCCCGCTAGGTAACCTAGACAGTCCACGTGCCCGCTAGGTTACCTGCATATTCCAAGTGCCCGTTCGTTAAGCTTAGATAGTCCAAGTGCCCACTAGGTAACCTACATAGTCCAAGTGCCCGCTAGGTAACCTATATAGCCCAAGTGCCCGCTAGGTAACCCAGATAGTCCAAGGGCCCGCTAGTTAACCTACATAGTCCAAGGGCTCACTTGTTCACTTTGATAGTTCAAGTGCCCGCTAGTTAACCTAGATCGTCCAAGTGCCCACTAGTTAACCTAGATTGTCCAACTGCCCGCTAGTTAACCTACATAGTCCAAGGGCCCACTAGTTAACCTAGATAGTCCAAGTGTCCTCTAGTTAACCTACATAGTCCAAGTGCCCGCTAGTTAACCTATATACCAAGTGCCCGTTTCGTAACCTAGATATTCCAAGGGCACGCTAGTTAACCTATATCTTCCAAGTGCCCGCTAGGCAACCTAGATAGTCCAAGTGCTCGCTAAGGAACCTACATAGTCCAAGTGCACGCTAGTTAACCTAGATAGTCCAAGTGCCCGCTAGTTAACCTAGATAGTCCAAGTGCCTGCTAGGTAACCTACATAGTGCAAGTGTCCGCTAGTTAACCTACATATTCCAAGTGCCCACTAGGTAACCTAGATACTGCAAGTGCCCGCTAGTTAACCTAGATAGTTCAAGTACCCGCTAGGTAACCTAGATCATCCAAGGGCCCCCTAGTTAGCCTACATAGTAAGTGCCCAGTAGTTAATCTAGATAGTCCAAGGCCCGCTAGTTAACGTAGATAGTCCAAGTGTCGCTAGTTAATCTACATAGTTCAAGGGCCCGCTAGTTAACCTACATAGTCTAAGTACCCGCTAAGAAACCTAGATAGTCCAAGTGCACGCTAGTTAACCTAGAGAGTCCAAATGCCCTCTAGTTAACCTAGATCTTCCAAGTGCCCGCTAAGAAACCTAGATAGTCCAAGTGCCCGTTACCTAACTTAGATAGTCCAATTGCCCGCTATGCAACATACATAGTCCAAGTGCCCGTTCGTTAACCTAGAAGTCCAAGTGCCCGCTAGGTAACCTAGACTCTCCAAGTGCCCGCTAGGTTACCTACATAGTCCAAATGCCCGTTCGGTAACCTGGATACTGCAAGGGCCCGCTAGTTAACCTACATAGTCAAAGTGCCCGGTAGTTAACTTACATAATTCAAGTGTCCGTAGGGAACATACATAGTCCAAGTGCCCGCTAGGGAACATACAGAGTCCAAGTGCCCGCTAGGGAACCTACATAGTCCAAGTGCCCGCTAAGGAATCTGCATAGTCCAAGGGCCCGCTAGTTAATGTAGATAGTCCAAGTGCCGCTAGTTAATCTACATAGTTCAAGGGCCCACTAGTTAACCTACATAGTCCAAGTACCCACTAGTTAACCTAGATCGTCCAAGTGTCCGCTAATTACCCTACATAGTACAAGTGACCACTAGGGAACCTAGATAGTCCAAGTGCCCGCTCTGGAACCTACATAGTCCAAGTGCCTGCTAGTGAACCTACATAGTCCAAGTGCCCGCTCTGGAACATACCTAGTCCAAGTGCCCGCTAGGGAATCTACATATTCCAAGGGCCCACTAGTTAACGTAGATAGTCCAAGTGCCGCTAGTTAACCTACATAGTCCAAGTACCCGCTTGTTAACCTAGATTGTCCAAGTGGCCGCTAGGTAACCTACATAGTCCAAGGGCCCGCTAGTTAACCTACATAATCCCAGGGCCCGCTAGTTAACCTACATCGTCCAAGGGCCCGCTAGGTAACCTAGACAGTTCAAGTGACCACTAGGTTACCTACATAGACCAAGTGCCCGTTCGTTAACCTACATAGTCCAAGTGCCCGCTAGGTAACCAATATAGTCCAAATGCCCGCTAAGGGCCCTAATTGTCCAAATGCCCGCTAGTAACCTAGATAGTCCAAGTGCTCGCTAGTTAACCTAGATAGTCCAAGTGCCCGCTAGTTAACCTAGATAGACCAAGTGCCCCCTAGGGATCCTACATAGTCCAAGTGCCCATTAGGTAACCTAGATAGTCCAAATGCCCGCTAGGGAACCCACATAGTCCAAGTGCCCGCTAGGGAACTTACATAGTCCAAGGGCCCGCTAGGGAATCTACACAGTCCAAGTGCCCGTTAGTTAACCTAGATAGTCCCAGTGCCCACTAGGTAACCTAGATAGTCCAACAGCCCGGTAGGTAACCTACATACTCCAAGTACCCGCTAGGTAACGTAGATAGTTCAAGTGCCAGCTAGGTAACCTAGATAGTCCAAGTGCCCGCTAGGTAACCTATATAATCCAAATGCCCGCTAGGGAAACTACATAGTCCAAGTGCACGTTCATTAACCTAGATAGTCCAAGTGCCCGCTGGTAACCTACATAGTCCAAGGACCCGCTAGGTAACCTTGATAGTCCAAGTGACTTCTAGTTAACCTACATAGTCCAAGTGCCCACTAGGTAACCTACATAGTCCAAGTGCCCACTAGGTAACCTAAATAATCCAAGTGCCCGCTAGTTAACCTAGATAGTCCAAGTGCCCGCTAAGCAACCTACATAGTCCAAGTGCCCGTTCGTTAACCTAGAAGTCCAAGTGCCCGCTAGGTAACCTAGACAGTCCAAGTGCCCGCTAGGTTACTTGTATATTCCAAGTGCCCGTTCGTTAACTTAGATAGTCCAAGTGCCCACTAGGTAACCTATATAGTCCAAGTGCCTGCTAGGTAACCTAGATAGTCCAAGGGCCCGCTAGTTAACCTACATAGTCCATGGGCTCACTTGTTAACTTTGATAGTCCAAGTGCCCGCTAGTTAACCTAGATTGTCCAAGTGCCCGCTAGGGATCCTTCATAATCCAAGTGCCTTCTAGGTAACCTAGATAGTCCAAGTGCTCGCTAGTTAACCTAGATAGTCCTAGTGCCCGTTAGTTAACCTAGATAGTCCAATTGCCCACTAGGGGACGTACATAGTCCATGTGCCTGCTAGGAAACTTAGATAGTCCAAGTGCCCGCTATTTAACCTACATAGTCAAATTTCCCGCTAGTTAACCTAAGTAGTACCAATGTCTGATAGGGATCCTACATAGTCCAAGTGCCCGCTAGGTTACCTAGACAGTCCTAGAGCCCGCTACTTAACCTACATAGTCCAAGTGCCCGATAGGGAACCTATATAATCCAAGTGCCCGATAGGGAACTTACATAATCCAAGTGCCCGCTAGGGAACATACACAGTCCATGTGCCCGGTAGGCAACCTACATAGTCCAAGTGCCCGTTAGTTAACCTAGATAGTCAAAGTGCCTGCTAGTTAACCTAGATAGTCCAAGTGCCCGCTAGGTAACCTACATAGTCCAAGTTTCCGCTTGGTAAACTTAATAGTCCAAATGCCCGCTAGGGAAACTACATAGTCCAAGTGCCCGCTAGTTAACCTAGATACTCCAAGTGCCTGCTAGTAAACCTACATAATCCATGGGCCAGCTAGTTAAGCTACATAGTGCAAGGGCCCGCTAGTTAACCTAGATCATGCAAGTGTCCGCTAGTTAACCTACATAGTCCACGTGTCCGCTAGGTAACCTAGATAGTCCAAGTGCCCGCTAGGGATCCTTCATAATCCAAGTGCCTGCTAGGTAACCTAGATAGTCCAAGTGCCCGATAGTTAACCTAGATAGTCCTAGTTCCCTTTAGTAAACCTAGATAGTCCAAGTGCCCGCTAGTTAACCTAGATAGTCCTAGTTCCCATTAGTTAACCTAGATAGTCCAAGTGCCCACTAGGGGACGTACAAAGTCCAAGTGGCCGCTAGTTAACCTACATAGTCCAAGGTCCACTAGTTAGCCTAGATAGTCCAAGTGCCCGCTAGTTAACCTACATAGTACAAGGGCCCGCTAGTTGACCTAGATAGTCCAAGTTCCCGCTAGTTAACCTAGATAGTCAAAGTGCCCGCTAGTTAATCTAAGTAGTACAAATGCCTGATAGGCATCCTACATAGTCCAAGTGCCCGCTAGTAAACCTACATAATCCAAGTCCCCGCTAGGTAACCTAGACAGTCCAAGTGACCATTATGTTACCTACATAGTCCAAGTGCCTGCTAGGTAAACTACATAGTCCAAGTGCCCACTAGGTAACCTAGATAGCCCAATTGCCCGCTAGCTAACCTAGACAGTCCAAGTACCCGATAGGGAACCTACATAGTCCAAGTGCCCGCTGGGAACCTACATAGTCCAAGTGCTCGCTAGGGAACCTACATAGTCCAAGTGCCCGTTAGTTAACCTAGATAGTCAAAGTGCCTGCTAGGTAACCTAAATAATCCAAGTGCCTGCTAGGGAACCTACATAGTCCAAGTGCCCGCTAGGTAACCTAGATAGTCCAATTGCCCGTTAGCTAACCTACATAGTCGAAGTGTCCGCTAGTTACCCTACATAGTCCAAGTGCCCGTTCGTTAACCTAGATAGTCCAAGTGCCCGCTAGGTAACCTAAGTAGTTTAAATGTCCGATAGGGATCCTACATAGTCCAAGTGCCCGCTGGTAATCTACATAGTCCAAGTGCCCGTTCGTTAACCTAGATAGGCCAAGTGCCCGCTAGGTAACCTAGACAGTCCAAGTGCCCGCTAGGTTACCTACATAGTCCAAGTGCACGTTCGTTAACCTAGATAGTCCAAGTGCCCGCTGGTAACCTACATAGTCCAAGGGCCCGCTAGGTAACCTAAATAATCCAAATGGCCGCTAGGGAAACTACATAGTCCAAGTGCCCGCTAGTTAACCTACATAGTCCAATTGCCCGCTAGGTAACCTAGATAGTCCAAGTGCGCGCTAGTTAACCTACATAGTCTAAGGGCCCGCTAGTTAACCTACATAGTACATGGGCCCGCTCGTTGACCTAGATAGTCCAAGTGCCCGCTAGTTAACCTAGATCGTCCAAGTGCCCGCTAGTTAACCTAAGTAGTCCAAATGTCAGATAGGGATCCTACATAGTCCAGATGCCCGCTAGGTACCCTGCATAGTCCAAGTGCCCGTTCGTTAACCTAGATAGTCAAAGGCCCGCTAGGTAACCTAGACAGTCCAAGTGCCCGCTAGGTTACCTACATAGTCCAAGTGCCCGTTCATTAACCTAGATAGTCCAAGTGCCTGCTAGGTTACCTAGACAGTCCAAGTGCCCGCTAGTTAACCTACATAGTCCAAGTGCCCAATAGGGAACCTACATAGTCCAAGTGCCCGCTAGGCAACCTACATATTCCAAGTGCCAATTAGTTAACCTAGATAGTCCAAGTGCCCACTAGGGAACGTACATAGTCCAAGTGCCCGCTAGGTAACCTACATAGTCCAAGTTCCCGATGGTAACCTAAATAGTACAAATGCCCGCTAGGGAAACTACATAGTCCAAGTGCCTGCTAGTTAACCTAGATAGTCCAAGTGCCTGTTAGTAAACCTACATAATCCATGGGCCCGCTAGTTAACCTACATAGTACAAGTGCCCGCTAGGGAAGGTACATAGTCCATGTGCCCGCTAGGTAACCTAGAGAGTGCAAGTGCCCGCTAGTTAACCTACATAGTCCAAGTGCCTGCTAGGTAACCTAGATAGTCCAAGGGTCTGATAGTTAACCTACATAGTCCAAGTGCCCGCTAGGTAACCTACATAGTGCAAGTGTCCGCTAGTTAACCTACATAGTCAAACTGACCGCTAGTTAACCTAGATAGTCCAAGTGCCCGCTAGGTAACCTACATAGTACAAGTGTCCGCTAGTTAACCTAGATCGTCCAATTGTCCGCTAGTTAACCTACATAGTCAAATTGCCCGCTAGGTAACCTAGACTGTCAAAGTGCCCGCTAGTTAACCTACATAGTCCAAGTGCCCGATAGGGAACCTACATAATCCAAGGGCCCGCTAGGCAACCTACATAGTCCAAGTGCCCGTTAGTTAACCTAGATAGTCAAAGTGCCTGCTAGGTAACCTAGATAGTCCAAGTGCACGCTAGTTAACCTAGATAGTCCAAGTGCCCGCTAGTTAACCTAGATATTCCAAGTGCCCGCTAGTTAACCTAGATAGTCCAAGTGCCCGCTAGGTAACCTACATATTACAAGTGTCCGCTAGTTAACCTAGATCATCCAATTGTCCGCTAGTTAACCTACATAGTCCAATTGCCCGCTAGGTAACCTAGACAGTCCAAGTGCCTGCTAGTTAACCTACATAGTCCAAGTGCCAGATAGGGAACCTACATAATCCAAGGGCCCGCTAGGCAACCTACATAGTCCAAGTGGCCGTTAGTTAACCTAGATAGTCAAAGTGCCTGCTAGGTAACCTAGATCGTCCAAGGGCCCCCTAGTTAGCCTACATAGTCCAAGTGCCCGCCAGGTAACCTAGATAGTCCAAGTGCCCGTTCGGTAACCTGATAGTCCAAGTGCCCTTTAGGGAACCTAGATAGTCCAAGGGCACGCTAGAAAACCTACATAGTCCATGGGCCCGCTAGTTAACCTACATAGTACAAGTGTCCGCTAGTTAACCTACATATTCCAAGTGCCCCCTAGTTAACCTACATAATCTAAGTTCACGTTAGCTAACCTATATAGTCCAAGTGCCCGCTAGTTATCCTAGATAGTCCAAGTGCTCACTAGTTAACCTAGATAGTCCAAGTGCTCGCTAGTTAACCTAGATAGACCAAGTGCCCGCTAGGGAACCTACCTAGTCCAAGTGCCCGATAGGGAACCTACATAGTCCAAGTGCCCGCTAGTTAACATAGATAGTCCAAGTAACCGCTAGGAAACGTACATAGTCCAAGTGCCCGCTAGTTAACGTACATAGTCCAAGTGCCCGCTAGGTAACGTAGATAGTCCAAGTGCCTGCTAGGGAACGTACATAGTCCCAGTGCCCGCTAGGTAACCTAGATAGTCCAAGTGCCCGCTATTTAACCTACATAGTTCAAGTGACTGCTAGGTAACCTAGATAGTCCAAGTGCCCAGTAGTTAACCTACATAGTCAAAGTTCCCCCTAGGTAACCTAGATCGTCCAAGTGCCCGATAGTTAACCTAGATAGTCAATGGGCCCGCTAGTTAACCAACATAGTGCAAGAGCCCGCTAGCAAACCTAGATAATCCAAGTGCCCGCTAGTTAACCTATATCGTCCAAGTGCCCGCTAGTTAACTTAGATCGTCCAAGTGCCCGCTAGTTAACCTACATAGTCAATGGGCCCGCTAGTTAACCTACATAGTGCAAGAGCCCGCTAGTTAACCTACCTATTCCAAGTGCCCCCTAGTTAACCTACATAATCTAAGTTCACGTTAGCTAACCTATATAGTCCAAGTGCCCGCTAGTTATCCTAGATAGTCCAAGTGCTCACTAGTTAACCTAGATAGTCCAAGTGCTCGCTAGTTAACCTAGATAGACCAAGTGCCCGCTAGGGAACCTACCTAGTTCAAGTGCCCGATAGGGAACCTACATAGTCCAAGTGCCCGCTAGTTAACATAGATAGTCCAAGTACCCGCTAGGAAACGTACATAGTCCAAGTGCCCGCTAGTTAACGTACATAGTCCAAGTGCCCGCTAGGTAACGTAGATAGTCCAAGTGCCCGCTAGGGAACGTACATAGTCCCAGTGCCCGCAAGGTAACCTAGATAGTCCAAGTGCCCGCTATTTAACCTACATAGTCCAAGTGACTGCTAGGTAACCTAGATAGTCCAAGTGCCCAGTAGTTAACCTACATAGTCAAATTTCCCCCTAGGTAACCTAGATCGTCCAAGTGCCCGCTGGTTAACCTACATAGTCAATGGGCCCGCTAGTTAACCTACATAGTGCAAAAGCCCGCTAGCTAACCTAGATAATACAAGTGCCCGCTAGTTAACCTATATCGTCCAAGTGCCCGCTAGTTAACCTAGATCGTCCAAGTGCCCGCTAGTTAACCTACATAGTCAATGGGCCCGCTAGTTAACCTACATAGTGCAAGAGCCCGCTAGTTAACCTAGATCGTACAAGTGTCCGCTACTTAACCTACATAGTCCACGTGCCAGTTAGCTAACCTAGATAGTCCAAGGGCCCGCTAGTTGACCTACATAGTCCAAGTGCCCGCTAGGGAACCTTCATAGTCCAAGTGCCACCTAGGTAACCTAGGTAGTCCAAGTGCCCGCTAGTTAACCTAGATAGTCCAAGTGCCCGTTACTTAACCTAGATAGTCCAAGTGCCCACTAGGGGATGTACTTAGTCCATGAGCCCGTTAGCTAATCTAGATAGTCCAAGTGCCCGCTAGTTAACAATGATCATCCAAGAGCTCGCTAGTTAACCTAGATAGCCCAAGTGCCCTCTAGTTAACCTATATCGTCCAAGTGCCCGCTAGTTAACCTACATAGTCCAAGGCCCGCAAGTTAACCTAGATAGTCCAAGTGCTCGCTAGTTAACCTACATAGTACAAGGGCCCACTAGTTGACCTAGATAGTCCAAGTGCCCGCTAGTTAATCTAGATAGTCCAAGTGCCCGCTAGGTAACCTAAGTAGTCCAAATGTCCGATAGGGATCCTACATAGTCCAAGTGCCCGCTAGGTAACCCAGATCGTCCAAATGCCCGTTAGTTAACCTAGATAATCCATGTGCCCTCTAGGTAACCTAGACTGTCCAAGTGCCTGCTAGGTTACCTACATATTCCAAGTGCCCGTTCGTTAACCTAGATAGTCCAAGTGCCCGTTACCTAACCTAGATAGTCCATGTGCCCGCTAGGCAACCTACATAGCCCAAGAGCCCGTTCGTTAACCTAGAAGTCCAAGTGCCCGCTAGGTAACCTAGACAGTCCACGTGCCCGCTAGGTTACCTGCATATTCCAAGTGCCCGTTCGTTAAGCTTAGATAGTCCAAGTGCCCACTAGGTAACATACATAGTCCAAGTGCCCGCTAGGTAACCTATATAGCCCAAGTGCCCGCTAGGTAACCCAGATAGTCCAAGGGCCCGCTAGTTAACCTACATAGTCCAAGGGCTCACTTGTTCACTTTGATAGTTCAAGTGCCCGCTAGTTAACCTAGATCGTCCAAGTGCCCACTAGTTAACCTAGATTGTCCAACTGCCCGCTAGTTAACCTACATAGTCCAAGGGCCCACTAGTTAACCTAGATAGTCCAAGTGTCCTCTAGTTAACCTACATAGTCCAAGTGCCCCCTAGTTAACCTATATACCAAGTGCCCGTTTCGTAACCTAGATATTCCAAGGGCACGCTAGTTAACCTATATCTTCCAAGTGCCCGCTAGGCAACCTAGATAGTCCAAGTGCTCGCTAAGGAACCTACATAGTCCAAGTGCACGCTAGTTAACCTAGATAGTCCAAGTGCCCGCTAGTTAACCTAGATAGTCCAAGTGCCTGCTAGGTAACCTACATAGTGCAAGTGTCCGCTAGTTAACCTACATATTCCAAGTGCCCACTAGGTAACCTAGATACTGCAAGTGCCCGCTAGTTAACCTAGATAGTTCAAGTACCCGCTAGGTAACCTAGATCATCCAAGGGCCCCCTAGTTAGCCTACATAGTAAGTGCCCAGTAGTTAATCTAGATAGTCCAAGGCCCGCTAGTTAACGTAGATAGTCCAAGTGTCGCTAGTTAATCTACATAGTTCAAGGGCCCGCTAGTTAACCTACATAGTCTAAGTACCCGCTAAGAAACCTAGATAGTCCAAGTGCACGCTAGTTAACCTAGAGAGTCCAAATGCCCTCTAGTTAACCTAGATCTTCCAAGTGCCCGCTAAGAAACCTAGATAGTCCAAGTGCCCGTTACCTAACTTAGATAGTCCAATTGCCCGCTATGCAACATACATAGTCCAAGTGCCCGTTCGTTAACCTAGAAGTCCAAGTGCCCGCTAGGTAACCTAGACTCTCCAAGTGCCCGCTAGGTTACCTACATAGTCCAAATGCCCGTTCGGTAACCTGGATACTGCAAGGGCCCGCTAGTTAACCTACATAGTCAAAGTGCCCGGTAGTTAACTTACATAATTCAAGTGTCCGTAGGGAACATACATAGTCCAAGTGCCCGCTAGGGAACATACAGAGTCCAAGTGCCCGCTAGGGAACCTACATAGTCCAAGTGCCCGCTAAGGAATCTGCATAGTCCAAGGGCCCGCTAGTTAATGTAGATAGTCCAAGTGCCGCTAGTTAATCTACATAGTTCAAGGGCCCACTAGTTAACCTACATAGTCCAAGTACCCACTAGTTAACCTAGATCGTCCAAGTGTCCGCTAATTACCCTACATAGTACAAGTGACCACTAGGGAACCTAGATAGTCCAAGTGCCCGCTCTGGAACCTACATAGTCCAAGTGCCTGCTAGTGAACCTACATAGTCCAAGTGCCCGCTCTGGAACATACCTAGTCCAAGTGCCCGCTAGGGAATCTACATATTCCAAGGGCCCACTAGTTAACGTAGATAGTCCAAGTGCCGCTAGTTAACCTACATAGTCCAAGTACCCGCTTGTTAACCTAGATTGTCCAAGTGGCCGCTAGGTAACCTACATAGTCCAAGGGCCCGCTAGTTAACCTACATAATCCCAGGGCCCGCTAGTTAACCTACATCGTCCAAGGGCCCGCTAGGTAACCTAGACAGTTCAAGTGACCACTAGGTTACCTACATAGACCAAGTGCCCGTTCGTTAACCTACATAGTCCAAGTGCCCGCTAGGTAACCAATATAGTCCAAATGCCCGCTAAGGGCCCTAATTGTCCAAATGCCCGCTAGTAACCTAGATAGTCCAAGTGCTCGCTAGTTAACCTAGATAGTCCAAGTGCCCGCTAGTTAACCTAGATAGACCAAGTGCCCCCTAGGGATCCTACATAGTCCAAGTGCCCATTAGGTAACCTAGATAGTCCAAATGCCCGCTAGGGAACCCACATAGTCCAAGTGCCCGCTAGGGAACTTACATAGTCCAAGGGCCCGCTAGGGAATCTACACAGTCCAAGTGCCCGTTAGTTAACCTAGATAGTCCCAGTGCCCACTAGGTAACCTAGATAGTCCAACAGCCCGGTAGGTAACCTACATACTCCAAGTACCCGCTAGGTAACGTAGATAGTTCAAGTGCCAGCTAGGTAACCTAGATAGTCCAAGTGCCCGCTAGGTAACCTATATAATCCAAATGCCCGCTAGGGAAACTACATAGTCCAAGTGCACGTTCATTAACCTAGATAGTCCAAGTGCCCGCTGGTAACCTACATAGTCCAAGGACCCGCTAGGTAACCTTGATAGTCCAAGTGACTTCTAGTTAACCTACATAGTCCAAGTGCCCACTAGGTAACCTACATAGTCCAAGTGCCCACTAGGTAACCTAAATAATCCAAATGGCCGCTAGGGAAACTACATAGTCCAAGTGCCCGCTAGTTAACCTAGATAGTCCAAGTGCCCGCTAAGCAACCTAAATAGTCAATGGGCCCGCTAGTTAACCTACATAGTGCAAGAGCCCGCTAGTTAACCTAGATCGTACAAGTGTCCGCTACTTAACCTACATAGTCCACGTGCCAGTTAGCTAACCTAGATAGTCCAAGGGCCCGCTAGTTGACCTACATAGTCCAAGTGCCCGCTAGGGAACCTTCATAGTCCAAGTGCCACCTAGGTAACCTAGGTAGTCCAAGTGCCCGCTAGTTAACCTAGATAGTCCAAGTGCCCGTTACTTAACCTAGATAGTCCAAGTGCCCACTAGGGGATGTACTTAGTCCATGAGCCCGTTAGCTAATCTAGATAGTCCAAGTGCCCGCTAGTTAACAATGATCATCCAAGAGCTCGCTAGTTAACCTAGATAGCCCAAGTGCCCTCTAGTTAACCTATATCGTCCAAGTGCCCGCTAGTTAACCTACATAGTCCAAGGCCCGCAAGTTAACCTAGATAGTCCAAGTGCTCGCTAGTTAACCTACATAGTACAAGGGCCCACTAGTTGACCTAGATAGTCCAAGTGCCCGCTAGTTAATCTAGATAGTCCAAGTGCCCGCTAGGTAACCTAAGTAGTCCAAATGTCCGATAGGGATCCTACATAGTCCAAGTGCCCGCTAGGTAACCCAGATCGTCCAAATGCCCGTTAGTTAACCTAGATAATCCATGTGCCCTCTAGGTAACCTAGACTGTCCAAGTGCCTGCTAGGTTACCTACATATTCCAAGTGCCCGTTCGTTAACCTAGATAGTCCAAGTGCCCGTTACCTAACCTAGATAGTCCATGTGCCCGCTAGGCAACCTACATAGCCCAAGAGCCCGTTCGTTAACCTAGAAGTCCAAGTGCCCGCTAGGTAACCTAGACAGTCCACGTGCCCGCTAGGTTACCTGCATATTCCAAGTGCCCGTTCGTTAAGCTTAGATAGTCCAAGTGCCCACTAGGTAACATACATAGTCCAAGTGCCCGCTAGGTAACCTATATAGCCCAAGTGCCCGCTAGGTAACCCAGATAGTCCAAGGGCCCGCTAGTTAACCTACATAGTCCAAGGGCTCACTTGTTCACTTTGATAGTTCAAGTGCCCGCTAGTTAACCTAGATCGTCCAAGTGCCCACTAGTTAACCTAGATTGTCCAACTGCCCGCTAGTTAACCTACATAGTCCAAGGGCCCACTAGTTAACCTAGATAGTCCAAGTGTCCTCTAGTTAACCTACATAGTCCAAGTGCCCGCTAGTTAACCTATATACCAAGTGCCCGTTTCGTAACCTAGATATTCCAAGGGCACGCTAGTTAACCTATATCTTCCAAGTGCCCGCTAGGCAACCTAGATAGTCCAAGTGCTCGCTAAGGAACCTACATAGTCCAAGTGCACGCTAGTTAACCTAGATAGTCCAAGTGCCCGCTAGTTAACCTAGATAGTCCAAGTGCCTGCTAGGTAACCTACATAGTGCAAGTGTCCGCTAGTTAACCTACATATTCCAAGTGCCCACTAGGTAACCTAGATACTGCAAGTGCCCGCTAGTTAACCTAGATAGTTCAAGTACCCGCTAGGTAACCTAGATCATCCAAGGGCCCCCTAGTTAGCCTACATAGTAAGTGCCCAGTAGTTAATCTAGATAGTCCAAGGCCCGCTAGTTAACGTAGATAGTCCAAGTGTCGCTAGTTAATCTACATAGTTCAAGGGCCCGCTAGTTAACCTACATAGTCTAAGTACCCGCTAAGAAACCTAGATAGTCCAAGTGCACGCTAGTTAACCTAGAGAGTCCAAATGCCCTCTAGTTAACCTAGATCTTCCAAGTGCCCGCTAAGAAACCTAGATAGTCCAAGTGCCCGTTACCTAACCTAGATAGTCCAATTGCCCGCTATGCAACATACATAGTCCAAGTGCCCGTTCGTTAACCTAGAAGTCCAAGTGCCCGCTAGGTAACCTAGACTCTCCAAGTGCCCGCTAGGTTACCTACATAGTCCAAATGCCCGTTCGGTAACCTGGATACTGCAAGGGCCCGCTAGTTAACCTACATAGTCAAAGTGCCCGGTAGTTAACTTACATAATTCAAGTGTCCGTAGGGAACATACATAGTCCAAGTGCCCGCTAGGGAACATACAGAGTCCAAGTGCCCGCTAGGGAACCTACATAGTCCAAGTGCCCGCTAAGGAATCTGCATAGTCCAAGGGCCCGCTAGTTAATGTAGATAGTCCAAGTGCCGCTAGTTAATCTACATAGTTCAAGGGCCCACTAGTTAACCTACATAGTCCAAGTACCCACTAGTTAACCTAGATCGTCCAAGTGTCCGCTAATTACCCTACATAGTACAAGTGACCACTAGGGAACCTAGATAGTCCAAGTGCCCGCTCTGGAACCTACATAGTCCAAGTGCCTGCTAGTGAACCTACATAGTCCAAGTGCCCGCTCTGGAACATACCTAGTCCAAGTGCCCGCTAGGGAATCTACATATTCCAAGGGCCCACTAGTTAACGTAGATAGTCCAAGTGCCGCTAGTTAACCTACATAGTCCAAGTACCCGCTTGTTAACCTAGATTGTCCAAGTGGCCGCTAGGTAACCTACATAGTCCAAGGGCCCGCTAGTTAACCTACATAATCCCAGGGCCCGCTAGTTAACCTACATCGTCCAAGGGCCCGCTAGGTAACCTAGACAGTTCAAGTGACCACTAGGTTACCTACATAGACCAAGTGCCCGTTCGTTAACCTACATAGTCCAAGTGCCCGCTAGGTAACCAATATAGTCCAAATGCCCGCTAAGGGCCCTAATTGTCCAAATGCCCGCTAGTAACCTAGATAGTCCAAGTGCTCGCTAGTTAACCTAGATAGTCCAAGTGCCCGCTAGTTAACCTAGATAGACCAAGTGCCCCCTAGGGATCCTACATAGTCCAAGTGCCCATTAGGTAACCTAGATAGTCCAAATGCCCGCTAGGGAACCCACATAGTCCAAGTGCCCGCTAGGGAACTTACATAGTCCAAGGGCCCGCTAGGGAATCTACACAGTCCAAGTGCCCGTTAGTTAACCTAGATAGTCCCAGTGCCCACTAGGTAACCTAGATAGTCCAACAGCCCGGTAGGTAACCTACATACTCCAAGTACCCGCTAGGTAACGTAGATAGTTCAAGTGCCAGCTAGGTAACCTAGATAGTCCAAGTGCCCGCTAGGTAACCTATATAATCCAAATGCCCGCTAGGGAAACTACATAGTCCAAGTGCACGTTCATTAACCTAGATAGTCCAAGTGCCCGCTGGTAACCTACATAGTCCAAGGACCCGCTAGGTAACCTTGATAGTCCAAGTGACTTCTAGTTAACCTACATAGTCCAAGTGCCCACTAGGTAACCTACATAGTCCAAGTGCCCACTAGGTAACCTAAATAATCCAAATGGCCGCTAGGGAAACTACATAGTCCAAGTGCCCGCTAGTTAACCTAGATAGTCCAAGTGCCCGCTAAGCAACCTACATAGTCCAAGTGCCCGTTCGTTAACCTAGAAGTCCAAGTGCCCGCTAGGTAACCTAGACAGTCCAAGTGCCCGCTAGGTTACCTGTATATTCCAAGTGCCCGTTCGTTAACTTAGATAGTCCAAGTGCCCACTAGGTAACCTATATAGTCCAAGTGCCTGCTAGGTAACCTAGATAGTCCAAGGGCCCGCTAGTTAACCTACATAGTCCATGGGCTCACTTGTTAACTTTGATAGTCCAAGTGCCCGCTAGTTAACCTAGATTGTCCAAGTGCCCGCTAGGGATCCTTCATAATCCAAGTGCCTTCTAGGTAACCTAGATAGTCCAAGTGCTCGCTAGTTAACCTAGATAGTCCTAGTGCCCGTTAGTTAACCTAGATAGTCCAATTGCCCACTAGGGGACGTACATAGTCCATGTGCCTGCTAGGAAACTTAGATAGTCCAAGTGCACGCTATTTAACCTACATAGTCAAATTTCCCGCTAGTTAACCTAAGTAGTACCAATGTCTGATAGGGATCCTACATAGTCCAAGTGCCCGCTAGGTTACCTAGACAGTCCTAGAGCCCGCTACTTAACCTACATAGTCCAAGTGCCCGATAGGGAACCTATATAATCCAAGTGCCCGATAGGGAACTTACATAATCCAAGTGCCCGCTAGGGAACATACACAGTCCATGTGCCCGGTAGGCAACCTACATAGTCCAAGTGCCCGTTAGTTAACCTAGATAGTCAAAGTGCCTGCTAGTTAACCTAGATAGTCCAAGTGCCCGCTAGGTAACCTACATAGTCCAAGTTCCCGCTTGGTAAACTTAATAGTCCAAATGCCCGCTAGGGAAACTACATAGTCCAAGTGCCCGCTAGTTAACCTAGATACTCCAAGTGCCTGCTAGTAAACCTACATAATCCATGGGCCAGCTAGTTAACCTACATAGTGCAAGGGCCCGCTAGTTAACCTAGATCGTGCAAGTGTCCGCTAGTTAACCTACATAGTCCACGTGTCCGCTAGGTAACCTAGATAGTCCAAGTGCCCGCTAGGGATCCTTCATAATCCAAGTGCCTGCTAGGTAACCTAGATAGTCCAAGTGCCCGATAGTTAACCTAGATAGTCCTAGTTCCCTTTAGTAAACCTAGATAGTCCAAGTGCCCGCTAGTTAACCTAGATAGTCCTAGTTCCCATTAGTTAACCTAGATAGTCCAAGTGCCCACTAGGGGACGTACAAAGTCCAAGTGCCCGCTAGTTAACCTAGATAGTCCTAGTTCCCATTAGTTAACCTAGATAGTCCAAGTGCCCACTAGGTGACGTACAAAGTCCAAGTGGCCGCTAGTTAACCTACATAGTCCAAGGTCCACTAGTTAGCCTAGATAGTCCAAGTGCCCGCTAGTTAACCTACATAGTACAAGGGCCCGCTAGTTGACCTAGATAGTCCAAGTTCCCGCTAGTTAACCTAGATAGTCAAAGTGCCCGCTAGTTAATCTAAGTAGTACAAATGCCTGATAGGCATCCTACATAGTCCAAGTGCCCGCTAGTTAACCTACATAATCCAAGTCCCCGCTAGGTAACCTAGACAGTCCAAGTGACCATTATGTTACCTACATAGTCCAAGTGCCTGCTAGGTAAACTACATAGTCCAAGTGCCCACTAGGTAACCTAGATAGCCCAATAGCCCGCTAGCTAACCTAGACAGTCCAAGTACCCGATAGGGAACCTACATAGTCCAAGTGCCCGCTGGGAACCTACATAGTCCAAGTGCTCGCTAGGGAACCTACATAGTCCAAGTGCCCGTTAGTTAACCTAGATAGTCAAAGTGCCTGCTAGGTAACCTAAATAATCCAAGTGCCTGCTAGGGAACCTACATAGTCCAAGTGCCCGCTAGGTAACCTAGATAGTCCAATTGCCCGTTAGCTAACCTACATAGTCGAAGTGTCCGCTAGTTACCCTACATAGTCCAAGTGCCCGTTCGTTAACCTAGATAGTCCAAGTGCCCGCTAGGTAACCTAAGTAGTTTAAATGTCCGATAGGAATCCTACATAGTCCAAGTGCCCGCTGGTAATCTACATAGTCCAAGTGCCCGTTCGTTAACCTAGATAGGCCAAGTGCCCGCTAGGTAACCTAGACAGTCCAAGTGCCCGCTAGGTTACCTACATAGTCCAAGTGCACGTTCGTTAACCTAGATAGTCCAAGTGCCCGCTGGTAACCTACATAGTCCAAGGGCCCGCTAGGTAACCTAAATAATCCAAATGGCCGCTAGGGAAACTACATAGTCCAAGTGCCCGCTAGTTAACCTACATAGTCCAATTGCCCGCTAGGTAACCTAGATAGTCCAAGTGCGCGCTAGTTAACCTACATAGTCTAAGGGCCCGCTAGTTAACCTACATAGTACATGGGCCCGCTCGTTGACCTAGATAGTCCAAGTGCCCGCTAGTTAACCTAGATCGTCCAAGTGCCCGCTAGTTAACCTAAGTAGTCCAAATGTCCGATAGGGATCCTACATAGTCCAGATGCCCGCTAGGTACCCTGCATAGTCCAAGTGCCCGTTCGTTAACCTAGATTGTCAAAGGCCCGCTAGGTAACCTAGACAGTCCAAGTGCCCGCTAGGTTACCTACATAGTCCAAGTGCCCGTTCATTAACCTAGATAGTCCAAGTGCCTGCTAGGTTACCTAGACAGTCCAAGTGCCCGCTAGTTAACCTACATAGTCCAAGTGCCCGATAGGGAACCTACATAGTCCAAGTGCCCGCTAGGCAACCTACATATTCCAAGTGCCAATTAGTTAACCTAGATAGTCCAAGTGCCCACTAGGGAACGTACATAGTCCAAGTGCCCGCTAGGTAACCTACATAGTCCAAGTTCCCGATGGTAACCTAAATAGTACAAATGCCCGCTAGGGAAACTACATAGTCCAAGTGCCTGCTAGTTAACCTAGATAGTCCAAGTGCCTGTTAGTAAACCTACATAATCCATGGGCCCGCTAGTTAACCTACATAGTACAAGTGCCCGCTAGGGAAGGTACATAGTCCATGTGCCCGCTAGGTAACCTAGAGAGTGCAAGTGCCCGATAGTTAACCTACATAGTCCAAGTGCCTGCTAGGTAACCTAGATAGTCCAAGGGTCTGATAGTTAACCTACATAGTCCAAGTGCCCGCTAGGTAACCTACATAGTGCAAGTGTCCGCTAGTTAACCTACATAGTCAAACTGACCGCTAGTTAACCTAGATAGTCCAAGTGCCCGCTAGGTAACCTACATAGTACAAGTGTCCGCTAGTTAACCTAGATCGTCCAATTGTCCGCTAGTTAACCTACATAGTCAAATTGCCCGCTAGGTAACCTAGACTGTCAAAGTGCCCGCTAGTTAACCTACATAGTCCAAGTGCCCGATAGGGAACCTACATAATACAAGGGCCCGCTAGGCAACCTACATAGTCCAAGTGCCCGTTAGTTAACCTAGATAGTCAAAGTGCCTGCTAGGTAACCTAGATAGTCCAAGTGCACGCTAGTTAACCTAGATAGTCCAAGTGCCCGCTAGTTAACCTAGATATTCCAAGTGCCCGCTAGTTAACCTAGATAGTCCAAGTGCCCGCTAGGTAACATACATATAACAAGTGTCCGCTAGTTAACCTAGATCGTCCAATTGTCCGCTAGTTAACCTACATAGTCCAATTGCCCGCTAGGTAACCTAGACAGTCCAAGTGCCTGCTAGTTAACCTACATAGTCCAAGTGCCAGATAGGGAACCTACATAATCCAAGGGCCCGCTAGGCAACCTACATAGTCCAAGTGGCCGTTAGTTAACCTAGATAGTCAAAGTGCCTGCTAGGTAACCTAGATCGTCCAAGGGCCCCCTAGTTAGCCTACATAGTCCAAGTGCCCGCCAGGTAACCTAGATAGTCCAAGTGCCCGTTCGGTAACCTGATAGTCCAAGTGCCCTTTAGGGAACCTAGATAGTCCAAGGGCACGCTAGAAAACCTACATAGTCCATGGGCCCGCTAGTTAACCTACATAGTACAAGTGTCCGCTAGTTAACCTACATATTCCAAGTGCCCCCTAGTTAACCTACATAATCTAAGTTCACGTTAGCTAACCTATATAGTCCAAGTGCCCGCTAGTTATCCTAGATAGTCCAAGTGCTCACTAGTTAACCTAGATAGTCCAAGTGCTCGCTAGTTAACCTAGATAGACCAAGTGCCCGCTAGGGAACCTACCTAGTCCACGTGCCCGATAGGGAACCTACATAGTCCAAGTGCCCGCTAGTTAACATAGATAGTCCAAGTACCCGCTAGGAAACGTACATAGTCCAAGTGCCCGCTAGTTAACGTACATAGTCCCAGTGCCCGCTAGGTAACCTAGATAGTCCAAGTGCCCGCTATTTAACCTACATAGTCCAAGTGACTGCTAGGTAACCTAGATAGTCCAAGTGCCCAGTAGTTAACCTACATAGTCAAAGTTCCCCCTAGGTAACCTAGATCGTCCAAGTGCCCGATAGTTAACCTAGATAGTCAATGGGCCCGCTAGTTAACCAACATAGTGCAAGAGCCCGCTAGCAAACCTAGATAATCCAAGTGCCCGCTAGTTAACCTATATCGTCCAAGTGCCCGCTAGTTAACCTAGATCGTCAAAGTGCCCGCTAGTTAACCTACATAGTCAATGGGCCCGCTAGTTAACCTACATAGTGCAAGAGCCCGCTAGTTAACCTACATATTCCAAGTGTCCCCTAGTTAACCTACATAATCTAAGTTCACGTTAGCTAACCTACATAGTCCAAGTGCCCGCTAGTTATCCTAGATAGTCCAAGTGCTCACTAGTTAACCTAGATAGTCCAAGTGCTCGCTAGTTAACCTAGATAGACCAAGTGCCCGCTAGGGAACCTACCTAGTCCAAGTGCCCTATAGGGAACCTACATAGTCCAAGTGCCCGCTAGTTAACATAGATAGTCCAAGTACCCGCTAGGAAACGTACATAGTCCAAGTGCCCGCTAGTTAACGTACATAGTCCAAGTGCCCGCTAGGTAACGTAGATAGTCCAAGTGCCCGCTAGGGAACGTACATAGTCCCAGTGCCCGCAAGGTAACCTAGATAGTCCAAGTGCCCGCTATTTAACCTACATAGTCCAAGTGACTGCTAGGTAACCTAGATAGTCCAAGTGCCCAGTAGTTAACCTACATAGTCAAATTTCCCCCTAGGTAACCTAGATCGTCCAAGTGCCCGCTAGTTAACCTACATAGTCAATGGGCCCGCTAGTTAACCTACATAGTGCAAGAGCCCGCTAGCTAACCTAGATAATACAAGTGCCCGCTAGTTAACCTATATCGTCCAAGTGCCCGCTAGTTAACCTAGATCGTCCAAGTGCCCGCTAGTTAACCTACATAGTCAATGGGCCCGCTAGTTAACCTACATAGTGCAAGAGCCCGCTAGTTAACCTAGATCGTACAAGTGTCCGCTACTTAACCTACATAGTCCACGTGCCAGTTAGCTAACCTAGATAGTCCAAGGGCCCGCTAGTTGACCTACATAGTCCAAGTGCCCGCTAGGGAACCTTCATCGTCCAAGTGCCACCTAGGTAACCTAGGTAGTCCAAGTGCCCGCTAGTTAACCTAGATAGTCCAAGTGCCCGTTACTTAACCTAGATAGTCCAAGTGCCCACTAGGGGATGTACTTAGTCCATGAGCCCGTTAGCTAATCTAGATAGTCCAAGTGCCCGCTAGTTAACAATGATCATCCAAGTGCTCGCTAGTTAACCTAGATAGCCCAAGTGCCCTCTAGTTAACCTATATCGTCCAAGTGCCTGCTAGTTAACCTAGATAGTCCAAGGCCCGCAAGTTAACCTAGATAGTCCAAGTGCTCGCTAGTTAACCTACATAGTACAAGGACCCACTAGTTGACCTAGATAGTCCAAGTGCCCGCTAGTTAATCTAGATAGTCCAAGTGCCCGCTAGGTAACCTAAGTAGTCCAAATGTCCGATAGGGATCCTACATAGTCCAAGTGCCCGCTAGGTAACCCAGATCGTCCAAATGCCCGTTAGTTAACCTAGATAATCCATGTGCCCTCTAGGTAACCTAGACTGTCCAAGTGCCTGCTAGGTTACCTACATATTCCAAGTGCCCGTTCGTTAACCTAGATAGTCCAAGTGCCCGTTACCTAACCTAGATATTCCATGTGCCCGCTAGGCAACCTACATAGCCCAAGAGCCCGTTCGTTAACCTAGAAGTCCAAGTGCCCACTAGGTAACCTAGACAGTCCACGTGCCCGCTAGGTTACCTGCATATTCCAAGTGCCCGTTCGTTAAGCTTAGATAGTCCAAGTGCCCACTAGGTAACCTACATAGTCCAAGTGCCCGCTAGGTAACCTATATAGCCCAAGTGCCCGCTAGGTAACCCAGATAGTCCAAGGGCCCGCTAGTTAACCTACATAGTCCAAGGGCTCACTTGTTCACTTTGATAGTTCAAGTGCCCGCTAGTTAACCTAGATCGTCCAAGTGCCCACTAGTTAACCTAGATTGTCCAACTGCCCGCTAGTTAACCTACATAGTCCAAGGGCCCACTAGTTAACCTAGATAGTCCAAGTGTCCTCTAGTTAACCTACATAGTCCAAGTGCCCGCTAGTTAACCTATATACCAAGTGCCCGTTTCGTAACCTAGATATTCCAAGGGCACGCTAGTTAACCTATATCTTCCAAGTGCCCACTAGGCAACCTAGATAGTCCAAGTGCTCGCTAAGGAACCTACATAGTCCAAGTGCACGCTAGTTAACCTAGATAGTCCAAGTGCCCGCTAGTTAACCTAGATAGTCCAAGTGCCTGCTAGGTAACCTACATAGTGCAAGTGTCCGCTAGTTAACCTACATATTCCAAGTGCCCGCTAGGTAACCTAGATACTGCAAGTGCCCGCTAGTTAACCTAGATAGTTCAAGTACCCGCTAGGTAACCTAGATCATCCAAGGGCCCCCTAGTTAGCCTACATTGTAAGTGCCCGGTAGTTAATCTAGATAGTCCAAGGCCCGCTAGTTAACGTAGATAGTCCAAGTGTCGCTAGTTAATCTACATAGTTCAAGGGCCCGCTAGTTAACCTACATAGTCTAAGTACCCGCTAAGAAACCTAGATAGTCCAAGTGCACGCTAGTTAACCTAGAGAGTCCAAATGCCCTCTAGTTAACCTAGATCTTCCAAGTGCCCGCTAAGAAACCTAGATAGTCCAAGTGCCCGTTACCTAACCTAGATAGTCCAATTGCCCGCTATGCAACATACATAGTCCAAGTGCCCGTTCGTTAACCTAGAAGTCCAAGTGCCCGCTAGGTAACCTAGACTCTCCAAGTGCCCGCTAGGTTACCTACATAGTCCAAATGCCCGTTCGGTAACCTGGATACTGCAAGGGCCCGCTAGTTAACCTACATAGTCAAAGTGCCCGGTAGTTAACTTACATAATTCAAGTGTCCGTAGGGAACATACATAGTCCAAGTGCCCGCTAGGGAACATACAGAGTCCAAGTGCCCGCTAGGGAACCTACATAGTCCAAGTGCCCGCTAAGGAATCTGCATAGTCCAAGGGCCCGCTAGTTAATGTAGATAGTCCAAGTGCCGCTAGTTAATCTACATAGTTCAAGGGCCCACTAGTTAACCTACATAGTCCAAGTACCCACTAGTTAACCTAGATCGTCCAAGTGTCCGCTAATTACCCTACATAGTACAAGTGACCACTAGGGAACCTAGATAGTCCAAGTGCCCGCTCTGGAACCTACATAGTCCAAGTGCCTGCTAGTGAACCTACATAGTCCAAGTGCCCGCTCTGGAACATACCTAGTCCAAGTGCCCGCTAGGGAATCTACATATTCCAAGGGCCCACTAGTTAACGTAGATAGTCCAAGTGCCGCTAGTTAACCTACATAGTCCAAGTACCCGCTTGTTAACCTAGATTGTCCAAGTGGCCGCTAGGTAACCTACATAGTCCAAGGGCCCGCTAGTTAACCTACATAATCCCAGGGCCCGCTAGTTAACCTACATCGTCCAAGGGCCCGCTAGGTAACCTAGACAGTTCAAGTGACCACTAGGTTACCTACATAGACCAAGTGCCCGTTCGTTAACCTACATAGTCCAAGTGCCCGCTAGGTAACCAATATAGTCCAAATGCCCGCTAAGGGCCCTAATTGTCCAAATGCCCGCTAGTAACCTAGATAGTCCAAGTGCTCGCTAGTTAACCTAGATAGTCCAAGTGCCCGCTAGTTAACCTAGATAGACCAAGTGCCCCCTAGGGATCCTACATAGTCCAAGTGCCCATTAGGTAACCTAGATAGTCCAAATGCCCGCTAGGGAACCCACATAGTCCAAGTGCCCGCTAGGGAACTTACATAGTCCAAGGGCCCGCTAGGGAATCTACACAGTCCAAGTGCCCGTTAGTTAACCTAGATAGTCCCAGTGCCCACTAGGTAACCTAGATAGTCCAACAGCCCGGTAGGTAACCTACATACTCCAAGTACCCGCTAGGTAACGTAGATAGTTCAAGTGCCAGCTAGGTAACCTAGATAGTCCAAGTGCCCGCTAGGTAACCTATATAATCCAAATGCCCGCTAGGGAAACTACATAGTCCAAGTGCACGTTCATTAACCTAGATAGTCCAAGTGCCCGCTGGTAACCTACATAGTCCAAGGACCCGCTAGGTAACCTTGATAGTCCAAGTGACTTCTAGTTAACCTACATAGTCCAAGTGCCCACTAGGTAACCTACATAGTCCAAGTGCCCACTAGGTAACCTAAATAATCCAAATGGCCGCTAGGGAAACTACATAGTCCAAGTGCCCGCTAGTTAACCTAGATAGTCCAAGTGCCCGCTAAGCAACCTACATAGTCCAAGTGCCCGTTCGTTAACCTAGAAGTCCAAGTGCCCGCTAGGTAACCTAGACAGTCCAAGTGCCCGCTAGGTTACCTGTATATTCCAAGTGCCCGTTCGTTAACTTAGATAGTCCAAGTGCCCACTAGGTAACCTATATAGTCCAAGTGCCTGCTAGGTAACCTAGATAGTCCAAGGGCCCGCTAGTTAACCTACATAGTCCATGGGCTCACTTGTTAACTTTGATAGTCCAAGTGCCCGCTAGTTAACCTAGATTGTCCAAGTGCCCGCTAGGGATCCTTCATAATCCAAGTGCCTTCTAGGTAACCTAGATAGTCCAAGTGCTCGCTAGTTAACCTAGATAGTCCTAGTGCCCGTTAGTTAACCTAGATAGTCCCAGTGCCCGCTAGGTAACCTAGATAGTCCAACAGCCCGGTAGGTAACCTACATACTCCAAGTACCCGCTAGGTAACGTAGATAGTTCAAGTGCCAGCTAGGTAACCTAGATAGTCCAAGTGCCCGCTAGGTAACCTACAAAGTCTAAGTGCCCGCTAGGTAATCTATATAGTCCAAATGACCGTTAGGTAGCCTACACAGTCCAAATTCCCGCTAGGTACCCTAGGTAATCCAAGGGCCACTAAGTAACCTACATAGCCTAGTGCCCCCTAGTTAACCTACATTATCCAAGTTCCCGATAGGGAACCTACATAGTCCAAGTGCCCGCTAGGTAACCTACATAGTCCAAATGCCCTCTAGTTAACCTACATAGTCCAAGTGTACCCGAGGGAACCTACATAATCCAAGTGCCCGCTAGGGAACCTACATAGTCCAAATGCCCGTTAGGTAACCTAGATAGTCTAAATGCCTGCCAGGAAACCCACATAGTCCAAATGCCCACTAGGTATCCTACATAGTCCAAGTGCCCGCTAGTTAACCTATATACCAAGTGCCTGCTACGTAACCTAGATAGTCCATGGGCACGCTAATTAACCTACTTAGTCCAAGTGCCCGCTAGGCAACCTAGATAGTCCAAGTGCCCGCTAAGGAACCTACATAGTCCAAGTTCACGCGAGTTAACCTAGATATTCCAATTGCCCGCTAGTTAACCTAGATAGTCCAAGTGCCCGCTACGTAACCTAGATAGTCCAAGTGCCCGCTACGTAACCTAGATAGTCCAAGTGCCCGCTAGCGAACGTACATAGTCCCAGTGCCCGCTAGGTAACCTAGATAGTTCAAGTGCCCGCTAGTTAACCTAGATAGTTCAAGTACCCGCTAGGTAACCTAAATCGTCCAATGGCCCCCTAATTAGCCTACATAGTCCAAGTGCCCGCTAGGTAACCTAGATAGTCCTTTTGCCCATTCGGTAACCTAGATAGTCCAAGGGCCCGCTAGTAAACCTACATAGTCCATGGGCCGTCTAGTTAACCTACATAGTGCAAGTGTACGCAAGTTAACCTACATATTCCAAGTGCCCGCTATTTAACCTACATAATCTAAGTGCCAGCTAGGTAACCTACATAGTAAAAGTGCCCGCTAAGGAACCTAGATAGACCAAGTGCCTGTTAGCTAACCTAGATAGTCCAAGTGGCGGCTAGGTAACCTACATATTCCAAGTGCCCGTTCGTTAACCTAGATAATTCAAGTGCCCGCTAGGTAACCTAGACAATCCAAGTGCCCGCTAGTTAACCTACATAGTCCAAGTTCCCGATAGGGAACCTACATAATCCAAGTGCCCGCTAGGCAACTTATAATCGAAATGCCCTCTAGTTAACCTACATAGTCCAAGTGCACCCGAGGGAACCTACATAATCCAAGTGCCCGGTAGGGAACCTACATAGTCCAAGTGCCCGTTAGGTAACCTAGATAGTCTAAATGCCCGCCAGGAAACCCACATAGTCCAAGTGCCCGCTAGGGAATTTACATAGTCCAAGGGCCCTCTAGGGATCCGACATAGTCCCAGTGCCCGTTAGTTAACCTAGATAGTCCAAGTGCCCGCTTGGTAACCTAGATAGTCGAACAGCCCGCTAGGTAACCTACATACTCCAAGAACCCACTAGGTAACGTAGATAGTTCAAGTGCCAGCTAGGTAACCTAGATAGTCCAAGTGCCCGCTAGGTAACCTACAAAGTCTAAGTGCCCGCTAGGTTATCTATATAGTCCAAATGCCCACTAGGGAATCTACATAGTCCAAGGGACCGCTAGTTAACGTAGATAGTCCAAGTGCCGCTAGTTAATCTACATAGTCCATGGGCCGGCTAGTTAACCTACATTGTCCAAGTACCCGCTAGTTAACCTGATCGTCCAAGTGCTCGCTAGGTAACCTACATAATCCAAGGGCCCGCTAGGTAACCTACAAAGTCTAAGTGCCCGCTAGGTTATCTATATACTCCAAATGCCCGCTAGGGTCCTACATAGTCAAAGTGCCCGCTAGGTAACCTAGATAATCCAAGTGCCCGCTAGTTAACCTATATCGTCCAATTGTCCGCTAGTTAACCTAGATCGTGCAAGTATCCGCTAGCTAACCTAAATAGTCCAAGTGCCAGTTAGCTAAACTAGATAGTCCAAAGGCCCGCTAGTTGACCTACATAGTCCAAGTGCCCGCTAGTTAATCTAGATAGTCCAAGTGCCCACAAGGTAACCTAAGTAGTCCAAATGTCCGATAGGGATCCTACATAGTCCAAGTGCCCGCTAGGTAACCTACATAGTCCAAGTGCCCGTTAGCTAACTTAGATAGTCCAAGTGCCCGCTAGTTAACATTGATCATCCAAGTGCCCGCTAGTTAATCTAGATAGTCCAAGTGCACGCTAGTTAACCTAGATAGTCCAAGTGCCCTCTAGTTAACCTAGATCGTCCAAGTGCCCGCTAGTTTACCTAGATAGTCCAAGTGCCCGCTAGGTAACCTAAGTAGTCCAAATGTCCGATAGGGATCCTACATAGTCCAAGTGCCCGCTAGGTAACCTACATAGTCCAAGTGACCGTTCGTTAACCTTGATAGTCCAAGTGCCCGCTAGGTAACCTAGACTGTCCAAGTGCCCGCTAGGTTACCTACATAGTCCAAGTGTCAGTTTGTTAACCTAGATAGTCCAAATGCCCGCTAGGAAACCTACATAGTCCAAGGGCCCGCTAGGTAACCTAGATAGTCCAAGTGCCCGCTAGGTAACCTAGATAGTCCAAGTGCCCGCTATGTAACCTAGATAGTCAAAGTGCCCGTTAGGTAACCTAGATAGTCCAAGTGCCCGCTAGGTAACTTACATTGTCCAAGTTCCCGCTAGGTAACCTAGATACTCAAAGTGCCCATTACTTTACCTAGATAGTCCAAGTGCCCGCTAAGCAACCTACATAGTCCAAGTGCCCGTTCGTTAACCTAGACAGTCCAAGTGCCCGCTAGGTTACCTGCATATTCCAAGTGCCCGTTCGTTAACCTAGATAGTCCAAGTGCCCACCAGGTAACCTACATAGTCCAAGTGACCGCTAGGTAACCTATATAGTCCAAGTGCCCGCTAGGTAACCTAGATTGTCCAAGTGCCTTCTAGTTAATCTACATAGTCCTAGGGCCCACTTGTTAACCTAGATAGTCCAAGTGTCCTCTAGTTAGCCTACATAGTCCAAGTGCCCGCTAGGTAACCTAGATTGTCCAAGTTCCCGCTCGATAACCTAGATAGTCCAAGTGCCCTTTAGGGAACCTTGATAGTCCAAGGGCCCGCTAGTAAACCTACATAGTCCATGGGCCCGCTAGTTAACCTTCATCGTGCAAGTGTCCCCTACTTTACCTACATATTCCAAGTGCCCGCTAGTTAACCTACATAATCTAAGTGCCCGTTGGCTAACCTAGATAGTCCAAGGGCCCGCTAGTTGACCTACATAGTCCATGTGCCCGCTAGTTAACCTAGATAGTCCAAGTGCCTACTAGGTAACCTACATAGTGCAAGTGTCCGCTAGTTAACCTACATAGTCCAAGAGCCCGCTAGTTAACATAGATAGTCCAAGTGCCCGCTAGGGAACCTACGTAGTCCAAGTACCCGCTAGGAAACCTAGATAGTTCAAGTACCCGCTAGGTAACCTAGATCGTCAAAGGGCCCCCTAGTTAGCCTACATAGTCCAAGTGCCCGCTAGGTAACCTACATACTCCAAGTGCCCGTTCGCTAACCTAGATAGTCCAAGTGCCGTTTAGGGAACCTAGATAGTGCAAGGTCCCGATAGTAAACCTACATAGTCCATGGGCCCGCTAGTTAACCTTCATAGTGCAAGTGTCCGCTACTTTACCTACATATTCCAAGGTCCCGCTAGTTAATCTACATAATCTAAGTGCCCGTTGGCTAACCTAGATAGTCCAAAGGCCCGCTAGTTGACCTATATAGTCAAAGTGCCAGCTAGGTAACCTAGATAGTACAAGTGCCCGCTAGGGAACCTAGATAGTCCAAGTGCCTGTTAGCTAACCTAGATAGTCCAAGTGGCGGCTAGGTAACCTACATAGTCCAAGTGCCCGTTCGTTAACCTAGATAATCCAAGTGCCCGTTCGTTAACCTAGATAATCCAAATGCCCACTAGCTAACCTAGACAGTCGAAGTGCCCGCTAGTTAACCTACATAGTCCAAGTGCCCGCTAGGCAACCTAGATAGTCCAAGTGCCCGCTAAGGAACCTACATAGTCCAAGTGCATGCTAGTTAACCTATATAGTCCAAGTGCCCGTTAGTTAACATAGATAGTCCAAGTGCCTGCTAGGTAACCTACATAGTGCAAGTGTCCGCTAGTTAACCTACATAGTCCAAGTGCCCGCTAGTTGACCTAGATAGTTCAAGTACCCGCTAGGTAATCTAGATAGTCCAAGGGCCCCCTAGTTGGCCTACATAGTCCAAGTGCCCGCTAGGTAACCTAGATAGTCCAAGTGCCTTTTCGGTAACCTAGATAGTCCAAGTGCCCTTTAGGGAACCTAGATAGTGGAAGGGCCCGCAAGTAAACCTACATAGTAAGGGCCCGCTAGTTAACCTACATATTCCAAGTGCCTGCTACTTAACCTACATAATCTAAGTGCCCGTTAGCTAACCTAGATAGTCCAAGGGCCCGCTAGTTGACCTACATAGTCCAAGTGCCAGCTAGGTATCCTAGATAGTACAAGTGCCCGCTAGGTAACCTAGATAGTCCAAGTGCCCCTTAGTTAACCTAGATAGTCCAAGTGCCCACTAGGGGACGTACTTAGTCCATGTGCCCATTAGCTAACCTAGATAGTCCAAGTGCCCGCTAGTTAACTTTGATCATCCAAGTGCCCGCTAGTTAACCTAGATAGTCCAAGTGCCCTGTAGTTAACCTAGATCGTCCAGGTGCCCGCTAGTTAACCTACATAGTCCAACGGCCCGCTAGTTAACCTACATAGTCCAAGGTCCGCTAGTTAACCTAGATAGTCCAAGTCCTCGCTAGTTAACCTACATATTACAAGGGCCCACTAGTTGACCTAGATAGTCCAAGTGCCCGCTAGCTAACCTCGATAGTCCATGTGCCCGCTAGGTATCCTAAGTAGTCCAAATATCCGATAGGGTTCCTACATAGTCCAAGTGCACTCTAGGTAACCTACATAGTCCAAGTGCCCGTTTGTTAACCTAGATAATCCAAGTGCCCGCTAGGAAACCTACATAGTCCAAGGGCCCGCTAGGTAACCTGATTGTCCTAGTGTCCGCTAGATAACCTAGAGTCCAAGTGCTCGCTAGTTAACCTACATAGTCCAAGTGCCCGTTATGTAACCTAGATAGTCAAAGTGCCCGCTAGTTAACCTAGATCGTCCAAGTGCCGGCTAGTTAACCTAGATTGTCCAAGGGCCCACTAGTTAACCTAGATAGTCCCAGTGTCCTCTAGTTAACCTACATAGTTCAAGTGCCCGCTAGTTAACCTACATATTCCAAGTGCCCCCTAGTTAACATAGATAGCCCAAGTGCCCTTTAGGGAACCTTGATAGTCCAAGGGCCCGCTAGGAAACCTACATAGTCCATGGGCCCGCTGGTTAACCTTCATAGTGCAAGTGTCCCCTACTTTACCTACATATTCCAAGTGCCCGCTAGTTAACCTACATAATCTAAGTGCCCGTTGGCTAACCTAGATAGTCCAAGGGCCCGCTAGTTGACCTACATAGTCCATGTGCCCGCTAGTTAACCTAGATAGTCCAAGTGCCTACTAGGTAACCTACATAGTGCAAGTGTCCGCTAGTTAACCTACATAGTCCAAGAGCCCGCTAGTTAACATAGATAGTCCAAGTGCCCGCTAGGGAACCTACGTAGCCCAAGTACCCGCTAGGAAACCTAGATAGTTCAAGTACCCGCTAGGTAACCTAGATCGTCAAAGGGCCCCCTAGTTAGCCTACATAGTCCAAGTGCCCGCTAGGTAACCTACATACTCCAAGTGCCCGTTCGGTAACCTAGATAGTCCAAGTGCCGTTTAGGGAACCTAGATAGTGCAAGGTCCCGATAGTAAACCTACATAGTCCATGGGCCCGCTAGTTAACCTTCATAGTGCAAGTGTCCGCTACTTTACCTACATATTCCAAGGTCCCGCTAGTTAATCTACATAATCTAAGTGCCCGTTGGCTAACCTAGATAGTCCAAAGGCCCGCTAGTTGACCTATATAGTCAAAGTGCCAGCTAGGTAACCTAGACAGTACAAGTGCCCGCTAGGGAACCTAGATAGTCCAAGTGCCTGTTAGCTAACCTAGATAGTCCAAGTGGCGGCTAGGTAACCTACATAGTCCAAGTGCCCGTTCGTTAACCTAGATAATCCAAGTGCCCGTTCGTTAACCTAGATAATCCAAATGCCCACTAGCTAACCTAGACAGTCGAAGTGCCCGCTAGTTAACCTACATAGTCCAAGTGCCCGCTAGGCAACCTAGATAGTCCAAGTGCCCGCTAAGGAACCTACATAGTCCAAGTGCACGCTAGTTAACCTATATAGTCCAAGTGCCCGCTAGTTAACATAGATAGTCCAAGTGCCTGCTAGGTAACCTACATAGTGCAAGTGTCCGCTAGTTAACCTACATAGTCCAAGTGCCCGCTAGTTGACCTAGATAGTTCAAGTACCCGCTAGGTAATCTAGATAGTCCAAGGGCCCCCTAGTTGGCCTACATAGTCCAAGTGCCCGCTAGGTAACCTAGATAGTCCAAGTGCCTTTTCGGTAACCTAGATAGTCCAAGTGCACTTTAGGGAACCTAGATAGTGGAAGGGCCCGCAAGTAAACCTACATAGTCCAAAGGCCCGCTAGTTAACCTACATATTCCAAGTGCCCGCTAGTTAACCTACATAATCTAAGTGCCCGTTAGCTAACATAGATAGTCCAAGGGCCCGCTAGTTGACCTACATAGTCCAAGTGCCAGCTAGGTATCCTAGATAGTACAAGTGCCCGCTAGGTAACCTAGATAGTCCAAGTGCCCGTTAGTTAACCTAGATAGTCCAAGTGCCCACTAGGGGACGTACTTAGTCCATGTGCCCATTAGCTAACCTAGATAGTCCAAGTGCCCGCTAGTTAACTTTGATCATCCAAGTGCCCGCTAGTTAACCTAGATAGTCCAAGTGCCCTGTAGTTAACCTAGATCGTCCAGGTGCCCGCTAGTTAACCTACATAGTCCAACGGCCCGCTAGTTAACCTACATAGTCCAAGGTCCGCTAGTTAACCTAGATAGTCCAAGTCCTCGCTAGTTAACCTACATATTACAAGGGCCCACTAGTTGACCTAGATAGTCCAAGTGCCCGCTAGCTAACCTAGATAGTCCATGTGCCCGCTAGGTATCCTAAGTAGTCCAAATATCCGATAGGGTTCCTACATAGTCCAAGTGCACTCTAGGTAACCTACATAGTCCAAGTGCCCGTTTGTTAACCTAGATAATCCAAGTGCCCGCTAGGAAACCTACATAGTCCAAGGGCCCGCTAGGTAACCTAGATAGTCAAAGTGCCCGCTAGTTAACCTAGATCGTCCAAGTGCCGGCTAGTTAACCTAGATTGTCCAAGGGCCCACTAGTTAACCTAGATAGTCCCAGTGTCCTCTAGTTAACCTACATAGTTCAAGTGCCCGCTAGTTAACCTACATATTCCAAGTGCCCCCTAGTTAACATAGATAGCCCAAGTGCCCTTTAGGGAACCTTGATAGTCCCAGGGCCCGCTAGTAAACCTACATAGTCCATGGGCCCGCTGGTTAACCTTCATAGTGCAAGTGTCCCCTACTTTACCTACATAGTCCATGTGCCCGCTAGTTAACCTAGATAGTCCAAGTGCCTACTAGGTAACCTACATAGTGCAAGTGTCCGCTAGTTAACCTACATAGTCCAAGAGCCCGCTAGTTAACATAGATAGTCCAAGTGCCCGCTAGGGAACCTACGTAGTCCAAGTACCCGCTAGGAAACCTAGATAGTTCAAGTACCCGCTAGGTAAACTAGATCGTCAAAGGGCCCCCTAGTTAGCCTACATAGTCCAAGTGCCCGCTAGGTAACCTACATACTCCAAGTGCCCGTTCGGTAACCTAGATAGTCCAAGTGCCGTTTAGGGAACCTAGATAGTGCAAGGTCCCGATAGTAAACCTACATAGTCCATGTGCCCGCTAGTTAACCTTCATAGTGCAAGTGTCCGCTACTTTACCTACATATTCCAAGGTCCCGCTAGTTAATCTACATAATCTAAGTGCCCGTTGGCTAACCTAGATAGTCCAAAGGCCCGCTAGTTGACCTATATAGTCAAAGTGCCAGCTAGGTAACCTAGATAGTACAAGTGCCCGCTAGGGAACCTAGATAGTCCAAGTGCCTGTTTGCTAACCTAGATAGTCCAAGTGGCGGCTAGGTAACCTACATAGTCCAAGTGCCCGTTCGTTAACCTAGATAATCCAAGTGCCCGTTCGTTAACCTAGATAATCCAAATGCCCACTAGCTAACCTAGACAGTCGAAGTGCCCGCTGGTTAACCTACATAGTCCAAGTGCCCGCTAGGCAACCTAGATAGTCCAAGTGCCCGCTAAGGAACCTACATAGTCCAAGTGCACGCTAGTTAACCTATATAGTCCAAGTGCCCGCTAGTTAACATAGATAGTCCAAGTGCCTGCTAGGTAACCTACATAGTGCAAGTGTCCGCTAGTTAACCTACATAGTCGAAGTGCCCGCTAGTTGACCTAGATAGTTCAAGTACCTGCTAGGTAATCTAGATATTCCAAGGGCCCCCTAGTTGGCCTACATAGTCCAAGTGCCCGCTAGGTAACCTAGATAGTCCAAATGCCTTTTCGGTAACCTAGATAGTCCAAGTGCCCTTTAGAGAACCTAGATAGTGGAAGGGCCCGCAAGTAAACCTACATAGTCCAAGGGCCCGCTAGTTAACTTACATATTCCAAGTGCCCGCTAGTTAACCTTCATAATCTAAGTGCCCGTTAGCTAACCTAGATAGTCCAAGGGCCCGCTAGTTGACCTACATAGTCCAAGTGCCAGCTAGGTATCCTAGATAGTACAAGTGCCCGCTAGGTAACCTAGATAGTCCAAGTGCCCGTTAGTTAACCTAGATAGTCCAAGTGCCCACTAGGGGACGTACTTAGTCCATGTGCCCATTAGCTAACCTAGATAGTCCAAGTGCCCGCTAGTTAACTTTGATCATCCAAGTGCCCGCTAGTTAACCTAGATAGTCCAAGTGCCCTGTAGTTAACCTAGATCGTCCAGGTGCCCGCTAGTTAACCTACATAGTCCAACGGCCCGCTAGTTAACCTACATAGTCCAAGGTCCGCTAGTTAACCTAGATAGTCCAAGTCCTCGCTAGTTAACCTACATATTACAAGGGCCCACTAGTTGACCTAGATAGTCCAAGTGCCCGCTAGCTATCCTAGATAGTCCATGTGCCCGCTAGGTATCCTAAGTAGTCCAAATATCCGATAGGGTTCCTACATAGTCCAAGTGCACTCTAGGTAACCTACATAGTCCAAGTGCCCGTTTGTTAACCTAGATAATCCAAGTGCCCGCTAGGAAACCTACATAGTCCAAGGGCCCGCTAGGTAACCTAGATAGTCCTAGTGTCCGCTAGATAACCTAGAGTCCAATTGCTCGCTAGTTAACCTACATAGTCCAAGTGCCCGTTATGTAACCTAGATAGTCAAAGTGCCCGCTAGTTAACCTAGATCGTCCAAGTGCCGGCTAGTTAACCTAGATTGTCCAAGGGCCCACTAGTTAACCTAGATAGTCCCAGTGTCCTCTAGTTAACCTACATAGTCCAAGTGCCCGCTAGTTAACCTAAATATTCCAAGTGCCCCCTAGTTAACATAGATAGCCCAAGTGCCCGCTAGGGAACTTACAAGTCCAAGTGCCCGCTAGGCAACCTATGTGGTCCAAGTGCCCGAAAAGGAACCTACATAATCCAAGTGCACGCTAGTTAACCTAGATAGTCCAAATGCCCGCTAGTTAACCTAGATACTCCAAGTGCCTGCTAGGTAACCTACATAGTGCAAGTGTCCACTAGTTAACCTACATATTCCAAGTGCCCGCTAGTTAACATAGATAGTCCAAGTGCCCGCTAGGGAACGTACTTAGTCCAAGTGCCCGCGAGGTAACCTAGATAGTGCAAGTGCCCGCTAGTTAACCTAGATAGTTGAAGTACCCGCTAGTTAACCTAGATCGTCCAAGGGTCCCCTAGTTAGCCTACATAGTCCAAGTGCCCGCTAGGTAACCTAGATAGTCAAAGTGCCCGTTCGGTAACCTAGATAGTCTAAGTGCCCTTTAGGGAACCTAGATAATCCAAGGGCCCGCTAGTAAACCTACATAGTCCATGGGTCCGCTAGTTAACCTACATAGTGCAAGTGTCCGCTAGTTAACCTACATATTCCAAGTGCCCGCTATTTAACCTACATAATCTAAGTGGCAGCTAGGTAACCTAGATAGTAAAAGTGCCTGCTAGGGAATCTAGATAGTTCAAGTGCCTGTTAGCTAACCTAGATAGTCCAAGTGGCGGCTAGGTAACCTACATAGTCCAAGTGCCCGTTCGTTAACCTAGATAACCCAAGTGCCCGCTAGGTAACCTAGACAGTCCAAGTGCCTGCTAGTTAACCTACGTAGTCCAAGTGCCCGATAGGGAACCTACATAATCCACGTGCCTGCTCGGCAACCTACATACTCCAGGTGCCGTTAGTTAACCTAGATTGTCAAAGTGCCTGCTAGGTAACCTAGATAGTCCAAGTGCCCGCTAGGTAACCTACATAGTCCATGTTCCCGATGGTAACCTAAATAGTCCAAATGCCCGCTAGGGAAACTACATAGGCCAAGTGCCTGCTAGTTAACCTAGATAGTCCAAGTGCCGGGTAGTAAACCTACATAATCCATGGGCCCGCTAGTTTACTTACATAGTGCAAGGGCCCACTAGTTAACCTAGATCGTGCAAGTGTCCGCTAGATAGCCTATATAGTCCAAGTGCCCGCTACGTAACCTAGATAGTCCAAGGGCACGCTAGTTAACCTACATAGTGCAAGTGCCCGCTAGGCAACCTAGATAGTCCAAGTGCCCGCTAGGTAACCTACATAGTCCAAGTTCCCACGAGGTAACCTAGATAGTCCAAGTGCCCGTTACCTAACCTAGATAGTCCAATTGCCCGCTATGCAACAAACATAGTCCAAGTGCCCGTTTGTTAACCTAGAAGTCCAAGTGCCCGCTAGGTAACCTAGACTCTCCATGTGCCCGCTAGGTTACCTACATAGTCCAAGTGCCCGCTAGGTAACCTAGATAGTCCAAGGGCCCGCTAGTTAACCTACATAGTCCATGTGCCCCGTAGTTAACTTACATAGTTCAAGTGTCCATAGGGAATATACATAGCCCAAGTGCCCGCTCTGGAACTTACATAGTCCAAGTGCCTGCTAGGGAACCTACATAGTCCAAGTGCCCGCGCTGGAACATACATAGTCCAAGTGCCCGCTAGGTAATCTACATAGTCCATGGTCCCGCTAGGTAACCTAGATAGTCCAAGTGTCCGCTAGATAACCTAGAGTCCATGTGCTCGCTAGTTAACCTAGATCGTCCAAGTGCCCGCAATGTAACCTAGATAGACAAAGTGCCCGTTAGGTAACCTAGATAGTCCAAGTGCCCGCAATGTAACCTAGATAGTCAAAGTGCCCGTTAGGTAACCTAGATAGTCCAAGTGCCCGCTAGGTAACTTACATTGTCCAAGTTCCCGCTAGGTAAACTAGATACTCAAAGTGCTCGTTACCTAACCTAGATAGTCCAAGTGCCCGCTAGGCAACCTACATAGTCCAAGAGCCCGTTCGTTAACCAAGAAGTCCAAGTGCCCCCTAGGTAACCTAGACAGTCCAAGTGCCCGCTAGGTTACCTGCATATTCCAAGTGCCCATTCGTTAACCTAGAGAGTCCAAGTACCCACTAGGTAACCTACATAGTCCAAGTGCCCGTTACGTAACCTATATAGTCCAAGTGCCTGCTAGGTAACCGAGATAGTCCAAGGGCCCGCTAGTTAACCTACATAGTCCAAGGGCTCACTTGTTCACTTTGATAGTACAAGTGCCCGCTAGATAACCTAGATCTTCCAAGTGCCCGCTAGTTAACCTAGATTGTCCAAGTACCCGCTAGTTAACCTACATAGTCCAAGGGCCCATTAGTTAACCTAGATAGTCCAAGTGTCCTCTAGTCAACCTACATAGTCAAAGTGCCCGCTAGTTAACCTATATACCAAGTGCCCGCTCTGTAACCTAGATATTCCAAGGGCACGCTAGTTAACCTATATCGTCCAAGTGCCCGCTAGGCAACCTAGATAGTCCAAGTGCCCGCTAAGGAACATACATAGTCCAATTGCACGCTAGTTATTGTAGATAGTCCAAGTACCCGCTAGTTAACCTAGATAGTCCAAGTGCCTGCTAGGTAACCTACATAGTGCAAGTGTCCGCTAGTTAACTTACATATTCCAAGTGCCCGCTAGATAACATAGATAGTCCAAGTGCCCGCTAGGGAACGTACATAGTCGAAGTGCCCGCTCTGGAACATATATATTCCAAGTGACCGCTAGGGAATTTACATAGTCCAAGGGCCCGCTAGTTAACGTAGATAGTCCAAGTGCCGCTAGGTAATCTACATAGTCCAAAGGCCCGCTAGTTAACCTACATAGTCCATGTACCCGCTAGTTTACCTAGATCTTTCAAGTGCACGCTTGTTAACCTACATAATCCAAGGGCCCGCTAGTTAACCTACATAGTCCAAGGGCCCGCTAGTTAACCTACATCGTCCAAGGGCCCGCTAGTTAACCTAGATAGTCCAAGTGCCCGCTAGTTAACCTACATAGTCCAAGTGCCCCCAAGGTAACCTAGGCAGTTCAAGTGACCACTAGGTTACCTACATAGTCCAAGTGCTTGTTCGTTAACCGACATAGTCCAAGTGCCCGCTAGGTAACCTGTATAGTCCAAATGCCCGCTAGGGACCCTAATAGTCTAAGTGTCCGCTAGTTATCCTAGATAGTCCAAGTGCTTGCTAGTTACCTAGATAGTCCAAGTGCCCACTAGTTAACCTAGATAGACCAAGTGCTCGCTAGGGAACCTACCTAGTCCAAGTGCCCGATAGGGAACTTACATAGTCCAAGGGCCCGCTAGGGAACCTACATAGTGCATGTGCCCGTTAGTTAACCTAGATAGTCCAATGCCTGCTAGGTCACCTAGAGAGTCCAACAGCCCGCTAGGTAACCTACATACTCCAAGAACCCGCTAGGCAACGTAGGTAGTTCAAGTGCCAGCTAGGTAACCTAGATAGTCCAAGTGCCCGCTAGGTAACCTACAAAGTCTAAGTTCCCACAAGGTTATCTATATAGTCCAAATGCCCGCTAGGGAACCTACATAGTCCAAGTGCCCTCTAGGTAACCTAGATAATCCAAGTGCCCGCTAGTTAACCTATATCCTCCAAGTGCCCGCTAGTTAACCTAGATAGTCCTAGTGCCCGTTAGTTAACCTAGAGTGTCCAAGTGCCCACTAGGGGACGTACTTAGTCCAAGTGCCCGTTAGCTAACCTAGATAGTCCAAGTGCCCGCTAGTTAACATTGATCATCCAAGTGCCCACCAGTTAAACTACATAGTCCAAGTGCTCGTTAGTTAACCTACATAGTACAAGGGCCCGCTAGTTGACCTAGATAGTCCAAGTGCCCGCTAGGTAACCTACATAGTCCAAGTTCCCACGAGGTAACCTAGATAGTCCAAGTGCCCGTTACCTAACCTAGATAGTCCAATTGCCCGCTATGCAACATACATAGTCCAAGTGCCCGTTTGTTAACCTAGAAGTCCAAGTGCCCGCTAGGTAACCTAGACTCTCCAAGTGCCCGCTAGGTTACCTACATAGTCCAAGTGCCCGCTAGGTAACCTAGATAGTCCAAGGGCCCGCTAGTTAACCTACATAGTCCATGTGCCCGGTAGTTAACTTACATAGTTCAAGTGTCCATAGGAAATATACATAGCCCAAATGCCCGCTCTGGAACCTACATAGTCCAAGTGCCTGCTAGGGAACCTACATAGTCCAAGTGCCCGCGCTGGAACATACATAGTCCAAGTGCCCGCTAGGGAATCTACATAGTCCAAGGGCCGGCTAGTTAACGTAGATAGTCCAAGTGCCGCTAGTTAATCTACATAGTCCAAGGGCCCGCTAGTTAACCTACATAGTCCAAGTACCCGCTAGTTAACCTAGATCGTCCAAGTACCCGCGAGGTAACCTAGATAGTCCAAGGGCCCGCTAGTTAACCTACATAGTCCATGTGCCCGGTAGTTAACTTACATAGTTCAAGTGTCCATAGGGAATATACATAGCCCAAGTGCCCGCTCTGTAACCTACATAGTCCAAGTGCCTGCTAGGGAACCTACATAGTCCAAGTGCCCGCGCTGGAACATACATAGTCCAAGCGCCCGCTATGGAATCTACATAGTCCAAGGGCCTGCTAGTTAACCTAGATAGTCCAAGGGCCCGCTAGGTAACCTAGATAGTCCAAGTGTCCGCTAGATAACCTAGAGTCCATGTGCTCGCTAGTTAACCTAGATCGTCCAAGTGCCCGCAATGTAACCTAGATAGTCAAAGTGCCCGTTAGGTAACCTAGATAGTCCAAGTGCCCGCTAGGTAACTTACATTGTCCAAGTTCCCGCTAGGTAAACTAGATACTCAAAGTGCTCGTTACCTAACCTAGATAGTCCAAGTGCCCGCTAGGCAACCTACGTAGTCCAAGTGCCCATTCGTTAACCTAGATAGTCCAAGTACCCACTAGGTAACCTACATAGTCCAAGTGCCCGTTAGGTAACCTATATAGTTCAAGGGCCCGCTAGTTAACCTACATAGTCCAAGGGCTTACTTGTTCACTTTCATAGTCCAAGTGCCCGCTAGTTAACCTAGATCTTCCAAGTGCCCGCTAGTTAACCTAGATTGTCCAAGTACCTGCTAGTTAACCTACATAGTCCAAGGGCCCACTAGTTAACCTAGATAGTCCAAGTGTCCTCTAGTCAACCTACATAGTCAAAGTGCCCGCTAGTTAACCTATATACCAAGTGCCCGCTATGTAACCTAGATATTCCAAGGGCACGCTAGTTAACCTATATCGTCCAAGTGCCCGCTAGGCAACCTAGATAGTCCAAGTGCCCGCTAAGGAACCTACATAGTCCAATTGCACGCTAGTTATTGTAGATAGTCCAAGTACCCGCTAGTTAACCTAGATAGTCCAAGTTCCTGCTAGGTAACCTACATAGTGCAAGTGTCCGCTAGTTAACCTACATATTCCAAGTGCCCGCTAGTTAACATAGATAGTCCAAGTGCCCGCTAGGGAACGTACATAGTCCAAGTGCCCGCTAGGTAACCTAGATACTGCAAGTGCCCTCTAGTTAACCTAGATAGTTCAAGTACCCTCTAGGTAACCTAGATTGTCCAAGGGCCCCCTAGTTAGCCTATATAGCCCAAGTGTCTGCTAGGTAACCTATAGAGTCCAAGTACTGCTAGTTAATCTACATAGTCCAAGGGCCCGCTAGTTAACCTACATAGTCCAAGTGCCGCTAGGGAACCTAGATAGTCTAAGTGCCCGCTCTGGAACATACATAGTCCAAGTGCCTGCTAGGGAACCTACATAGTCGAAGTGCCCGCTCTGGAACATACATATTCCAAGTGCCCGCTAGGGAATCTACATAGTCCAAGGGCCCGCTAGTTAACCTACATAGTCCAAGTACCCACTAGTTTACCTAGATCTTTCAAGTGCACGCTTGTTAACCTACATAGTCCAAGGGCCCGCTAGTTAACCTACATAGTCCAAGGGCCCGCAAGTTAACCTACATCGTCCAAGGGCCCGCTAGTTAACCTAGATAGTCCAAGTGCCCGCTAGTTAACCTACATAGTCCAAGTGCCCGCTAGGTAACCTAGACAGTTCAATGACCACTAGGTTACCTACATAGTCCAAGTGCCTGTTCGTTAACCGACATAGTCCAAGTGCCCGCTAGGTAACCTATATAGTCCAAATGCCCGCTAGGGACCCTAATAGTCTAAGTGTCCGCTAGTTATCCTAGATAGTCCAAGTGCTTGCTAGTTAACCTAGATAGTCCAAGTGCCCACTAGTTAACCTAGATAGACCAAGTGCCCGCTAGGGAACCTACCTAGTCCAAGTGCCCGATAGGGAACTTACATAGTCCAAGGGCCCGCTAGGGAACCTACATAGTCCATGTGCCCGTTAGTTAACCTAGATAGTCCAATGCCTGCTAGGTAACCTAGAGAGTCCAACAGCCCGCTAGGTAACCTACATACTCCAAGAACCCGCTAGGCAACGTAGGTAGTTCAAGTGCCAGCTAGGTAACCTAGATAGTCCAAGTACCCGCTAGGTAACCTACAAAGTCTAAGTTCCCACAAGGTTATCTATATAGTCCAAATGCCCGCTAGGGAACCTACATAGTCCAAGTGCCCGCGAGGTAACCTAGATAATTCAAGGGACCGCTAGTTAACCTATATCGTCCAAGTGCCCGCTAGTTAACCTAGATAGTCCTAGTGCCTGTTAGTTAACCTAGAGTGTCCAAGTGCCCACTAGGGGACGTACTTAGTCCAAGTGCCCGTTAGCTAACCTAGATAGTCCAAGTGCCCGCTAGTTAACATTGATCATCCAAGTGCCCGCTAGTTAAACTACATAGTCCAAGTGCTCGCTAGTTAACCTACATAGTACAAGGGCCCGCTAGTTGACCTAGATAGTCCAAGTGCCCGCTAGGTAACCTACATAGTCCAAGTTCCCACGAGGTAACCTAGATAGTCCAAGTGCCCGTTACCTAACCTAGATAGTCCAATTGCCCGCTATGCAACATACATAGACCAAGTGCCCGTTTGTTAACCTAGAAGTCCAAGTGCCCGCTAGGTAACCTAGACTGTCCAAGTGCCCGCTAGGTTACTTACATAGTCCAAGTGCCCGCTAGGTAACCTAGATAGTCCAAGGGCCCGCTAGTTAACCTACATAGTCCATGTGCCCGGTAGTTAACTTACATAGTTCAAGTGTCCATAGGGAATATACATAGCCCAAGTGCCCGCTCTGGAACCAACATAGTCCAAGTGCCTGCTAGGGAACCTACAAAGTCCAAGTGCCCGCGCTGGAACATACATAGTCCAAGTGCCCGCTAGGGAATCTACATAGTCCAAGGGCCCGCTAGTTAACGTAGATAGTCCAAGTGCCGCTAGTTAATCTACATAGTCCAAGGGCCCGCTAGTTAACCTACATAGTCCAAGTACCCGCTAGTTAACCTAGATCGTCCAAGTGCCCGCGAGGTAACCTACATAGTCCAAGGGCCCGCTAGTTAACCTACATAGTCCAAGGGCCCGCTAGTTAACCTACATAGTCCAAGTGCCCGCTAGGTAACCTAGACAGTTCAAGTGACCACTAGGTTACCTACATAGTCCAAGTGCCCGTTCGTTAATCTACATAGTCCAAATGCCCGCTAGGTAACCAATATAGTCCAAATGCCCGCTAGGGGCCCTAATAGTCCAAATGGCCGCTAGGTAACGTACATAGTCCAATGGACCCTTTCGTTAACCTAGATAGTCCAAGTGCTCGCTAGTTAACCTAGATGTACCAAGTGTCCGCTAGGGAACCTATCTAGTCCAAGTACCCGCTAGGAATCCTACATAGTCCAAGTGCCCGCTAGGTAACATAGATAGTCCAAGTGCCCGCTAGGGAATGTACATAGTCCAAGTGCTCGCTAGTTAACCTAAATAGTCCAAGTGCCCGCTAGTTAACCCAAATAGACCAAGTGCCCGCTAGGGAACCTACCTAGTCCAAGTGCCCGATAGGGAACCTACATAGTCCAAGTGCCCGTTAGTTAACCTAGATAGTCCAATGCCTGCTAGGTAACCTAGATAGTCCAACAGCCCGCTAGGTAACCTACATACTCAAAGAACCGGCTAGGCAACGTAGATAGTTCAAGTGCCAGCTAGGTAACCTAGATAGTCCAAGTGCCCGCTAGGTAACCTACAAAATCTAAGTGCCCGCTAGGTTATCTATATAGTCCAAATGCCCGCTAGGGAACCTACATAGTTCAAGTACCCGCTAGGTAACCTAGATCGTCAAAGGGCCCCCTAGTTAGCCTACATAGTCCAAGTGCCCGCTAGGTAACCTAGATTGTCCAAGTTCCCGCTCGGTAGCCTAGACAGTCCAAGTGCCCTTTAGGGAACCTTGATAGTCCAAGGGCCCGCTAGTAAACCTACATAGTCCATGGGCCCGCTAGTTAACCTTCATAGTGCAAGTGTCCGCTACTTTACCTACATAATCCAAGTGCCCGCTAGTTAACCTACATAATCTAAGTGCCCGTTGGCTAACCTAGATAGTCCAAGGGCCCGCTAGTTGACCTACATAGTCCATGTGCCCGCGAGTTAACCTAGATAGTCCAAGTGCCTACTAGGTAACCTACATAGTGCAAGTGTCCGCTAGTTAACCTACATAGTCCAAGAGCCCGCTAGTTAACATAGATAGTCCAAGTGCCCGCTAGGGAAGGTACATTGTGCAAGTGTCCGCTAGTTAACCTAGATCGTCCAATGGCTGCTAGGTAACCTAGATAGTCCAACAGCCCGCTAGGTAACCTACATACTCAAAGAACCGGCTAGGCAACGTAGATAGTTCAAGTGCCAGCTAGGTAACCTAGATAGTCCAAGTGCCCGCTAGGTAACCTACAAAGTCTAAGTGCCCGCTAGGTTATCTATATAGTCCAAATGCCCGCTAGGGAACCTAAATAGTTCAAGTACCCGCTAGGTAACCTAGATCGTCAAAGGGCCCCCTAGTTAGCCTACATAGTCCAAGTGCCCGCTAGGTAACCTAGATTGTCCAAGTTCCCGCTCGGTAGCCTAGACAGTCCAAGTGCCCTTTAGGGAACCTTGATAGTCCAAGGGCCCGCTAGTAAACCTACATAGTCCATGGGCCCGCTAGTTAACCTTCATAGTGCAAGTGTCCGCTACTTTACCTACATATTCCAAGTGCCCGCTAGTTAACCTACATAATCTAAGTGCCCGTTGGCTAACCTAGATAGTCCAAGGGCCCGCTAGTTGACCTACATAGTCCATGTGCCCGTGAGTTAACCTAGATAGTCCAAGTGCCTACTAGGTAACCTACATAGTGCAAGTGTCCGCTAGGGAACCTACATAGTCCAAGTACCCGCTAGGAAACCTAGATAGTTCAAGTACCCGCTAGGTAACCTAGATCGTCAAAGGGCCCCCTAGTTAGCCTACATAGTCCAAGTGCCCGCTAGGTAACCTAGATAGTCCAAGTGCCCGCTCGGTAACCTAGATAGTCCAAGTGCCCTTTAGGGAACCTAGATAGTGCAAGGGCCCGATAGTAAACCTACATAGTCCATGGGCCCGCTAGTTAACTTCATAGTGCAAGTGTACGCTACATAACCTACATATTCCAAGTTCCCGCTAGTTAACCTACATAATCTAAGTGCCCGTTGGCTAACCTAGATAGTCCAAAGGCCCGCTAGTTGACCTATATAGTCAAAGTGCCAGCTAGGTAACCTAGATTGTACAAGTGCCCGCTAGGGAACCTAGATAGTCCAAGTGCCTGTTAGCTAACCTAGATAGTCCAAGTGGCGGCTAGGTAACCTACATAGTCCAAGTGCCCGTTCGTTAACCTAGATAATCCAAGTGCCCGTTCGTTAACCTAGATAATCCAAATGCCCACTAGCTAACCTAGACAGTCGAAGTGCCCGCTAGTTAACCGACATAGTCCAAGTGCCCGATAGGGAACCTACATAATCCAAGTGCCTGCCAGGCAACCTACATAGTCCAAGTGCCCGTTAGTTAACCTAGATAGTCAAAGTGCCTGCTAGGTAACCTAGATAGTCCAAGTGCCCGCTAGGTAACCTAAATAGTCCAAATGCCCGCTAGGGAAACTACATAGTCCAAGTGCCCGCTAGTTAACCAAGATAGTCCAAGTGCGGGCTAGTAAACCTACATAATCCATGGGCCCGCTAGTTAGCCTACATAGTGCAAGGGTCCGCTAGTTAACCTATATCATCCAAGGGCCCGCTAGTTAACCTAGATAGTCCAAGTGCCCGCTAGTTAACCTACATAGTCCAAGTGCCCGCTAGGTAACCTAGACAGTTCAAGTGACCACTAGGTTACCTACATAGTCCAAGTGCCTGTTCGTTAACCGACATAGTCCAAGTGCCCGCTAGGTAACCTATATAGTCCAAATGCCCGCTAGGGTCCCTAATAGTCTAAGTGTCCGCTAGTTATCCTACATAGTCCAAGTGCTTGCTAGTTAACCTAGATAGTCCAAGTGCCCGCTAGTTAACCTAGATAGACCAATTGCCCGCTAGGGAACCTATCTAGTCCAAGTACCCGCTAGGAAACGTACATAGTCCAAGTGCCCGCTAGGGAACGTACATACTCCAAGTGCCCGCTAGGTAACCTAGATAGTCCAAGTGCCCGCTAGTTAACCTACATAGTCCAAGTGCCTGCTAGGTAACCTACATAGTCCAAGTGCCCACTAGTTAACCTACATAGTCCAGGTTCCCCCTAGGTAACCTAGATAGTCCAATGGCCCGCTAGGTAACCTACATAGTCCAAATGCCCGATAGGGAACTTATACATTGTCCAAGTGCCCGCTATGTAACCTACATAGTCCAAGTGCCCGCTAGTTAACCTACATAGTCCAAGTGCCCGCTAGTTACCCTACATAGTCCAAGTGCCCGATAGGGAACCTACATAATCCAAGTGCCCGCTAGGGAACCTACAAAGTCCAAGTGCCTGTTAGTTAACCTAGATAGTCCAAATGCCCGCTAGGGAACCCACATAGTCCAAGGGCCCGCTAGGGAACCTACATAGTCCAAATGCCCGTTAGTTAACTTAGATAGTCCCAGTGCCCGCTTGGTAACGTAGATAGTCCAACAGCCACCTAGGTAACCTACATACACCAAAACCCACTATAACGTAGATAGTTCAAGTGCCAGCTAGGTAACCTAGATAGTTCTTGTGCCCGTTGCCTAACCTAGATAGTCCAATTGCCCGCTATGCAATATACATAGTCCAACTGCCCGTTCTTTAACCTAGAAGTCCAAGTGCCTGCTAGGTAACCTAGATAGTCCAAGTGCCCACTAGTTAACCTACATAGTCCAGGTTCCCCCTAGGTAACCTAGATAGTCCAATGGCCCGCTAGGTAACCTACATAGTCCAAATGCCCGATAGGGAAATTTATATTGTCCAAGTGCCCGCTATGTAACCTACATAGTCCAAGTGCCCGCTAGTTAACCTACATAGTCCAAGTGCCCGCTAGTTACCCTACATAGTCCAAGTGCCCGATAGGGAACCTACATAATCCAAGTGCCCGCTAGGGAACCTACAAAGTCCAAGTGCCTGTTAGTTAACCTAGATAGTCCAAATGCCCTCTAGGGAACCCACATAGTCCAAGTGCTCGCTAGGGAACCTACATAGTCCAAGGGCCCGCTAGGGAACCTACATAGTCCAAATGCCCGTTAGTTAACCTAGATAGTCCCAGTGCCCGCTTGGTAACGTAGATAGTCCAACAGCCACCTAGGTAACCTACATACACCAAAACCCACTATAACGTAGATAGTTCAAGTGCCAGCTAGGTAACCTAGATAGTTCTTGTGCCCGTTGCCTAACCTAGATAGTCCAATTGCCCGCTATGCAATATACATAGTCCAACTGCCCGTTCTTTAAACTAGAAGTCCAAGTGCCTGCTAGGTAACCTAGACTCTCCAAGTGCCTGCTAGGTTACCTACATAGTCCAAATGCCCGTTCGGTAACCTAGATAGTGCAAGTGCCCGGTAGTTAACCTAGATAGTCCAAGTGCCCGCTAGGTAACCTAGATAGTCCAAGGGCCCGCTAGTTAACCTACATAGTCCAAGTGCCCGGTAGTTCACTTACATAGTTCAAGTGTCCGTAGGGAACATACAGAGTCCAAGTGCCCGCTAGGGAACATACATAGTCCAAGTGCCCGCTAGGGAATCTACATAGTCCAAGGGCCCGCTAGTTAATGTAGATAGTCCAAGTGAAGCTAGTTAATCTACATAGTCCAAAGGCCCGCTAGTTAACCTACATAGTCCAAGGGCCCGCTAGTTAAGCTACATCGTCCAAGGGCCTGCTAGTTAACCTAGATAGTCCAAGTGCCCACTAGTTAACCTACATAGTCCAAGTGCCCGCGAGGTAACCTAGACATTTCAAGTGACCACTAGGTTACCTACATAGTCCAAGTGCCCTATCGTTAACCTACATAGTCCAAGTGCCCGCTAAGTAACCAATATAGTCCAAATGCCCGCTAGGGGCCCTAATGGTCCAAATGTCCGCTAGTTAACCTAGATAGACCAAGTGCCCGCTAGGGAACCTATCTAGTCCAAGTACCCGCTAGGAAACGTACATAGTCCAAGTGCCCGCTAGGTAACGTACATAGTCTAAGTGCCCGCTAGGTAACGTAAATAGTCCAAGGGCCTGCTAGGGAACGTACATAGTCCAAGTGCCTGCTAGGTAACCTAGATAGTCCAAGTGCCCCCTAGTTAACCTACATAGTCCAGGTTCCCCCTAGGTAACCTAGATCGTCCAAGGGCCCGCTAGGTAACCTACATTGTCCTAGTGCCCCCTAGTTAACCTACATTCTCCAAGTGCCCGATAGGGAACCTACATAGTCCAAGTGCCCGCTAGGTAACCCGCATGGTCCAAATGCCCGCTAGTTAACCTACATAGTCCAAGTGCCCGATACGGAACCTACATAATCCAAGTGCCCGCTAGGGAACCTACATAGTCCAAGTGCCCGTTAGTTAACCTAGATAGTCCAAGTGCCCGCTAGGTAACCTAGATAGTCCAACACCCCGGTAGGTAACCTACATACTCCAAGTACCCGCTAGGTAATGTAGATAGTTCAAGTGCCTGCTAGGTAACCTAGATAGTCCAAGTGCCCGCTAGGTAACCTACAAAGTCTAAGTGCCCGCTAAGTAATCTATATAGTCCAAATAACCGCTAGGGAGCGTACATAGTCCAAATGCCCGCTAGGTAACCTAGATAGTCTAAGGGCCCGCTAGGTAACCTACATAGTCCTAGTGCCCCCTAGTTAACCTACATTTTCCAAGTGCCCGATAGAGAACCTACATAGTCCAAGTGCCCGCTCGTAACCTACATAGTACAAATGCCCTCTAGTTAACCTACATTGTCCAAGTTCCCGATAGGGAACCTACATAATCCAAGTGCCCGCTAGTTGACCTACATAGTCCAAGTGCCCGCTAGGTAACCTAGATAATCCTAGTGCCCGCTAGGGAACCTTCATAGTCCTAGTGCCAGCTAGGTAACCTAGATAGTCCAAGTGCCCGCTAGTTAACCTAGATAGTCCTAGTGCCCGTTAGTTAACCTAGAGTGTCCAAGTGCCCACTAGGGGACGTACTTAGTCCAAGTGCCCGTTAGCTAACCTAGATAGTCCAAGTGCCCGCTAGTTAACATTGATCATCCAAGTGCCCGCTAGTTAACCTACATAGTCCAAGGGCCCGCTAGTTAACCTACGTAGTCCAAGGTCCGCTAGTTAACCTAGATAGTCCAAGTGCTCGCTAGGTAACCTACATAGTACAAGGGCCCGCTAGTTGACCTAGATAGTCCAAGTGCCCGCTAGTTAACCTAGATAGTCCAAGTGCCCGCTAGGTAACCTAAGTAGTCCAAAGGTCCGATAGGGATCCTACATAGTCCAAGTGCCCGCTAGGTAACCAACATAGTACAAGTGCCCGTTCGTTAACCTAGATAGTCCAAGTGCCTGCTAGGAAACCTACATAGTCCAAGGGCCCGCTAGGTAACCTAGACAGTTCAAGTGACCGCTAGGTTACCCACATAGTCCAAGTGCCCGTTCGTTAACCTACATAGTCCAAGTGCCCGCTAGGTAACCAATATAGTCCAAATGCCCGCTAGGGGCCCTAATATTCCAAATGCCCGCTAGTTAACCTAGATAGTCCAAGTGCTCGCTAGTTAACCTAGATAGTCCCAGTGCCCGCTAGTTAACCTAGATAGACCAAGTGCCCGCTAGGGAACCTATCTAGTCCAAGTACCCGCTAGGAAACGTACATAGTCCAAGTGCCCGCTAGGTAACGTACATTGTCCAAGTGCCCGCTAGGGAACCGAGATAGTCCAAGTGCCCGCTAGGGAACCTAGATAGTCCAAGTGCCCGCTAGGTAACCTACATAGTCCAAGTGCCCGCTAGGTAACCTAGATAGTGCAAGTGCCCGCTAGTTAAACTAGATAGTTGAAGTACCCGCTAGGTAACCTAGATAGTCCAAGGGCCCCCTAGTTAGCCTACATAGTCCAAGTGCCCGCTAGGTAACCTAGATAGTCCAAGTGCCCGTTCGTTAACCTAGATAGTCTAAGTGCCCTTTAGGGAACCTAGATAGTCCAAGGGCCCGCTAGTTAACCTACATAGTCCATGGGCCCGCTAGTTAACTTACATAGTGCAAGTGTCCGCTAGTTAACCTACATATTCCAAGTGCCGGCTATTTAACCTACATAATCTAAGTGCCAGCTAGGTAACCTAGATAGTACAAGTGCCTGCTAGGGAATCTAGATAGTCCAAGTGCCTGTTAGCTAACCTAGATAGTCCAAGTGGCGGCTAGGTAACCTATATAGTCCAAGTGCCCGTTCATTAACCTAGATCATCCAAGTGCCCGCTAGGTAACCTAGACAGTCGAAGTGCCCGCTAGTTAACCTACATAGTCCAAGTGCACGATAGGGAATCTACATAATCCAATTGCCCGCTCGGCAACCTACATACTCCAGGTGCCCGTTAGTTAACCTAGATAGTCAAAGTGCCTGCTAGGTAACCTAGATAGTCTAAGTGCCCGCTAGGTAACCTACATAGTCCAAGTTCCCGATGGTAACCTAAATAGTCCAAATGCCCGCTAGGGAAACTACATAGGCCAAGTGCCTGCTAGTTAACCTAGATAGTCCAAGTGCCTGCTAGTAAACCTACATAATCCATGGGCCCGCTAGTTAACCTACATAGTGCAAGGGCCCGCTAGTTAACCTAGATCGTGCAAGTGTCCGCTAGTTAGCCTATATAATCCAAGTGCCCGCTAGTTAACCTATATACCAAGTGCCCGCTACGTAACCTAGATAGTCCAAGGGCACGCTAGTTAACCTACATAGTGCAAGTGCCCGCTAGGCAACCTGGATAGTCCAAGTGCCCGCTAAGGAACCTACATAGTCCAAGTGCACGCTAGTTAACCTATATAGTCCAAGTGCCCGCTAGTTAACATAGATAGTCCAAGTGCCTGCTAGATAACTTATATAGTGCAAGTGTCCGCTAGTTAACCTACATAATCGAAGTGCCCGCTAGTTGACCTAGATAGTTCAAGTACCCGCTAGGTAATCTAGATAGTCCAAGGGCCCCCTAGTTGGCCTACATAGTCCAAGTGCCCGCTAGGTAACCTAGATAGTCCAAGTGCCTTTTAGGTAACCTAGATAGTCCAAGTGCCCTTTAGGGAACCTAGATAGTCGAAGGGCCCGCAAGTAAACCTACATAGTCCAAGGGCCCGCTAGTTAACCTACATATTCCAAGTGCCCGCTAGTTAACCTACATAATCTAAGTGCCCGTTAGCTAACCTAGATAGTCCAAGGGAACGCTAGTTGACCTACATAGTCCAAGTGCCTGGTAGGTATCCTAGATAGTACAAGTGCCCGCTAGGTAACCTAGATAGTCCAAGTGCCCGTTAGTTAACCTAGATAGTCCAAGTGCCCACTAGGGGACGTACTTAGTCCATGTGCCCATTAGCTAACCTAGATAGTCCAAGTGCCCGCTAGTTAACATTGATCATCCAAGTGCCTGCTAGTTAACCTAGATAGTCCAAGTGCCCTCTAGTTAACCTAGATCGTCCAAGTGCCCGCTACTTAACCTACATAGTCCAAAGGCCCGCTAGTTAACCTACATAGTCCAAGGTCCGCTAGATAACCTAGATAGTCCAAGTGCTCGCTAGTTAACCTACATAGTACAAGGGCCCACTAGTTGACCTAGATAGTCCAAGTGCCCGCTAGCTAACCTAGATAGTCCAAGTGCCCGCTAGGTAACCTAAGTAGTCCAAATATCCGATAGGGTTCCTACAGAGCCCATGTGCCCGCTAGGTAACCTACATTGTCCAAGTGCCCGTTCGTTAACCTTGATAGTCCAAGTGCCCGCTAGGTAACCTAGACAGTCCAAGTGCCCGCTAGGTTACCTACATAGTCCAAGTGCCCGTTCGTTAACCTAGATAGTCCAAGTGCCCGCTAGGAAACCTACATAGTCCAAGGGCCCGCAAGGTAACCTAGATAGTCCAAGTGTCCGCTAGATAACCTAGAGTCCAAGTGCTCGCTAGTTAACCTACATAGTCCAAGTGCCCGCTATGTAACCTAGATAGTCAAAGTGCCTCTTAGGTAACCTAGATAGTCCAAGTGCCCGCTAGGTAACTTACATTGTCTAATTTGCCGCTAGGTAACCTAGATAGTCCAAGTGCCCGTTACCTAACCTAGATAGTCCAAGTGCCCGCTAGGCAACCTATATAGTCCAAGAGCCCGTTCGTTATCCTAGAAGTCCAAGTGCCCGCTAGGTAACCTAGACAGTCCAAGTGCCCGCTAGATTACCTGCATATTCCAAGTGCCCATTCGTTAACGTAGATAGTCCAAGTGCCCACTAGGTAACCTACATAGTCCAAGTGCCCGCTAGGTAACCTATATAGTCCAAGTGCCCGCTAGGTAACCTAGATAGTCCAAGGGCCCGCTAGTTAACCTACATAGTCCAAGGGCTCACTTGTTCACTTTGATAGTCCAAGTGCCCGCTAATTAACCTAGATCTTCCAAGTGACCGCTAGTTAATCTACATAGTCCAAGGGCCCTCTAGTTAACCTACATAGTCCAAGGGTCCGCTAGTTAACCTACATCGTCCAAGGGCCTGCTAGTTAACCTAGATAGTCCAAGTGCCCGCTAGTTAACCTACATAGTCCAAGTGCCCGCGAGGTAACCTAGACATTTCAAGTGACCACTAGGTTACCTACATAGTCCAAGTGCCCTTTCGTTAACCTACATAGTCCAAGTGCCCGCTATGTAACCAATATAGTCCAAATGCCCGCTAGGGGCCCTAATTGTCCAAATGTCCGCTAGTTAACCTAGATAGTCCAAGTGCCCGCTAGTTAAACTAGATAGACCAAGTGCCCGCTAGTGAACCTATCTAGTCCAAGTACCCGCTAGGAAACGTACATAGTCCAAGTGCCCGCTAGGTAATGTAAATACTCTAAGTGCCCGCTAGGTAACCTAAATAGTCCAAGGGCCTGCTAGGGAACGTACATAATCCAAGTGCCTGGTAGGTAACCTAGATAGTCCAAGTGCCCCCTAGTTAACCTACATAGTCCAGGTTCCCCCTAGGTAACCTAGATCGTCCAAGGGCCCGCTAGGTAACCTACATTGTCCTAGTGCCCCCTAGTTAACCTACATTCTCCAAGTGCCCGATAGGGAACCTACATTGTCCAAGTACCCGCTAGGTAACCCACATGGTCCAAATGCCCGCTAGTTAACCTACATAGTCAAAGTGCCCGATACGGAACCTACATAATCCAAGTGTCCGCTAGGGACCCTACATAGTCCAAGTGCCCGTTAGTTAACCTAGATAGTCCAAGTGCCCGCTAGGTAACCTAGATAGTCCAACAGCCCGGTAGGTAACCTACATACTCCAAGTACCCGCTAGGTAATGTAGATAGTTCAAGTGCCTGCTAGGTAACCTAGATAGTTCAAGTGCCCGCTAGGTAACCTACAAAGTCTAAGTGCCCGCAGAGTAATCTATATAGTCCAAATAACCGCTAGGGAGCCTACATAGTCCAAATGCTCGCTAGGTAACCTAGATAGTCTAAGGGCGCGCTAGGTAACCTACATAGTCCTAATGCCCCCTAGTTAACCTACATTTTCCAAGTGCCCGATAGGGAACCTACATAGTCCAAGTGCCCGCTCATAACCTACTTAGTACAAATGCCCTGTAGTTAACCTACATAGTCCAAGTTCCCGATAGGGAACCTACATTATCCAAGTGCCCGCTAGTTGACCTACTTAGTCCAAGTGCCCGCTAGGTAACCTAGATAATCCTAGTTCCCGCTAGGGAACCTTCATAGTCCTAGTGCCAGCTAGTAACCTAGATAGTCCAAGTGCCCGCTAGTTAACCTAGATAGTCCTAGTGCCCGTTAGTTAACCTAGAGTGTCCAAGTGCCCACTAGGGGACGTACTTAGTCCAAGTGCCCGTTAGCTAACCTAGATAGTCCAAGTGCCGCTAGTTAACATTGATCATCCAAGTGCCCGCTAGTTAACCTACATAGTCCAAGGGCCCGCTAGTTAAGCTACGTAGTCCAAGGTCCGCTAGTTAACCTAGATAGTCCAAGTGCTCGCTAGGTAACCTACATAGTACAAGGGCCCGCTAGTTGACCTAGATAGTCCAAGTGCCCGCTAGTTAACCTAGATAGTTCAAGTGCCCGCTAGGTAACCTAAGTAGTCCAAATATCCGATAGGGATCCTACATAGTCTAAGTGCCCGCTAGGTAACCTACATAGTCCAAGTGCCCGTTCGTTAACCTAGATAGTCCAAGTGCCCGCTAGGAAACCTACATAGTCCAAGGGCCCTCTAGGTAACCTAGATAGTCCAAGTGCCCGCTAGGTTACCTAGAGTCCAAGTGCTCGATAGTTAACCTACATAGTCCAAGTGCCCTCTATGTAACCTAGATAGTCAAAGTGCCCGTTAGGTAACCTAGATAGTCCAAGTGTCCACTAGGTAACTTGCATTGTCCACGTTCCCGCTAGGTAAACTAGATACTCAAAGTGCCCTTTACCTAACCTAGATAGTCCAAGTGCCCGCTAAGCAACCTACATAGTCCAAGTGCCCGTTCGTTAACCTAGAAATCCAAGTGCCCGCTAGGTAACCTGGACAGTCCAAGTGCCCGCTAGTTGACCTACATAGTACAAGTGCCCGCTAGGTAACCTAGATAATCCTAGTGCCCGCTAGGGAACCTTCATAGTCCTAGTGCCAGCTAGGTAACCTAGATAGTCCAAGTGCCCGCTAGGTAACCTAGATAGTCCTAGTGCCCGTTAGTTAACCTAGAGTGTCCAAGAGCCCACTAGGGGACGTACTTAGTCCAAGTGCCCGTTAGCTAACCTAGATAGTCCAAGTGCCCGCTAGTTAACATTGATCATCCAAGTGCCCGCTAGTTAACCTACATAGTCCAAGGGCCCGCTAGTTAACCTACGTAGTCCATGGTCTGCTAGTTAACCTAGATAGTCCAAGTGCTCGCTAGGTAACCTACATAGTACAAGGGCCCGATAGCTGACCTAGATAGTCCAAGTGCCCGCTAGTTAACCTAGATAGTCCAAGTGCCCGCTAGGTAACCTAAGTAGTCCAAATGTCCGATAGGGATCCTACATAGTCCAAGTGCCCGCTAGGTAACCTACATAGTCCAAGTGCCCATTCATTAACCTAGATAGTCCAAGTGCCCGCTAGGAAACCTACATAGTCCAAGGGCCCGCTAGGTAATCTAGATAGTCCAAGTGCCCGCTAGGTTACCTAGAGTCCAAGTGCTCGATAGTTAACCTACATAGTCCAAGTGCCCGCTATGTAACCTAGATAGTCAAAGTGCCCGTTAGGTAACCTAGATAGTCCAAGTGCCCGCTAGGTAACTTACATTGTCCAAGTTCCCTCTAGGTAAACTAGATACTCAAAGTGCCCGTTACCTAACCTAGATAGTCCAAGTGCCCGCTAAGCAACCTACATAGTCCAAGTGTCCGTTCGTTACCCTAGAAATCCAAGTGCCCGCTAGGTAACCTGGACAGTCCAAGTGCCCGCTAGGTTACCTGCATATTCCAAGCGCCCGTTCGTTTACCTAGATAGTCCAAGTGCCCACTAGGTAACCTAAATAGTCCAAGTGCCCGCTTGGTAACCTATATAGTCCATGTGCCCGCTAGGTAACCTATATAGTCCAAGGGCTCACTTGTTAACTTTGATAGTCCAAGTGCCCGCTAGTTAACCTAGATTGTCCAAGTGTCCGCTAGGTAACCTAGATAGTCCTAGTGCCCGTTAGTTAACCTAGAGTGTCCAAGAGCCCACTAGGGGACGTACTTAGTCCAAGTGCCCGTTAGCTAACCTAGATAGTCCAAGTGCCCGCTAGTTAACATTGATCATCCAAGTGCCCGCTAGTTAACCTACATAGTCCAAGGGCCCGCTAGTTAACCTACGTAGTCCATGGTCTGCTAGTTAACCTAGATAGTCCAAGTGCTCGCTAGGTAACCTACATAGTACAAGGGCCCGATAGCTGACCTAGATAGTCCAAGTGCCCGCTAGTTAACCTAGATAGTCCAAGTGCCCGCTAGGTAACCTAAGTAGTCCAAATGTCCGATAGGGATCCTACATAGTCCAAGTGCCCGCTAGGTAACCTACATAGTCCAAGTGCCCATTCATTAACCTAGATAGTCCAAGTGCCCGCTAGGAAACCTACATAGTCCAATGGCCCGCTAGGTAATCTAGATAGTCCAAGTGCCCGCTAGGTTACCTAGAGTCCAAGTGCTCGATAGTTAACCTACATAGTCCAAGTGCCCGCTATGTAACCTAGATAGTCAAAGTGCCCGTTAGGTAACCTAGATAGTCCAAGTGCCCGCTAGGTAACTTACATTGTCCAAGTTCCCTCTAGGTAAACTAGATACTCAAAGTGCCCGTTACCTAACCTAGATAGTCCAAGTGCCCGCTAAGCAACCTACATAGTCCAAGTGTCCGTTCGTTACCCTAGAAATCCAAGTGCCCGCTAGGTAACCTGGACAGTCCAAGTGCCCGCTAGGTTACCTGCATATTCCAAGCGCCCGTTCGTTTACCTAGATAGTCCAAGTGCCCACTAGGTAACCTAAATAGTCCAAGTGCCCGCTTGGTAACCTATATAGTCCATGTGCCCGCTAGGTAACCTATATAGTCCAAGGGCTCACTTGTTAACTTTGATAGTCCAAGTGCCCGCTAGTTAACCTAGATTGTCCAAGTGTCCGCTAGTTAACCTAGATAGTCCTAGTGCCCGATGGTTAACCTAGAGTGTCCAAGTGCCCACTAGGGGACGTACTTAGTCCAAGTGCCCGTTAGCTAACCTAGATAGTCCAAGAGCCCGCTAGTTAACATTGATCATCCAAGTGCCCGCTAGTTAACCTACATAGTCCAAGGGCCCGCCAGTTAACCTACGTAGTCCAAGGTCCGCTAGTTAACCTAGATAGTCCAAGTGCTCGCTAGTTAACCTACATAGTACAAGGGCCCGCTAGTTGACCTAGATATTCCAAGTGCCCGCTAGGTAACCTACATAGTCCAAGTTCCTGCTAGGTAACCTAGATAGTCCAAGTGCCCGTTACCTAACCTAGATAGTCCAATTGCCCGCTATGCAACATACATAGTCCAAGTGCCCATTTGTTAACCTAGAAGTCCAATTGCCCGCTAGGTAACCTAGACTGTCCAAGTGCCCGCTAGGTTAGGTACATCGTCCAAGTGCCCGCTAGGTAACCTAGATAGTCCAAGGGCCCGCTACTTAACCTACATAGTCCAAGTGCCCGGTAGTTAACTTACATAGTTCAAGTGTCCATAGGGAACATACATAGCCCATGTGCCCGCTAGGGAACATACGTAGTCCAAGTGCCCACTAGGGAATGTACATAGTCCAAGGGCCGCTAGTTAACGTAGATAGTCCATGCTTCGCTAGTTAATCTACATAGTTCAAGGGCCCGCTAGTTAACTTACATAGTCCAATTACCCGCTAGTTAACCTAGATCGTCCAAGAGTCTGCTAGTTAATCTACATAGTACAAGTGCCCGTTCGGGAATCTAGTTAGTCCAAGGGCCCGCTCTTGAACCTACATAGTCCAAGTGCCTGCTAGGGAACCTACATAGTCCAAATGCCCGCGCTGGAACATACATAGTCCAAGTGCCCGCTAGGGAATCTACATAGTCCAAGGGCCCGCTAGTTAACTTAGATAGTCCAAGTGCCGCTAGTTAATCTATATAGTCCAAGGGCCCGCTAGTTAACCTACATAGTCCAAGTACCCGCTAGTTAACCTAGATCGTCCAAGTACCCACTATGTAACCTACATAGTCCAAGGGCCGGCTAGTTAACCTACATAGTCCAAGGGCCCGCTAGTTAACCTACATCGTCCAAGGGCCTGCTAGTTAACCTAGATAGTCCAAGTGCCCGCTAGTTAACCTACATAGTTCAAGTGCCCGCGAGGTAACCTAGACATTTAAGTGACCACTAGGTTATCTATATAGTCCAAGTGCCTTTTCGTTAACCTACATAGTCCAAGTGCCCGCTAGGTAACCAATATAGTCCAAATGCCCGCTAGGGGCCCTAATTGTCCAAATGTCCGCTAGTTAACCTAGATAGTCCAAGTGCCCACTAGTTAACCTAGATAGACCAAGTGCCCGCTAGGGAACCTATCTAGTCCAAGTACCCGCTAGGAAACGTACATAGTCCAAGTGCCCGCTAGGTAACGTACATAGTCTAAGTGCCCGCTAGGTAACGTATATAGTCCAAGGGCCTGCTAGGGAACGTACATAGTCCAAGTGCCTGCTAGGTAACCTAGATAGTCAAAGTGCCCACTAGTTAACCTACATAGTCCAGGTTCCCCCTAGGTAACCTAGATAGTCCAAGGGCCTGCTAGGTAACCTACATTGTCCTAGTGCCCCCTAGTTAACCTACATTCTCCAAGTGCCCGATAGGGAACCTAATTAGTCCAAGTGCCCGCTAGGGAACCTACATAGTCCAAGTGCCCGCTAGGTAACCTAGATAGTCCAACAGCCCGGTAGGTAACCTACATATTCCAAGTACCCGCTAGGTAATGTAGATAGTTCAAGTGCCTGCTAGGTAACCTAGATAGTCCAAGTGCCCGCTAGGTAACCTACAAAGTCTAAGTGCCCGCTAAGTAATTTATATAGTCCAAATAACCGCTAGGGAGCCTACATAGTCCAAATGCCCGCTAGGTAACCTAGATAGTCTAAGGGCCCGCTAGGTAACCTACATAGTCCAAGGGCCCGCTAGGTAACCTACATAGTCCAAATGCCCTCTAGTTAACCTACATAGTCCAAGTGCCCGATAGGGAACCTACATAATCCAAGTTCCCGCTAGTTGACCTACATAGTCCAAGTGCCTGCTAGGTAATCTAGATAATCCTAGTGCCCGATAGGGAACCATTATAGTACTAGTGCCAGCTAGGTAACCTAGATAGTCCAAGTGCCCGCTAGTTAAACTAGATAGTCCTAGTGCCCGTTAGTTAACCTAGAGTGTCCAAGTGCCCACTAGGGGACGTACTTAGTCCAAGTGCCCGTTAGCTAACCTAGATAGTCCCAGTGCCTGCTAGTTAACATTGATCATCCAAGTGCCCTCTAGTTAACCTTCATAGTCCAAGGGCCCGCTAGTTAACCTACGTAGTCCAAGGTCCGCTAGTTAACCTAGATAGTCCAAGTGCTGCCTAGTTAACCTACATAGTACAAGGGCCCGCTAGTTAACCTAGATAGTCCAAGTGCCCGGTAGGTAACCTTAGTAGTCCAAATGGCAGATAGGGATCCAACATAGTCCAAGTGCCCGATGGGTAACCTACATAGTCCAAGTGCCCGTTCGTTAACCTAGATAGTCCAAGTGCCCGCTAGGAAACCTACATAGTCCAAGGCCCGCTAGGTAACCTAGATAGTCCAAGTGCCCGCTAGGTAACCTAGAGTCCAAGTGCTCGATAATTAACCTACATAGTCCAAGTGCCCGCTAGTTAACCTACATAGTGCAAGGGCCCTCTAGATAACCTAGATCGTGCAAGTGTCCGCTAGTTAGCCGATATAGTCCAAGTGCCCGCTAGTTAACCTATATCCCAAGTGGCCGCTGCGTAACCTAGATAGTCCAAGGGCACGCTAGTTAACCTACATAGTGCAAGTGCCCGCTAGGCAACCTAGATAGTCCAAGTGCCCGCTAAGGAACCTACATAGTCCAAGGGCCCGCTAGTTAACCTACATATTCCAAGTGCCCGCTAGTTAACCTACATAATATAAGTGCCCGTTAGCTAACCTAGATAGTCCAAGGGCCCGCTAGTTGACCTAAATAGTCCAAGTGCCAGCTAGGTATCCTAGATGGTACAAGTGCCCGCTAGGTAACCTAGATAGTCCAAGTGCCCGTTAGTTAACCTAGATAGTCCAAGTGCCCACTAGGGGACGTACTTAGTCCATGTGACCATTAGCTAACCTAGATAGTCCAAGTGCCCGCTAGTTAACATTGATCATCCAAGTGCCCGCTAGTTAACCTAGATAGTCCAAGTGCCCTGTAGTTAACCTAGATAGTCCAAGGGCCCGCTAGTACACCTACATAGTCCATGGGCCCGCTAGTTAACCTACATAGTGCAAGTGTCCGCTAGTTAACCAACACATTCCAAGTGCCCGCTATTTAACCTACATAATCTAAGTGCCAGCTAGGTAACCTAGATAGTACAAGTGCCTGCTAGGGAATCTAGATAGTCCAAGTGCCTGTTAGCTAACCTAGATAGTCCAAGTGGCAGCTACGTAACCTACATAGTCCAAGTGCCCGTTCGTTAACCTAGATAATCCAAGTGCCCGCTAGGTAACAAGGACAGTCCAAGTGTCCGCTAGTTTACCTACATAGTGCAAGTGCCAGATAGGGAACCTGCATAATCCAAGTGCCCGCTAGGCAACCTACATAGTCCAAGTGCCCGTTAGTTAACCTAGATAGTTAAAATGCCTGCTAGGTAACCTAGATAGTCCAAGTGCCCGCTAGGTAACCTACATAGTCCAAGTGCCCGCTAGGTATCCTAAATAGTCCAAATGCCCGCTAGGGAAACTACATAGTCCAAGTGCCCGCTAGTTAACCTAGATAGTCCAAGTGCCTGCTAGTAAACCTGCATAATCCATGGGCCCGCTAGTTAACCTACATAGTGCAAGGGCCCGCTAGTTAACCTAGATCGTGCAAGTGTCCGCTAGTTTTGCCGATATAGTCCAAGTACCCGCTAGTTAACCTATATACCAAGTGCCCGCTACGTAACCTAGATAGTCCAAGGGCACGCTAGTTAACCTACATAGTGCAAGTGCCCGCTAGGCAACCTAGATAGTCCAAATGCCCGCTAAGGGACCTACATAGTCCAAGTGCACGCTAGTTAACCTATATAGTCCAAGTGCCCGCTAGTTAACCTAGATAGTCCAAGTGCCTGCTAGGTAACCTACATAGTGCAAGTGTCCACTAGTTAACCTACATAGTCCAAGTGACCGCTAATTAACCTAGATAGTTCAAGTACCCGCTAGGTAACCTAGATAGTCCAAGGTCCCCTAGTTGGCCTACATAGTCCAAGTGCCTGCTAGGTAACCTAGATAGTCCAAGTGCCTTTTCGGTAACCTAGATAGTCCAAGTGCCCTTTAGGGAACCTAGATAGTCGAAGGGCCCGCAAGTAAACCTACATAGTCCAAGGGCCCGCTAGTTAACCTACATATTCCAAGTGCCCGCTAGTTAACCTACATAATCTAAGTGCCTGTTAGCTAACCTAGATAGTCCAAGGGCCCGCTAGTTGACCTACATAGTCCAAGTGCCAGCTAGGTATCCTAGATAGTACAAGTGCCCGCTAGGTAACCTAGATAGTCCAAGTGCCCGTTAGTTAACCTAGATAGTCCAAGTGCCCACTAGGGGACGTACTTAGTCCATGTGCCCATTAGCTAACCTAGATAGTCCAAGTGCCCGCTAGTTAACATTGATCATCCAAGTGCCCGCTAGTTAACCTAGATAGTCCAAGTGCCCTGTAGTTAACCTAGATCGTCCAGGTGCCCGCTAGTTAACCAACATAGTCCAAAGGCCCGCTAGTTAACCTACATAGTCCAAGGTCCGCTAGTTAACCTAGATAGTCCAAGTGCTCGCTAGTTAACCTACATAGTACAAGGGCCCACTAGTTGACCTAGATAGTCCAAGTGCCCGCTAGGTAACCTACATAGTCCAAGTTCCCGATGGTAACCTAAATAGTCCAAATGCCCGCTAGGGAAACTACATAGGCCAAGTGCCTGCTAGTTAACCTAGATAGTCCAAGTGCCTGCTAGTAAACCTACATAATCCATGGGCCCGCTAATTAACCTACATAGTGCAAGGGCCCGCTGGTTAACCTAGATCGTGCAAGTGTCCGCTGGTTAGCCTATATAGTCCACGTGCCCGCTAGTTAACCTATATACCAAGTGCCCGCTACGTAACCTAGATAGTCCAAGGGCACGCTAGTTAACCTACATAGTGCAAGTGCCCGCTAGGCAACCTAGATAGTCCAAGTGCCCGCTAAGGAACCTACATAGTCCAAGTGCACGCTAGTTAACCTATATAGTCCAAGTGCCCGCTAGTTAACATAGATAGTCCAAGTCCCTGCTAGGTAACCTACATAGTGCAAGTGTCCGCTAGTTAACCTACATAGTCGAAGTGCCCGCTAGTTGACCTAGATAGTTCAAGTACCTGCTAGGTAATCCAGATATTCCAAGGGCCCCCTAGTTGGCCTACATAGTCCAAGTGCCCGCTAGGTAACCTAGATAGTCTAAGTGCCTTTTCGGTAACCTAGATAGTCCAAGTGCCCTTTAGGGAACCTAGATAGTCGAAGGGCTCGCAAGTAAACCTACATAGTCCAAGGGCCCGCTAGTTAACCTACATATTCCAAGTGCCCGCTAGTTAACCTAGATAGTCCAAGTGCCTGCTAGTAAACCTGCATAATCCATGGGCCCGCTAGTTAACCTACATAGTGCAAGGGCCCGCTAGTTAACCTAGATCGTGCAAGTGTCCGCTAGTTTTGCCGATATAGTCCAAGTACCCGCTAGTTAACCTATATACCAAGTGCCCGCTACGTAACCTAGATAGTCCAAGGGCACGCTAGTTAACCTACATAGTGCAAGTGCCCGCTAGGCAACCTAGATAGTCCAAGTGCCCGCTAAGGGACCTACATAGTCCAAGTGCACGCTAGTTAACCTATATAGTCCAAGTGCCCGCTAGTTAACCTAGATAGTCCAAGTGCCTGCTAGGTAACCTACATAGTGCAAGTGTCCACTAGTTAACCTACATAGTCCAAGTGCCCGCTAATTAACCTAGATAGTTCAAGTACCCGCTAGGTAACCTAGATAGTCCAAGGTCCCCTAATTGGCCTACATAGTCCAAGTGCCCGCTAGGTAACCTAGATAGTCCAAGTGCCTTTTCGGTAACCTAGATAGTCCAAGTGCCCTTTAGGGAACCTAGATAGTCGAAGGGCCCGCAAGTGAACCTACATAGTCCAAGGGCCCGCTAGTTAACCTACATATTCCAAGTGCCCGCTAGTTAACCTACATAATCTAAGTGCCTGTTAGCTAACCTAGATAGTCCAAGGGCCCGCTAGTTGACCTACATAGTCCAAGTGCCAGCTAGGTATCCTAGATAGTACAAGTGCCCGCTAGGTAACCTAGATAGTCCAAGTGCCCGTTAGTTAACCTAGATAGTCCAAGTGCCCACTAGGGGACGTACTTAGTCCATGTGCTCATTAGCTAACCTAGATAGTCCAAGTGCCCGCTAGTTAACATTGATCATCCAAGTGCCCGCTAGTTAACCTAGATAGTCCAAGTGCCCTGTAGTTAACCTAGATCGTCCAGGTGCCCGCTAGTTAACCAACATAGTCCAAAGGCCCGCTAGTTAACCTACATAGTCCAAGGTCCGCTAGTTAACCTAGATAGTCCAAGTGCTCGCTAGTTAACCTACATAGTACAAGGGCCCACTAGTTGACCTAGATAGTCCAAGTGCCCGCTAGGTAACCTACATAGTCCAAGTTCCCGATGGTAACCTAAATAGTCCAAATGCCCGCTAGGGAAACTACATAGGCCAAGTGCCTGCTAGTTAACCTAGATAGTCCAAGTGCCTGCTAGTAAACCTACATAATCCATGGGCCCGCTAGTTAACCTACATAGTGCAAGGGCCCGCTGGTTAACCTAGATCGTGCAAGTGTCCGCTGGTTAGCCTATATAGTCCACGTGCCCGCTAGTTAACCTATATACCAAGTGCCCGCTACGTAACCTAGATAGTCCAAGGGCACGCTAGTTAACCTACATAGTGCAAGTGCCCGCTAGGCAACCTAGATAGTCCAAGTGCCCGCTAAGGAACCTACATAGTCCAAGTGCACGCTAGTTAACCTATATAGTCCAAGTGCCCGCTAGTTAACATAGATAGTCCAAGTCCCTGCTAGGTAACCTACATAGTGCAAGTGTCCGCTAGTTAACCTACATAGTCGAAGTGCCCGCTAGTTGACCTAGATAGTTCAAGTACCCGCTAGGTAATCTAGATATTCCAAGGGCCCCCTAGTTGGCCTACATAGTCCAAGTGCCCGCTAGGTAACCTAGATAGTCCAAGTGCCTTTTCGGTAACCTAGATAGTCCAAGTGCCCTTTAGGAAACCTAGATAGTCGAAGGGCCCGCAAGTAAACCTACATAGTCCAAGTGCCCGCTAGTTAACATTGATCATCCAAGTGCCTGCTAGTTAACCTAGATAGTCCAAGTGCCCTCTAGTTAACCTAGATCGTCCAAGTGCCCGCTAATTAACCTACATAGTCCAAGGTCCGCTAGTTAACCTAGATAGTCCAAGTGCTCACTAGTTAACCCACATAGTACAAGGGCCCACTAGTTGACCTAGATAGTCCAAGTGCCCGCTAGCTAACCTAGATAGTCCAAGTGCCCGCTAAGTAACCTAAGTAGTCCAAATATCCGATAGGGATCCTACATAGTCCAAGTGCCCGCTAGGTAACCTACATTGTCCAAGTGCCCGTTCGTTAACCTAGATAGTCCAAGTGCCCGCTAGGTAACCTAGACTGTCCAAGTGCCCGCTAGGTTACCTACATAGTCCAAGTGCCCGTTCGTTAACCTAGATAGTCCAAGTGCCCACTAGGAAACCTACATAGTCCAAGGGCCCGCTAGGTAACCTAGATAGTCCAAGTGTCCGCTAGATAACCTAGAGTCCAAGTGCTCGCTAGTTAACCTACATAGTCCAAGTGCCCGCTATGTAACCTAGATAGTCAAAGTGCCCGTTAGGTAACCTAGATAGTCCAAGTGCCCGCTAGGTAACTTACATTGTCAAAGTTCCCGCTAGGTAACCTAGATAGTCCAAGTGCCCGTTACCTAACCTAGATAGTCCAAGTGCCCGCTAGGCAACCTACATAGTCCAAGAGCCCGTTCGTTAACCTAGAAGTCCAAGTGCCCGCTAGGTAACCTAGACAGTCCAAGTGCCCGCTAGGTTTCCATCATATTCCAAGTGCCCATTCGTTAACGTAGATAGTCCATGTGCCCACTAGGTAACCTACATAGTCCAAGTGCCCACTAGGTAACATATATACTCCAAATGTCCGCTAGGTAACCTAGATAGTCCAAGGGCTCACTTGTTCACTTTGATAGTCCAAGTGCCCGCTAGTAGATAGTCCAAGTGTCCTCTAGTTAACCTACATAGTACAAGTGCCCGCTAGTTAACCTATATACCAAGTGCCCGCTACGTAACCTAGATATTCCAAGGGCACGCTAGTTAACCTATATCGTCCAAGTGCCCGCTAGGCAACCTAGATAGTCCAAGTGCCCGCTAAGGAACCTACATAGTCCAAGTGCACGCTAGTTATCCTAGATAGTCCAAGTGCCCGCTAGTTAACCTAGATAGTCCAAGTGCCTGCTAGGTAACCTACATAGTGCAAGTGTCCGCTAGTTAACCTACATATTCCAAGTGCCCGCTGGTTAACATAGATAGTCCAAATTCCCGCTAGGGAACGTACATAGTCCAAGTGCCTGCTAGGTAACCTAGATAGTTCAAGTACCCGCTACGTAACCTAGATCATCAAAGGGCCCCCTAGTTAGCCTACATAGTCCAATTGCCCGCTAGGTAACCTAGATAGTCCAAGTGCGCTTTAGGGAACCTAGATAGTCCAAGTGCCCTTTAGGGAACCTAGATAGTCCAAGGGCCCGCTAGTAAACCTACATAGTCCATGGGCCCGCTAGTTAACCTACATATTCCAAGTTCCCGCTAGTTAACCTACATAATCTAAGTGCCCGTTGGCTATCCTAGATAGTCCAAGGGCCCGCTAGTTGACCTACATAGTCAAAGTGCCAGCTAGGTAACCTAGGTAGTACAAGTGCCCGCTAGGGAACCTGGATAGTCTAAGTGCCTGCTAGGTAACCTACATAGTGCAAGTGTCCGCTAGTTAACCTACATATTCCAAGTGCCCGCTGGTTAACATAGATAGTCCAAATGCCCGCTAGGGAACGTACATAGTCCAAGTGCCTGCTAGGTAACCTAGATAGTTCAAGTACCCGCTACGTAACCTAGATCATCAAAGGGCCCCCTAGTTAGCCTACATAGTCCAATTGCCCGCTAGGTAACCTAGATAGTCCAAGTGCGCTTTAGGGAACCTAGATAGTCCAAGTGCCCTTTAGGGAACCTAGATAGTCCAAGGGCCCGCTAGTAAACCTACATAGTCCATGGGCCCGCTAGTTAACCTACATATTCCAAGTTCCCGCTAGTTAACTTACATAATCTAAGTGCCCGCTAGTTAACCTACATCGTCCCAGGGCCCGCTAGTTAACCTACATATTCCAAGTGCCCGCTATTTAACCTAATCTAAGTGCCAGCTAGGTAACCTAGATAGTACAAGTGCCCGCTAGGGAATCTAGATAGTCCAAGTGCCTGTTAGCTAACCTAGATAGTCCATGTGGCGGCTAGGTAACCTACATAGTCCAAGTACCCGTTCGTTAACCTAGATAATCCAAGTGCCCGATAGGTAACCAGGACAGTCCAAGTGCTCGCTAGTTTACCTTCATAGTGCAAGTGCAAGATAGGAAACCTACATAATTCAAGTGCCCACTAGGCAACCTACATACTCCAAGTGTCCGTTAGTTAACCTAGAGAGTCAAAGTGCCTGCTAGGTAACCTAGATAGTCCAAGTGCCCGCTAGGTAACCTACATAGTCCAAGTGCCCGCTAGGTATACTAAATAGTCCAAATGCGCGCTAGGGAAACTACATAGTCCAAGTGTCCGCTAGTTAACCTAGAAAGTCCAAGTGCCTGCTAGTAAACCTGCATAATCCATGGGCCCGCTAGTTAACATACATAGTGCAAGGGCCCGCTAGTTAACCTAGATCGTGCAAGTGTCCGCTAGTTAGCCTATATAGCCCAAGGGCCCGCTAGTTAACCTATATACCAAGTGCCCGCTATTTAACCTAGATAGACCAAGTGCCTGCTAGGTAACCTACATAGTGCAAGTGCCCGCTAGTTGACATAGATAGTCCAAGTGCCGGCTAGGGAACATACATAGTCCAATTGCCCGCTAGTTAACCTAGATATTTCAAGTACCCGCTAGGAAACCTAGATAGTACAAGGGCCCCCTAGTTAGCCTGCATAGTCCAAGTGCCCGCTAGGTAACCTAGATAGTCCAAGTGCCTTTTCGGTAACCTAGATAGTCCAAGTGCCCTTTAGGGAACCTAGATAGTCCAAGGACCCGCAAGTAAACCTACATAGTCCATGGGCCCGCTAGTTAACCTATATATTCCAAGTGCCCGCTAGTTAACCTACAAAATCTAAGTGCCCGTTAGCTAACCTAGATAGTCCAAGGGCCCGCTAGATGACCTACATAGTCCAAGGGTCAGCTGGGTATCCTAGATAGTACAAGTGCCCGCAAGGGAACCTCAATAGTCCAAGTGCATGTTAGCTAACCTAGATAGTCCAAGTGCCCGATAGGGAACCTACATAATCCAAGTGCCCGCTAGGGAACCTACATAGTCCAAGTGCCTGCTAGGCAACCAATATAGTCCAAGTGCCCGTTAGTTAACCTAGATAGTCAAAGTGCCTGCTAGGTAACCTAGATAGTCCAAGTGCTCGCTAGGTAACCTACATAGTCCAAGTGCCCGCTTGGTAACATAAATAGTCCAAATGCCCGCTAGGGAAACTACATAGTCCAAGTGCCTGCTAGTAAACCTACATAATCCATGGGCCCGCAAGTTAACCTACATAGTACAAGGACCCGCTAGTTAACCTAGATCGTGCAAGTGTCCGCTAATTAACCTACATAGTCCAAGTGCCCGCTAGGGATCCTTCATAATCCAACTGCCTGCTAGGTAAGCTAGATAGTCCAAGTGCCCGCTAGTTAACCTAGATAGTCCCAGTGCCCGTTTGTTAACCTAGATAGTCCAAGTGCCCACTAGGGGACGTACATCGTCCAAGTGCCTGCTACGCAACGTAGATAGTCCAAGTGCCCGCTAGGTAACCTAGATAGTCCAAGTGCCCGTTACCTAACCTAGATAGTCCAAGTGCGCGCTAGGCAACCTACATAGTCCAAGTGCCCGTACGTTAACCTAGAAGTCAAGAGCCCGCTATATAACCTAGACAGTCCAAGTGCCCGCTATGTAACCTAGACAGTACAATTGCCCGCTAGGTTACCTGCATATTCCAAGCGCCCGTTCGTTAACATAGATAGTCCAAGTGCCCGCTAGGGAACCTATACAGTCCAAGTGCTATCTAGGTAACCTAGATAGTCCAAGGGCCCGCTAGTTAACCTACATAGTCCAAGGGCTCGCTTGTTAACTTTGATAGTCCAAGTGCCCCTTAGTTAACCTAGATCGTTCAAGTGCCCGCTAGTTGACCTAGATCGTCCAAGTACTGGCTAGTTAACCTACATAGTCCAAGGGCCCACTAGTTAACCTAGATTGTCCAAGTGTCCTCTAGTTAACCTACATAGTCCAAGTGCCCGCTAGGTAACCTACATAGTGCAAGTGTCTGCTAGGTAAACTACATAGTCCAAGTGCCCACTAGTTAACATAGATAGTCCAAGAACCCGCTAGGTAACCTAGAGAGTGCAAATGCCCGCTAGTTAACCTACATAGTCCAAGTGCCTGCTAGGTAACCTAGATATTCCAAGGGCTTGCTAGTTAACCTACATAGTCTAAGTGCCCGCTAGGTAACCTACATAGTGCAAGTGTCCGCTAGTTAACGTACATAGTCCAAGCGCCCGCTAGTTAACCTAGATAGTCCAAGTGCCCACTAGGTAACCTATATAGTGCAAGTGTCCGCTAGTTAACCTAAGTAGTCCAAGGGCCCACTAGTTAACATACATAGTCCAAGTGCCCGGTAGTTAACTTACATAGTTCAAGTGTCCGTAGGGAACATACAGAGTCCAAGTGCCCGCCAGGGAACCTACATAGACCAAGTGCCCGCTAGTTAATCTACATAGTTCAAGGGCCTGCTAGTTAACGTACATAATTCAAGTACCCGCTAGTTAACCTAGATCGTCCAAGTGTCCGCAAATTAACCTACATAGTACAAGTGCCCGCTAGGGAACTTAGATATTCTAAGTGCCCGCTCTGGAACCTACATAGTCCAAGTGACTGCTAGGGAACCTACATAGTCTAAGTGCCCGCTCTGGAACCTACATAGTCCAAGTGCCCGCTAGGGAACATACATAGTCCAAGTGACCGCTAGGGAACCTACGTAGTCCAAGTGCCCCCTAGGGAATCTACATAGTCCAAGGGCCCGCTAGGTAACGTAGATAGTCCAAGTGCTGCTAGTTAATCTACATAGTCCAAGGGCCCGCTAGTTAACCTACATAATCCAAGTACCCGCTAGTTAACCTAGATCGTCCAAGTGTCCGCTAGTTAACCTACATAGTCCAAGTGCCCGCAAGGGAACCTAGATAGTCCAAGTGCCCGCTCTGGAACCTACATTGTCCAAGTCCCCGCTAGGGAATCTACATAATCCAAGTGCCCGCTAGTTAACCTACATAGTCCAAGTGCCTGCTAGTAAACCTACATAATCCATGGGCCCGCTAGCTAACCTACATAGTGCAAGGGCCCGCTAGTTAACCTAGATCGTGCAAGTGTCCGCTAGTTAGCATATATAGTCCAAGTGCACGCTAGTTAACCTAGATAGTCCAAGTGCCCGCTAGTTAACCTAGATAGTCCAAGTGCCTGCTAAGTAACCTACATAGGGCAAGTGTCTGCTAGTTAACCTACATATTCCAAGTGCCCGCTAGGGAACGTACATAGTCCAAGTGCCTGCTAGTTAACCTAGATAGTTCAAGTACCAGCTAGGTAACCTAGATAGTCCAAGTGCCTTTTCGGTAACCTAGATAGTCCAAGTGCCCTTTAGGGAACCTAGATTGTCCAAGGGCCCGCAAGTAAACGTACATAATCCATGGGCCCGCTAGTAAACCTACATATTCCAAGTGTCCGCTAGTTAACCTACATAATCTAAGTGCCCGTTAGCTAACCTAGGTAGTCCAAGGGCCCGCTAGTTGACCTACATAGTCCAAGGGCCAGCTAGGTAACCTAGGTAGTACAAGTGCCCGCTAGGGAACCTCAATTGTCCAAGTGCCTGTTAGCTAACCTAGATAGTCCAAGTGGCGGCTAGGTAACCTACATAGTACAAGTGCCCGTTCGTTAACCTAGATAAACCAAGTGCCTATTAGGGAACCTACATAGTCCAAGTGCCCGCTAGTTAACCTACATAGTCCAAGTGCCTGATAGGGAACCTACATAATCCAAGTGCCCGCTAGGGAACCTACATTGTCCAAGTGCACGCTAGGCAACCTACATAGTCCAAGTGCCCGTTAGTTAACCTAGAGAGTCAAAGTGCCTGCTAGGTAACCTAGATAGTCCAAGTGCCCGCTTGGTAACCTAAATAGTCCAAATGCCCGCTAGGGAAACTACATAGTCCAAGTGCCTGCTAGTTAACCTAGATAGTCCAAGTGCCTGCTAGTAAACCTACATAATCCATGGGCCCGCTAGTTAACCTACATAGTGCAAGGGCCCGCTACTTAACCTAGATCGAGCAAGTGTCCGCTAGTTAACCTACATAGTCCAAGGGCTCGCTTGTTAACTTTGATAGTCCAAGTGCCCCTTAGTTAACCTAGATGGTTCAAGTGCCCGCTAGTTAACCTAGATCGTCCAAGTACTGGCTAGTTAACCTACATAGTCCAAGGGCCCACTAGTTAACCTAGATTGTCCAAGTGTCCTCTAGTTAACCTACATAGTCCAAGTGCCCGCTAGGTAACCTACATAGTGCAAGTGTCTGCTAGGTAAACTACATAGTCCAAGTGCCCACTAGATAACAAAGATAGTCCAAGTGCCCGCTAGGTAACCTAGAGAGTGCAAATGCCCGCTAGTTAACCTACATAGTCCAAGTGCCTGCTACGTAACCTAGATAGTCCAAGGGCCTGCTAGTTAACCTACATAGTCCAAGTGCCCACTAGGTAACATACATAGTGCAAGTGTCCGCTAGTTAACGTACATAGTCTAAGCGCCCGCTAGTTAACCTAGATAGTCCAAGTGCCCGCTAGGTAACCTACATAGTGCAAGTGTCCGCTAGTTAACCTAAGTAGTCCAAGGGCCCACTAGTTAACATACATAGTCCAAGTGCCCGGTAGTTAACTTACATAGTCAAAGTGTCCGTAGGGAACATACATAGTCCAAGTGCCCGCTAGGGAACATACATAGTCCAAGTGACCGCTAGGGAACCTACGTAGTCCAAGTGCCCGCTAGGGAATCTACATAGTCCAAGGGCCCGCTAGGTAACGTAGATAGTCCAAGTGCTGCTAGTTAATCTACATAGTCCAAGGGCCCGCTAGTTAACCTACATAATCCAAGAACCCGCTAGTTAACCTAGATCGTCCAAGTGTCCGCTACTTAACCTACATAGTCCAAGTGCCCGCAAGGGAACCTAGATAGTCCAAGTGCCCGCTCTGGAACCTACATTGTCCAAGTCCCCGCTAGGGAATCTACATAATCCAAGTGCCCGCTAGTTAACCTACATAGTCTAAGTGCCTGCTAGTAAACCTACATAATCCATGGGCCCGCTAGTTAACCTACATAGTGCAAGGGCCCGCTAGTTAACCTAGATCGTGCAAGTGTCCGCTAGTTAGCATATATAGTCCAAGTGCACGCTAGTTAACCTAGATAGTCCAAGTGCCCGCTAGTTAACCTAGATAGTCCAAGTGCCTGCTAAGTAACCTACATAAGGCAAGTGTCCGCTAGTTAACCTACATATTCCAAGTGCCCGCTAGGGAACGTACATAGTCCAAGTGCCTGCTAGTTAACCTAGATAGTTCAAGTACCAGCTAGGTAACCTAGATAGTCCAAGTGCCTTTTCGGTAACCTAGATAGTCCAAGTGCCCTTTAGGGAACCTAGATTGTCCAAGGGCCCGCAAGTAAACGTACATAATCCATGGGCCCGCTAGTAAACCTACATATTCCAAGTGTCCGCTAGTTAACCTACATAATCTAAGTGCCCGTTAGCTAACCTAGGTAGTCCAAGGGCCCGCTAGTTGACCTACATAGTCCAAGGGCCAGCTAGGTAACCTAGGTAGTACAAGTGCCCGCTAGGGAACCTCAATTGTCCAAGTGCCTGTTAGCTAACCTAGATAGTCCAAGTGGCGGCTAGGTAACCTACATAGTACAAGTGCCCGTTCGTTAACCTAGATAAACCAAGTGCCTATTAGGGAACCTACATAGTCCAAGTGCCCGCTAGTTAACCTACATAGTCCAAGTGCCTGATAGGGAACCTACATAATCCAAGTGCCCGCTAGGGAACCTACATTGTCCAAGTGCACGCTAGGCAACCTACATAGTCCAAGTGCCCGTTAGTTAACCTAGAGAGTCAAAGTGCCTGCTAGGTAACCTAGATAGTCCAAGTGCCCGCTTGGTAACCTAAATAGTCCAAATGCCCGCTAGGGAAACTACATAGTCCAAGTGCCCGCTAGTTAACCTAGATAGTCCAAGTGCCTGCTAGTAAACCTACATAATCCATGGGCCCGCTAGTTAACCTACATAGTGCAAGGGCCCGCTAGTTAACCTAGATCGAGCAAGTGTCCGCTAGTTGACCTACATAGTCCAAGGGCTCGCTTGTTAACTTTGATAGTCCAAGTGCCCCTTAGTTAACCTAGATGGTTCAAGTGCCCGCTAGTTAACCTAGATCGTCCAAGTACTGGCTAGTTAACCTACATAGTCCAAGGGCCCACTAGTTAACCTAGATTGTCCAAGTGTCCTCTAGTTAACCTACATAGTCCAAGTGCCCGCTAGGTAACCTACATAGTGCAAGTGTCTGCTAGGTAAACTACATAGTCCAAGTGCCCACTAGATAACAAAGATAGTCCAAGTGCCCGCTAGGTAACCTAGAGAGTGCAAATGCCCGCTAGTTAACCTACATAGTCCAAGTGCCTGCTACGTAACCTAGATAGTCCAAGGGCCTGCTAGTTAACCTACATAGACCAAGTGCCCACTAGGTAACATACATAGTGCAAGTGTCCGCTAGTTAACGTACATAGTCCAAGCGCCCGCTAGTTAACCTAGATAGTCCAAGAGCCCGCTAGGTAACGTACATAGTGCAAGTGTCCGCTAGTTAACCTAAGTAGTCCAAGGGCCCACTAGTTAACATACATAGTCCAAGTGCCCGGTAGTTAACTTACATAGTCAAAGTGTCCGTAGGGAACATACATAGTCCAAGTGCCCGCTAGGGAACATACATAGTCCAAGTGACCGCTAGGGAACCTACGTAGTCCAAGTGCCCGCTAGGGAATCTACATAGTCCAAGGGCCCGCTAGGTAACGTAGATAGTCCAAGTGCTGCTAGTTAATCTACATAGTCCAAGGGCCCGCTAGTTAACCTACATAATCCAAGTACTCACTAGTTAACCTAGATCGTCCAAGTGTCCGCTAGTTAACCTACATAGTCCAAGTGCCCGCAAGGGAACCTAGATAGTCCAAGTGCCCGCTCTGGAACCTACATAGTCCAAGTGCCCGCTAGGGAATCTACATAGTCGAAGTGCCCGCTCTGGAACATACATAGTGCAAGTTTCGCGAGTTAATCTACATAGTCCAAGGGCCCGCTAGTTAACCTACATAGTCCAAGTACCCGCTAGTTAACCTAGATCGTCCAAGTGCACGCTAATTAACCTACATAGTCCAAGGGCCCGCTAGTTAACCTACATATTCCAAGGACCCGCTAGTTAACCTACATCGTCCCAGTGCCCGCTAGGAAACCTAGATAGTGCAAGTGCCCGCTAGTTAACCTAGATAGTTCAAGTACCCGCTAGGTAACCTAGATCGTCCAAGGGCCCCCTAGTTAGCCTACATAGTCCAAGTGCCCGCTAGGTAACCTAGATAGTCCAAGTGCCCGTTCGGTAACCTAGATAGTCAAAGTGCCCTTTAGTGAACCTAGATAGTCCAAGTGCCCGCTAGGGAATCTAGATAATCCAAGTGCCTGTTAGCTAACCTAGATAGTCCAAGTGGCGGCTAGGTAACCTACATAGTCCAAGTGCCCGTTCGTTAACCTAGATAATCCAAGTGCCCGCTAGGTAACCTAGACAGTCCAAGTGCCCGCTAGTTAACCTACATAGTCCAAGTGCCCGATAAGGAACCTACATAATCCAAATGCCCGCTAGACAACCTACATACTCCAAGTGCCCATAGTTAACCTAGATAGTCAAAGTGCCTGCTAGGTAACCTAGATAGTCCAAGTGCCCGCTATGTAACCTACATAGTCCAAGGGCCCGCTAGGTAACCTAAATAGTCCAAATGCCTGCTAGGGAAACTACATAATCCAAGTGCCCGCTAGTTAACCTACATAGTCCAAGTGCCTGCTAGTAAACCTACATAATCCATGGGCCCGCTAGTTAACCTACATAGTGCAAGGGCCCGCTAGTTAACCTAGATCGTGCAAGTGTCCGCTAGTTAGCCTATATAGTCCAAGTGCCTGCTAGTTAACCTATATACCAAGTGTACGCTACGTAACCTACATCGTCCAAGTGCACGCTAGTTAACCTAGGTAGTCCAAGTGCCCGCTAGTTAACCTAGATAGTCCAAGTGCCTGCTAAGTAACCTACATAGGGCAAGTGTCCGCTAGTTAACCTACATATTCCAAGTGCCCGCTAGGGAACGTACATAGTCCAAGTGCCTGCTAGTTAACCTAGATAGTTCAAGTACCCGCTAGGTAACCTAGATAGTCCAAGTGCGTTTTCGGTAACCTAGATTATCCAAGTGCCCTTTAGGTAACCTAGATAGTCCAAGGAACCGCAAGTAAACGTACATAGTCCATGGGCCCGCAGGTTACCTACATATTCCAAGTGTCCGCTAGTTAACCTACATAATCTAAGTGCCCGTTAGCTAACCTAGATAGTCCAAGGGCCCGCTAGTTGACCTACATAGTGCAAAGGCCAGCTAGGTAACCTAGGTAGTAAAAGTGCCCGCTAGGGAACCTCAATTGTCCAAGTGCCTGTGAGCTAACCTAGATAGTCCAAATGGTGGCTTGGTAACCTACATAGTCCAAATGCCCGTTCGTTAACCTAGATAATCCAAGTGCCCGCTAGGTAACCTAGACAGTCCAAGTGCCCGCTAGTTAACCTACATAGTCCAAGTGCCCGATAAGGATCCTACATAATCTAAATGCCCGCTAGGCAACCTACATACTCCAAGTGCCCACAGTTAACCTAGATAGTCAAAGTGCCTGCTAGGTAACCTAGATAGTCCAAGTGCCCGCTATGTAACCTACATAGTCCAAGTACCCGCTAGGTAACCTAAATAGTCCAAATGCCTGCTAGGGAAACTACATAATCCAAGTGCCCGCTAGTTAACCTACATATTCCAAGTGCCCGCTAGGGAACGTAGATAGTCCAAGTGCCTGCTAGTTAACCTAGATAGTTCAAGTACCCGCTAGGTAACCTAGATAGTCCAAGTGCCTTTTCGGTAACCTAGATAGTCCAAGTGCCCTTTAGGTAACCTAGATAGTCCAAGGACCCGCAAGTAAACGTACATAGTCCATGGGCCCGCTAGTTAACCTACATATTGCAAGTGTCCGCTAGTTAACCTACATAATCTAAGTGCCCGTTAGCTAACCTAGATAGTCCAAAGGCCCGCTAGTTGACCTACATAGTCCAAGGGCCAGCTAGGTAACCTAGGTAGTAAAAGTGCCCGCTAGGGAACCTCATTTGTCCAAGTGCCTGTTAGCTAACCTAGATAGTCCAAGTGGCGGCTAGGTAACCTACATAGTCCAAGTGCCCGTTCGTTAACCTAGATAAACCAAGTGCCCATTAGGGAACCTACATAGTCCAAGTGCCCGCTAGTTAACCTACATAGTCCAAGTGCCTGATAGGGAACCTACATAATCCAAGTGCCCGCTAGGGAACCTACATAGTCCAAGTGCCCGCTAGGCAACCTACATAGTCCAAGTGCCCGTTAGTTAACCTAGAGAGTCAAAGTGCCTGCTAGGTAACCTAGATAGTCCAAGTGCCCGCTTGATTACCTAAATAGTCCATATGCCCGCTAGGGAAACTACATAGTCCAAGTGCCCGCTAGTTAACCTAGATAGTCCAAGTGCCTGCTAGTAAACCTACATAATCCATGGGCCCACTAGTTAACCTACATAGTGCAAGGGCCCACTAGTTAACCTAGATCGAGCAAGTGTTCGCTAGTTAACCTACATAGTCCAAGGGCTCGCTTGTTAACTTTGATAGTCCAAGTGCCTCTTAGTTAACCTAGATCATTCAAGTGCCCGCTAGTTAACCTAGATCGTCCAAGTACTGGCTAGTTAACCTACATAGTCCAAGGGCCCACTAGTTAACCTAGATTGTCCAAGTGTCCTCTAGTTAACCTACATAGTCCAAGTGCCCACTAGGGAGCCTTCATAATCCAACTGCCTGCTAGGTAACCTAGATAGTCCAAGTGCCCGCTAGTTAACCTAGATAGTCCTAGTGCCGGTTTGTTAACCTAGATAGTCCAAGTACCCACTAGGGGACGTACATAGTCCAAGTGCCTGCTACGCAACCTAGATAGTCCAAGTGCCCGCTAGGTAACCTAGATAGTCCAAGTGCCCGTTACCTAACCTAGATAATCCAAGTGCCCGCTAGGTAACCTACATAGTCCAAGTGCCCGTTCGTTAACCTAGAAGTCCAAGAGCCCGCTATGTAACCTAGACAGTCCAAGTGCCCGCTATGTAACCTAGACAGTCCAAGTGCCTGCTAGGTTACCTGAATAGTCCAAGTGCCCTTTCGTTAACATAGATAGTCCAAGTGCCCGCTCGGGAACCTATATAGTCCAAATGCCCGCTAGGGTATCTACATAGTCCAAGGGCCCGCTAGTTAACGTAGATTGTCCAAGTGCCGCTAGTTATTCTACATAGTTCAAGGGCCCACTAGTTAACCTACATAGTACAAGTACCTTCTAAAAAACCTAGATAGTCCAAGTGCACGCTAGTTAACCTAGATAGTCCAAGTGCCCTCTAGTTAACCTAGATAGTCCAAGTGCCCGCTAAGAAACCTAGATAGTCCAATTGCCCGTTACCTAACCTAGATAGTCCAATTGCCCGCTATGCAACATACATAGTCCAAGTGCCCGTTCGTTAACCTAGAAGTCCAAGTGCCCGCTAGGTAACCTAGACTCTCCAAGTGCCCGCTAGGTTACCTATATAGTCCAAATGCCCGTTCGGTAACCTACATAGTGCAAGTGCCCGGTAGTTAACCAACATAGTCCAAGTGCCCACTAGGTAACCTAGATAGTCCAAGGGCCCGCTAGTTAACCTACATAGTCCAAGTGCCCGGTAGTTAACTTACATAGTTCAAGTGTCCGTAGGGAACATATAGAGTCCAAGTGCCCGCTAGGGAACCTAAATAGTCCAAGTGCCCGCTAGTTAATCTACATAGTTCAAGGGCCCGTAAGCTAACCTACATAATCCAAGTACCCGCTAGTTAACCTAGATCGTCCAATTGTCCGCTAATTAACCTACATAGTCAAGTGCCCGCTAGGGAACTTAGATAGTCTAAGTGGCCGCTCTGGAACCTACATAGTCCAAGTGCTTGCTAGGGAACCTACATAGTCCAAGGGCCCGCTAGTTAACGTAGATAGTCCAAGTGCCACTAGTTAATCTACATAGTCCAAGGGCCCGCTAGTTAACCTACATAGTCCAAGTACCCGCTAGTTAACCTAGATCGTCCAAGTGCCCACTAGGTAACCTACATAGTCCAAGGGCCCACTAGTTAACCTACATAGTCCAAGGGCCCGCTAGTTAACCTACATCGTCCGGGGCCCGCTAGTTAACCTAGATAGTCCAAGTGCCCGCTAGTTAACCTACATAGTCCAAGTGCCCGTTAGGTAACCTAGACATTTCAAGTGACCACTAGGTTACCTACATAGTTCAAGTGCCCGTTCATTAACCTACATAGTCCAAGTGCCCGCTAGGTAACCAATATAGTCCAAATGCCCGCTAGGAGCCATAATAGTCCATATGCCCGCTAGTTAACGTAGATAGTCCAAGTGCTCGCTAGTTAACCTAGATAGACCAAGTGCCCGCTAGGGAACCTATCTAGTCCAAGTACCCGCTAGGAAACGTACATAGTCCAAGTGCCCGCTAGGTAACGTACATAGTCCAAGTGCCCGCTAGGTAACGTAGATAGCCCAAGTGCCCGCTAGGGAACGTACATAGTCCAAGTGCCTGCCAGGTAACCTAGATAGTCCAAGTGCCCACTAGTTAACCTACATAGTCCAGGTTCCCCCTAGGTAACCTAGATAGTCCAAGGGCCCGCTAGGTAACCTACATAGTCATAGTGCCCCCTAGTTAACCTACATTCTCCAAGTGTCCGATAGGGAACCTACATAGTCCAAGTGCCCGCTAGGTAACCTACATAGTCCAAATGCCCTCTAGTTAATCTACATAGTACAAGTGCCCGATAGGGAACCTACATAATCCAAGTGCCCGCTCGGGAACTTATATAGTCCAAATGCCCGCTAGGGAATCTACATAGTCCAAAGGCCCGCTAGTTAATATAGATAGTCCAAGTGCCGCTAGTTATTCTACATAGTTCAAGGGCCCACTAGTTAACTTACATAGTACAAGTACCCGCTAAGAAACCTAGATAGTCCTAGTGCACGCTAGTTAGCCTAGATAGTCCAAGTGCCCTCTAGTTAACCAAGATCGTCCAAGTGACCGCTAAGAAACTTAGATAGTCCAAGTGCCCGTTACCTAACCTAGATAGTTCAATTGCCCGCTATGCAACATACATAGTCCAAGTGCCCGTACGTTACCCTAAAAGTCCAAGTGCCCGCTAGGTAACCTAGACTCTCCAAGTGCCCGCTAGGTTACCTACATAGTCCAAGTGCCCGTTCGGTAACCTAGATAGTGCAAGTGCCCGGTAGTTAACATACATAGTTCAAGTGCCCGCTAGGTAACCTAGATAGTCCAAGGGCCCGCTAGTTAACCTACATAGTCGAAGGGCTTATTTGTTAACTTTGATAGTCCAAGTGCCCGCTAGTTAACCTATCTCGTCCAAGTGACAACTAGGTAACCTACATAGTCCAAGTGCCCTCTAGGTAACCTATATAGTCCAAGTGCCCGCTAGGTAACCTAGATAGTCCAAGGGCCCGCTAGTTAACCTACATAGTCCAAGGGCTCACTTGATAACTTTGATAGTCCAAGGGCCCGCTAGTTAACCTAGATCGTCCAAGTGCCCGCTAGTTAATCTAGATTGTCCATGTGCCCGCTAGTTAACCTATATAGTCCAAGGGCCCACTAGTTACCATAGATAGTCCAAGTGTCCTCTAGTTAACCTACATAGTCCAAGTGCCCGCTAGTTATCCTATACACCAAGTGCCCGCTACGTATCCTAGATAATCCAAGGGCACGCTAGTTAACCTACATAGTCCATGTGTCCGCTAGGCAACCTAGATAGTCCAAGTGCCTGCTAGGTAACCTACATAGTGCAAGTGTCCACTAGTTAACCTACATATTCCACGTGCCCGCTAGTTAATATAGATAGTCCAAGTGTCCGCTAGGGAACTTACATAGTCCACGTGCCCGCTGGTAACCTAGATAGTGCAAGTGCCCGCTACTTAACCTAGATAGTTCAAGTACCCGCTAGGTAACCTAGATCGTCCAAGGGCCCCCTAGTTAGCCTACATAGTCCAAGTGCCCGCTAGGTAACCTAGATAGTCCAAGTGCCCGTTCGGTAACCTAGATAGTCCAAGTGCCCTTTAGGGAACTTAGATAGTCCAAGGGCCCGCTAGTAAACCTACATAGTCCATGGGCCCGCTAATTAACCTACATAGTGCAAGTGTACGCTAGTTAACCTACATATTCCAAGTGCCCGCTATTTAACCTACATAATCTAAGTGCCAGCTAGGTAACCTAGATAGTACAAGTGCTCGCTAGGGAATCTAGATAGTCCAAGTGCCTGTTAGCTAACATAGATAGTCCAAGTGGCGGATAGGTAACCTACATAGTCCAAGTGCCCGTTCGTTAACCTAGATAATCCAAGTGCCCGTTAGTTAACCTAGGTAGTCAAAGTGCCTGCTAGGTAACCTAGATAGTCCAAGTGCCCGCTAGGTAACGTTCATAGTCCAAGTGCCCGCTAGGTAACCTAAATAGTCCAAATGCCTGCTAGGAAAACTACATAGTCCAAGTGCCCGCTAGTTAACCTAGATAGTCCAAGTGCCTGCTAGTAAACCTACATAATCCATGGGCCCGCTAGTTAACCTACATAGTGCAAGGGCCCGCTAGTTAACCTAGATCGTGCAAGTGTCCGCTAGTTAGCCTATATAGTCCAAGTGCCCGCTAGTTAACCTATATAACAAGTGCCCGCTACGTAACCTAGATAGTCCAAGGGCACGCTTGTTAACCTACATAGTACAAGTGCCCGTTAGGCAACCTAGATAGTCCAAGTGCCCGCTAAGGAACCTACATAGTCCAAGTGCACGCTAGTTAACCTAGATAGTCCAAGTGCCCGCTATTTAACCTAGATAGTGCAAGTGCCTGCTAGGTAACCTACATAGTGCAAGTGTCCGCTAGTTGACCTACATATTACAAGTGCCCGCTAGTTAACATAGATAGTCCAAATGCCGGCTAGGGAAAGTACATAGTCCAAGTGCCCGCTAGTTAACCTAGATAGTTCAAGTACCCGCTAGGTAACCTAGATAGTCCAAGGGCCCCCTAGTTAGCCTACATAATCCAAGTGCCCGCTAGGTAACCTAGATAGTCCAAATGCCTTTTCGGTAACCTAGATAGTCCAAGTGCCCTTTAGGGAACCTAGATAGTTCAAGGGCCCGCAAGTAAACCTACATAGTCCATGGGCCCGCTAGTTACCCTACATATTCCAAGTGCCCGCTAGTTAACCTACATAATTTAAGTGCCCGTTAGCTAACCTAGATAGTCCAAGGGCCCGCTAGTTGACCTACATAGTCCAAGGGCCAGCTAGGTATCCTAGATAGTACAAGTGCTCGCTAGGGAACCTCAATAGTCCAAGTGCCTGTTAGCTAACCTAGATAGTCCGAGTGGCGGCTAGGTAACCAACATAGTCCATGTGCCTGCTAGGCAACCTACATAGTCCAAGTGCCCGTTAGTTAACCTAGATAGTCAAAGTGCCTGCTAGGTAACCTACATAGTGTAAGTGTCCGCTAGTTAACCTACATAGTCCAAGCGCCCGCTAGTTAACCTAGATATTCCAAGTGTCCGCTAGGTAACCTACATAGTGCAAGTGTCCACTAGTTAACCTAAGTAGTCCAAGGGCCCGCTAGTTAACATACATAGTCCAAGTACCTGGTAGTTAACTTACATAGTTCCAGTGTCCGTAGGGAACATACATAGTCCAAGTGCCCGCTAGGGAACATACATAGTCCAAGTGCCCGCTAGGGAAGCTACGTAGTCCAAGTGCCCGCTAGGGAATCTACATAGTCCAAGAACCCGCTAGTTAACGTAGATAGTCCTAGTGCTGCTAGTTAATCTACATAGTCCAAGGGCCCGCTAGTTAACCTACATAATCCAAGTACCCTCTAGTTAACCTAGATCGTCCAAGTGTCCGCTAGTTAACCTACATAGTCCAAGTGCCCGCAAGGGAACCTAGATAGTCCAAGTGCCCGCTCTGGAACCTACATAGTCCAAGTGCCTGCTAGGGAACCTACATAGTCGAAGTGCCTGCTCTGGAACATACATAGTCCAAGTGCCCGCTAGGGAATCTACATAGTCCAAGGTCCCGCTAGTTAACATAGATAGTCCAAGTGCCGCTAGTTAATCTACATAGTCCAAGGGCCCGCTAGTTAACCTACATAGTCCAAGTACCCGCTAGTTAACCTAGATCGTCCAAGTGCACGCTAGTTAACCTACATAGTCCAAGGGCCCGCTAGTTAACCTACATAGTCCAAGGGCCCGCTAGTTAAACTACATCGTCCCAGTGCCCACTAGGAAACCTAGATAGTGCAAGTGCCCGCTAGTTAACCTAGATAGTTCAAGTACCCGCTAGGTAACCTATATCGTCCAAGGGCCCCCTAGTTAGCCTACATAGTCCAAGTGCCCGCTAGGTAACCTAGATAGTCCAAGTGCCCGTTCGGTAACCTAGATAGTGCAAGTGCCCTTTAGGGAACCTAGATAGTCCAAGGGCCCGCTAGTAAACCTACATAGTCCATGGGCCCGCTAGATAACCTACATAGTCCAAGTGTCCGCTAGTTAACTTACATATTCCAAGTGCCCGCTATTTAACCTATATAATCTAAGTGCCAGCTAGGTAACCTAGACAGTACAAGTGCGCGCTAGGGAATCTAGATAGTCCAAGTGCCTGTTAGCTAACCTAGATAATCCAAGTGCCCGCTAGGTAACCTAGACAGTCCAAGTGCCCGCTAGTTAACCTACATAGTCCAAGTGCCCGCTAGGCAACCTACATACTCCAAGTGCCCGTTAGTTAACCTAGATAGTCAAAGTGCCCGCTAGGTAACCTAGATAGTCCAAGTGCCCGCTATGTAACCTACATAGTCCAAATTCCCGCTAGGTAACCTAAATAGTCCAAATGCCTGCTAGGGAAACTACATAGTCCAAGTGCCCGCTAGTTAACGTAGATAGTCCAAGTGCCTACTAGTAAACCTACATAATCCATGGCCCGCTAGTTACCCTACATAGTGCAAGGGCCCGCTAGTTAACCTAGATCGTGCAAGTGTCCACTAGTTAGCCTATATAGTCCAAGTGCCCGCTAGTTAACCTATATACCAAGTGCCTGCTACGTAACCTAGATAGTCCAAGGGCACGCTAGTTAACCTACATAGTACAAGTGCCCGCTAGGCAACCTAGATAGTCCAAGTGCCCGCTAAGGAACCTACATAGTCCAAGTGCACGCTAGTTAACCTAGATAGTCCAAGTGCCCGCTAGTTAATCTAGATAGTCCAAGTTCCCGCTAGGGAACGTACATAGTCCAAGTGCCCGCTAGTTAACCTAGATAGTTCAAGTACCCGCTAGGTAACCTAGATAGTCCAAGTGCCCCCTAGTTAGCCTACATAATCCAAGTGCCCGCTAGGTAACCTAGATAGTCCAAGTGCCTTTTCGGTAACCTAGATAGTCCAAGTGCCCTTTAGGGAACCTAGATAGTTCAAGGGCCCGCAAGTAAACCTACATAGTCCATGGGCCCGCTAGTTAACCTACATATTCCAAGTGCCCGCTAGTTAACCTACATAATTTAAGTGCCCGTTAGCTAACCTAGATAGTCCAAGGGCCCGCTAGTTGACCTACATAGTCCAAAGGCCAGCTAGGTATCCTAGATAGTACAAGTGCTCGCTAGGGAACCTCAATAGTCCAAGTGCCTGTTAGCTAACCTAGATAGTCCAAGTGGCGGCTAGGTAACCTACATAGTCCATGTGCCTACTAGGCAACCTACATAGTCCAAGTGCCCGTTAGTTAACCTAGATAGTCAAAGTGCCTGCTAGGTAACCTAGATAGTCCAAGTGCTCGCTAGGTAACCTACATAGTCCTAGTGCCCGCTTAGTAACCTAAATAGTCCAAATGCCCGCTAGGGAAACTACATAGTCCAAGTGCCCGCTAGTTAACCTAGATATTCCAAGTGCCTGCTAGTAAACCTACATAATCCATGGGCCCGGTAGTTAACCTACATAGTGCAAGGACCCGCTAGTTAACCTAGATCGTGCAAGTGTCCGCTAATTAACCTACATAGTCCAAGTGCCCGCTAGGGTTCCTTCATAATCCAACTGCCTGCTAGGTAACCTAGATAGTCCAAGTGCCCGCTAGTTAACCTAGATTGTCCTAGTGTCCGTTTGTTTACCTAGATAGTCCAAGTGCCCACTAGGGGACGTACATAGTCCAAGAGCCTGCTACGCAAGCTAGATAGTCCAAGTGCCCGCTAGGTAACCTAGATAGTCCAAGTGCCCGTTCGTTAACCTAGAAGTCCAAGAGCCCGCTATGTAACCTAGACAGTCCAAGTGCCCGCTATGTAACCTAGACAGTACAAGTGCCCGCTAGGTTACCTGCATAATCCAAGTGCCCGTTCGTTAACACAGATAGTCCAAGTGCCCGCTAGGGAACCTATATAGTCCAAGTGCTATCTAGGTAACCTAGATAGTCCAAGGGCCCGCTAGTTAACCTACATAGTCCAAGGGCTCGCTTGTTAACTTTGATAGTCCAAGTGCCCCTTAGTTAAACTAGATCGTTCAAGTGCCCGCTAGGTAACCTACATAGTGCAAGTGTCTGCTAGGTTAACTACATAGTCCAAGTGCCCGCTAGTTAACATAGATAGTCTAAGTGCCCGCTAGGGAAGGTACATAGTCAGAGTGCCCGCTAGGTAACCTACATAGTCCAAGTGCCTGCTAGGTAACCTAGATAGTCCAAGGGCCTGCTAGTTAACCTACATAGTCCAAGTGCCCGCTAGGTAACCTACATAGTCCAAGCGCCCGCTAGTTAACCTAGATAGTCCAAGTGTCCGCTAGGTAACCTACATAGTGCAAGTGTCCACTAGTTAACCTAAGTAGTCCAAGGGCCCCCTAGTTAACATACATAGTCCAAGTACCTGGTAGTTAACTTACATAGTTCCAATGTCCGTAGGGAACATACATAGTCCAAGTGCCCGCTAGGGAACATACATAGTCCAAGTGCCCGCTAGGGAATCTACATAGTCCAAGAACCCGCTAGTTAACGTAGATAGTCCAAGTGCTGCTAGTTAATCTACATAGTCCAAGGGCCCGCTAGTTAACCTACATAATCCAAGTACCCTCTAGTTAACCTAGATCGTCCAAGTGTCCGCTAGTTAACCTACATAGTCCAAGTGCCCGCAAGGGAACCTAGAAAGTCCAAGTGCCCGCTCTGGAACCTACATAGTCCAAGTGCCTGCTAAGGAACCTACATAGTCGAAGTGCCCGCTCTGGAACATACATAGTCCAAGTGCCCGCTTGGGAATCTACATAGTCCAAGGTCCCGCTAGTTAACATAGATAGTCCAAGTGCCGCTAGTTAATCTACATAGTCCAAGGGCCCGCTAGTTAACCTACATATTCCAAGTACCCGCTAGGTAACCTAGATCGTCCAAGTGCACGCTAGTTAACCTACATAGTCCAAGGGCCCGCTAGTTAACCTACATAGTCCAAGGGCCCGCTAGTTAACCTACATCGTCCCAGTGCCCGCGAGGAAACCTAGATAGTGCAAGTGCCCGATAGTTAACCTAGATAGTTCAAGTACCCGCTAGGTAACCTAGATCGTCCAAGGGCCCCCTAGTTAGCCTACATAGTCCAAGTGCCCGCTAGGTAACCTAGATAGTCCAAGTGCCCGTTCGGTAACCTAGATAGTGCAAGTGCCCTTTAGGGAACCTAGATAGTCCAAGGGCCCGCTAGTAAACCTACATAGTCCATGGGCCCGCTAGATAACCTATATAGTCCAAGTGTCCGCTAGTTAACCTACATATTCCAAGTGCCCGCTATTTAACCTATATAATCTAAGTGCCAGCTAGGTAACCTAGAGAGTACAAGTGCGCGCTAGGGAATCTAGATAGTCCAAGTGCCTGTTAGCTAACCTAGATAATCCAAGTGCCCGCTAGGTAACCTAGACTGTCCAAGTGCCCGCTAGTTAACCTACATAGTCCAAGTGCCCGATAGGGAACCTACATAATCCAAGTACCCGCTAGGCAACCTACATACTCCAATTGCCCGTTAGTTAACCTAGATAGTCAAAGTGCCTGCTAGGTAACCTAGATAGTCCAAGTGCCCGCTATGTAACCTACATAGTCCAAATTCCCGCTAGGTAACCTAAATAGTCCAAATGCCTGCTAGGGAAACTACATAGTCCAAGTGCCCGCTAGTTAACGTAGATAGTCCAAGTGCATGCTAGTAAACCTACATAATCCATGGGCCCGCTAGTTAACCTACATAGTGCAAGGGCCCGCTAGTTAACCTAGATCGTGCAAGTGGCCACTAGTTAGCCTATATAGTCCAAGTGCCCGCTAGTTAACCTATATACCAAGTGCCTGCTACGTAACCTAGATAGTCCAAGGGCACGCTAGTTAACCTACATAGTACAAGTGCCCGCTAGGCAACCTAGATAGTCCAAGTGCCCGCTAAGGAACCTACATAGTCCAAGAGCACGCTAGTTAACCTAGATTGTCCAAGTGCCCGCTAGTTAATCTAGATAGTCCAAGTTCCCGCTAGGGAACGTACATAGTCCAAGTCCCCGCTAGTTAACCTAGATAGTTCAAGTACCCGCTAGGTAACCTATATATTCCAAGGGTCCCCTAATTAGCCTATATAGTCCAAGTTCCCGCTAGGTAACCTAGATAGTCCAAGTGCCTTTTCGGTGACCTAGATAGCCCAAGAGCCCTTTAGGGAACCTAGATAGTCCAAGGGCCCGCAAGTAAACCTACATAGTCCATGGGCCCGCTAGTTAACCTACATATTCCAAGTGCCCGCTAGTTAACTTACATAATCTAAGAGCCCTTTAGCTAACCTAGATAGTCCATGGGCCCGCTAGTTGACCTACATAGTCCAAGGGCCAGCTAGGTATCCTAGATAGTACAAGTGCCCGCTAGGGAACCTCAATAGTCCAAGTGCCTGTTAGCTAACCTAGATAGTCCAAGTGGCGGCTAGGTAACCCACATAGTCCAAGTGCCAGTTCGTTAACCTAGATAATCCAAGTGCCCACTAGGGAACCTACATAGTCCAAGTGCCCGCTAGTTAACCTACATAGTCCAAGTGCCCGATAGGGAACCTACATAATCCAAGTGCTCGCTTGGGAACCTACATAGTCCAAGTGCCCGCTAGGCAACCTACATAGTCCAAGTGCCCGTTAGTTAACCTAGAGAGTCAAAGTGCCTGCTAGGTAACCTACATAGTCCACGTGTCCGCTAGGTAACCTAGATAGTCCAAGTGCCCGCTAGGGATCCTTCATAATCCAAGTGCCTGCTAGGCAACCTAGATAGTCCAAATGCCCGTTACCTAACCTAGATAGTCCAACTGCCCGCTAGGCAACCTACATCGTCCAAGTGCCCGATCGTTAACCTAGAAGTCCAAGAGCCCGCTATGTAACCTAGAGAGTCCAAGTGCCCGCTATGTAACCTAGACAGTACAAGTGCCCGCTAGGTTATCTGCATAGTCCAAGTGCCCGCTGGTTAACATAGATAGTCCAAGTGCCCACTAGGTAACCTAGATAGTCCAAGGGCCTGCTAGTTAACCTACATACTCCAAGTGCCCGCTAGGTAACCTACATAGTGCAAGTGTCCGCTAGTTAACCTAAGTAGTCCAAGGGCCCGCTAGTTAACATACATAGTCCAAGTGCCCGGTAGTTAACTTACATAGTTCAAGTGTCCGTAGGGAACATACATAGTCCAAGTGCCCGCTAGGGAACATACATAGTCCAAGTGCCCGCTAGGGAACCTACGTAGTCCAAGTGCCCGCTAGTTAATCTACATAGTCCAAGGGCCCGCTAGTTAACCTAGATAGTCCAAGTGCTGCTAGTTAATCTACATAGTCCAAAGGCCCGCTAGTTAACCTACCTAATCCAAGTACCCGCTAGTTAACCTAGATCGTCCAAGTGTCTGCTAGTTAACCTACATAGTCCAAGTACCCGCAAGGTATCCTACATAGTCCAAGTGCCCGCTCTGGAACCTACATAGTCCAAGTGCCTGCTAGGGAACCTACATAGTCGAAGTGCCCGCTCTGGAACATACATAGTCCAAGTGCCATAGGGAATCTTCATAGTCCAAGGGCCCGCAAGTTAACTTACATAGTCCAAGTACCCGCTAGTTAACCTAGATCGTCCAAGTGCAGGCTAGTTAACCTACATAGTACAAGGGCCGGCTAGTTAACCTACATAGTCCAAGGGCCCGCTAGTTAAAGTACATCGTCCAAGGGCCCGCTAGTTAACCTACATAGTCCAACAGCCCGCTAGGTAACCTAGATAGTTCAAGTGACCAGTAGGTTCCTTACATAGTCCAAGTGCCTGTTCGTTAACCTACATAGTCCAAGTGCCCTCTAGGTAACCAATATAGTCCAAATGCCCGCTAGGGACCCTAATAGTCCAAGTGCCCGCTAGTTATCCTAGATAGTCCACGTGCTCGCTAGTTAACCAGATACTCCAAGTGTCCGCTAGTTAACCTAGATAGACCAAGTGCCCGCTAGGGAACCTACCTAGTCCAAGTGCCCGAAAGGGAACTTACATAGTCCAAGGGCCCGCTAGGGAACCTACATAGTCCAAGTGCCCGTTAGTTAACCTAGATAGTCCAAGTGCCCGCTAGGTAACCTAGATAGTCCAACAGTCCGCTAGGTAACCTACATACTCCAAGAACCCGCTAGGCAACTTAGATAGTTGAAGTGCCAGATATGTAACCTGGATAGTCCATGTGCCGCTAGGTAACCTACAAAGTCAAAGTGCCCGCTAGGTTATCTATATAGTCCAAATGCCCGCTAGGGTATCTACATAGTCCAAGGGCCCGCTAGTTAACGTAGATAGTCCAAGAGCCGCTAGTTATTCTACATAGTTCAAGGGCCCACTAGTTAACCTACATAGTCCAAGTACCCGCTAAGAAACCTAGATAGTCCAAGTGCCCGTTACCTAACCTAGTTAGTCCAAGTGCCCTCTAGTTAACCTAGATCGTCCAAGTGCCCGCTAAGAAACCTAGATAGTACAAGTGCCCGTTACCTAACCTAGATAGTCCAATTGCCCGCTATGCAACATACATAGTCCAAGTGCCCGTTCGTTAACCTAGAAGTCCAAGTGCCCGCTAGGTAACCTAGACTCTACAAGTGCCCGCTAGGTTACCTACATAGCCAAATGCCCGTTTGGTAACCTAGATAGTTTAAGTGCCCGGTAGTTAACCTACATAGTCCAAGTGCCCGCTAGGTAACCTAGATAGTACAAGGGCCCGCTAGTTAACCTACATAGTCCAAGTGCCCAGTAGTTAACTTACATAGTTCAAGTGTCCGTAGGGAACATACAGAGTCCAAGTGCCCGCTAGGGAACCTACATACTCCAAGTGCCCGCTAGTTAATCTACATAGTTCAAGGGACCGCTACTTAACCTACATAATCCAAGTACCCGCTAGTTAACCTAGATCGTCCAAGTGTCCGCTAATTAACCTACATAGTACAAGTGCCCGCTAGGGAACCTAGATAGCCTAAGTGCCCGCTCTGGAACCTACATAGTCCAAGTGACTGCTAGGGACCCTACATAGTCCAAGGGCCCGCTCTGGAACATACATAGTCCAAGTGCCCGCTAGGGAATCTGCATAGTCCAAGGGCCCGCTAGTTAACGTAGATAGTCCAAGTGCCGCTAGTTAATCTACATAGTCCAAGTACCCGCTAGTTAACCTAGATCGTCCAAGTGCCCACTAGTTAACCTACATAATCCAAGGGCCCGCTAATTAACCTGCATTGTCCAAGGGCCCGCAAGTTAACCTAGATAGTCCAAGTGACCACTAGGTTTCCTACATAGTCCAAGTGCCCGTTCGTTAACCTACATAGTCCAAGTGCCCGCTAGGTAACAAATATAGTCCAAATGCCCGCTAGGGGCCCTAATAGTCCATATGCCCGCTAGTTAACCTAGATAGTCCAAGTGCTCGCTAGTTAACCTAGATAGACCAAGTGCCCGCTAGGGAACCTATCTAGTCCAAGCACCCGCTCGGAAACATACATAGTCCAAGTGCCCGCTAGGTAAAGTACATAGTCCAAGTGCCCGATAGTGAACCTTCATAATCCAAGTGCCCGCTAAAGAACGTACATTGTCCAAGTGCCTGCTAGGTAACCTAGATAGTCCAATTGCCCACTAGTTAACCTACATAGTCCAGGTTCCCCCTAGGTAACCTGGATAGTCCAAGGGCCCGCTAGGTAACCTACATAGTCCTAGTGCCCCTTAGTTAACCTACATTCTCCAAGTGCCCGATAGGGAACCTACATAGTCAAAGTGCCCGCTAGGTAACCTACATAGTCCAAATGCCCGCTAGTTAACCTACATAGTCCAAGTGCCCGATAGGAAACGTACATAAACGAAGTGCCCGCTAGGGAACCTACATATTCCAAGTGCCCGTTAGGTAACCTAGATAGTCCAAATGCCAGCTAGGGAACCCACATAGCCCAAGTGCACGCTAGGGAACTTACATAGTCCAGGCCCGCTTGGGAACCTACATAGTGCAAGTGCCCGTTAGTTAACCTAGATAGTCCCAATGCCCGCTAGTTAACCTAGATAGTCCAACAGCCCGGTAGGTAACCTACATACTCCAAGTACCCGCTAGGTAACGTAGATAGTTCAAGTGCCAGCTAGGTAACCTAGATAGTCCAAATGACCGCTAGGGAGCCTACATAGTCCAAATGCCCGCTAGGTAACCTAGATAGTCTAAGGGCCCCCTAGGTAACCTACATAGTCCTAGTGCCCCCTAGTTAACCTACATTTTCCATGTGCCCGATAGGGAACCTACATAGTCCAAGTGCCCGCTAGGTAACCTACATAGTCCAAATGCCCTCTAGTTATTCTACATAGTCCAAGTGCCCGATAGGGAACCTACATAATCCAAGTGCCTGCTAGGGAACGTACATAGTCCAAGTGCCTGCTAGGTAACCTAGATTGTCCAAGTGCCCACTAGTTAACCTACATAGTCCAGGTTCCCCCTAGGTAACCTAGATAGTCCAAGGGCCCGCTAGGTAACCTACATAGTCCTAGTGCCCCCTAGTTAACCTACATTCTCAAAGTGCCCGATAGGGAACCTACATAGTCCAAGTGCCCGCTAGGTAACCTACATAGTCCAAATGCCCGCTAGTTTACCTACATAGTCCAAGTGCCCGGTAGGGAACCTACATAATCCATGTGCCCGCTAGGGAACCTACCTAGTCCAAGTGCCCGTTAAGTAACCTAGATAGTCCAAATGCCCGCTAGGGAACGTACATTCTCCAAGTGCCTGCTAGGTAACCTAGATAATCTAAGTGCCCACTAGTTAACCTACATAGTCCAGGTTCCCCTTAGGTCACCTAGATAGTCCAAGGGCCCGCTAGGTAACCTACATAGTCCTAGTGCCCCCTAGTTAACCTACATTCTCAAAGTGCCCGATAGGGAACCTACATAGTCCAAGTGCCCGCTCGGTAACCTACATAGTTCAAATGCCCGCTAGTTAACCTACATAGTCCAAATACCCGCTAGGGAACCCACATAGTCCAAGTGCCCGCTAGGGAACTTACATAGTCCAAGGGCCCGCTAGGGAACCTACATAGTACAAGTGCCCGTTAGTTAACCTAGATAGTCCCAGTGCCCGCTAGGTAACCTAGATAGTCCAACAGCCCGGTAGGTAACCTACATACTCCAAGTACCTGCTAGGTAACGTAGATAGTTCAAGTGCCAGCTAGGTAACCTAGATAGTCCAAGTGCCCGCTAGGTAACCTACAAAGTCTAAGTGCCCGCTAGGTAATCTATATAGTCCAAATGCCCGCTAGGTAACCTAGATAGTCTAAGGGCCCGCTAGGTAACCTACATAGTCCTAGTGCCCCCTAGTTAACCTACATTCTCAAAGTGCCCGCTAGGGAACCTACATAGTCCAAGTGCCCGCTAGGTAACCTAGAAAGTCCAAATTCCCGCCAGGAAACCCACATAGTCCAAGTGCCCGCTAGGGAACCTACACAGTCCAAGTACCCGCTAGGTAACGTAGATAGTTCAAGTGCCAGCTAGGTAACCTAGATAGTCCAAGTGCCCGCTAGGTAACCTACAAAGTCTAAGTGCCTGCTAGGTAATCTATATAGTCCAAATGACCGCTAGGTAACCTAGATAGTACAAATGCCCGCTAGGGAACCCACATAGTCCAAGTGCACGCTAGGGAACTTACATAGTCCAGGCCCGCTTGGGAACCTACATAGTCCAAGTGCCCGTTAGTTAACCTAGATAGTCCCAATGCCCGCTAGGTAACCTAGATAGTCCAACAGCCCGGTAGGTAACCTACATTCTCCAAGTACCCGCTAGGTAACGTAGATAGTTCAAGTGCCAGCTAGATAACCTAGATAGTCCAAATGACCGCTAGGGAGCCTACATAGTCCAAATGCCCGCTAGGTAACCTAGATAGTCTAAGGGCCCCCTAGGTAACCTACATAGTCCTAGTGCCCACTAGTTAACCTACATTTTCCATGTGCCCGATAGGGAACCTACATAGTCCAAGTGCCCGCTAGGTAACCTACATAGTCCAAATGCCCTCTAGTTATTCTACATAGTCCAAGTGCCCGATAGGGAACCTACATAATCCAAGTGCCTGCTAGGGAACGTACATAGTCCAAGTGCCTGCTAGGTAACCTAGATTGTCCAAGTGCCCACTAGTTAACCTACATAGTCCAGGTTCCCCCTAGGTAACCTAGATAGTCCAAGGGCCCGCTAGGTAACCTACATAGTCTTAGTGCCCCCTAGTTAACCTACATTCTCAAAGTGCCCGATAGGGAACCTACATAGTCCAAGTGCCCGCTAGGTAACCTACATAGTCCAAATGCCCGCTAGTTAACCTACATAGTCCAAGTGCCCGATAGGGAACCTACATAATCCAAGTGCCCGCTAAGGAACCTACCTAGTCCAAGTGCCCGTTAGGTAACCTAGATAGTCCAAATGCCCGCTAGGGAACGTACATAGTCCAAGTGCCTGCTAGGTAACCTAGATAATCTAAGTGCCCACTAGTTAACCTACATAGTCCAGGTTCCCCTTAGGTCACCTGGATAGTCCAAGGGCCCGCTAGGTAACCTACATAGTCCTAGTGCCCCCTAGTTAATCTACATTCTCAAAATGCCCGATAGGGAACCTACATAGTCCAAGTGCCCGCTCGGTAACCTACATAGTCCAAATGCCCGCTAGTTAACCTACATAGTCCAAGTGCACGATAGGGAACCTACATAATCCAATTGCCCGCTAGGGAACCCACATAGTCCAAGTGCACGCTAGGGAACTTACATAGTCCAAGGGCCCGCTAGGGAACCTACATAGTACAAGTGCCCTTTAGGTAACCTAGATAGTCCCAGTGCCCGCTAGGTAACCTAGATAGTACAACAGCACGGTAGGTAACCTACATACTCCAAGTACCTGCTAGGTAACGTAGATAGTTCAAGTGCCAGCTAGGTAACCTAGATAGTCCAAGTGCCCGCTAGGTAACCTACAAAGTCTAAGTGCCTGCTAGGTAATCTATATAGTCCAAATGACCGCTATGTAACCTAGATAGTCCAAATGCCCGCTAGGGAACCCACATAGTCCAAGTGCACGCTAGGGAACTTACATAGTCCAGGCCCGCTTGGGAACCTACATAGTCCAAGTGCCCGTTAGTTAACCTAGATAGTCCCAATGCCCGCTAGGTAACCTAGATAGTCCAACAGCCCGGTAGGTAACCTACATACTTCAAGTACCCGCTAGGTAACGTAGATAGTTCAAGTGCCAGCTAGGTAACCTAGATAGTCCAAATGCCCGCTAGGTAACCTAGATAGTCTAAGGGCCCCCTAGGTAACCTACATAGTCCTAGTGCCCCCTAGTTAACCTACATTTTCCATGTGCCCGATAGGGAACCTACATAGTCCAAGTGCCCGCTAGGTAACCTACATAGTCCAAATGCCCTCTAGTTATTCTACATAGTCCAAGTGCCCGATAGGGAACCTACATAATCCAAGTGCCTGCTAGGGAACGTACATAGTCCAAGTGCCTGCTAGGTAACCTAGATTGTCCAAGTGCCCACTAGTTAACCTACATAGTCCAGGTTCCCCCTAGGTAACCTAGATAGTCCAAGGGCCCGCTAGGTAACCTACATAGTCTTAGTGCCCCCTAGTTAACCTACATTCTCAAAGTGCCCGATAGGGAACCTACATAGTCCAAGTGCCCGCTAGGTAACCTACATAGTCCAAATGCCCGCTAGTTAACCTACATAGTCCAAGTGCCCGATAGGGAACCTACATAATCCAAGTGCCCGCTAAGGAACCTACCTAGTCCAAGTGCCCGTTAGGTAACCTAGATAGTCCAAATGCCCGCTAGGGAACGTACATAGTCCAAGTGCCTGCTAGGTAACCTAGATAATCTAAGTGCCCACTAGTTAACCTACATAGTCCAGGTTCCCCTTAGGTCACCTGGATAGTCCAAGGGCCCGCTAGGTAACCTACATAGTCCTAGTGCCCCCTAGTTAATCTACATTCTCAAAATGCCCGATAGGGAACCTACATAGTCCAAGTGCCCGCTCGGTAACCTACATAGTCCAAATGCCCGCTAGTTAACCTACATAGTCCAAGTGCACGATAGGGAACCTACATAATCCAATTGCCCGCTAGGGAACCTACCTAGTCCAAGTGCCCGTTAGGTAATCTAGATAGTCCAAATGCCCGCTAGGGAACCCACATAGTCCAAGTGCACGCTAGGGAACTTACATAGTCCAAGGGCCCGCTAGGGAACCTACATAGTACAAGTGCCCTTTAGGTAACCTAGATAGTCCCAGTGCCCGCTAGGTAACCTAGATAGTCCAACAGCACGGTAGGTAACCTACATACTCCAAGTACCTGCTAGGTAACGTAGATAGTTCAAGTGCCAGCTAGGTAACCTAGATAGTCCAAGTGCCCGCTAGGTAACCTACAAAGTCTAAGTGCCTGCTAGGTAATCTATATAGTCCAAATGACCGCTATGTAACCTAGATAGTCCAAATGCCCGCTAGGGAACCCACATAGTCCAAGTGCACGCTAGGGAACTTACATAGTCCAGGCCCGCTTGGGAACCTACATAGTCCAAGTGCCCGTTAGTTAACCTAGATAGTCCCAATGCCCGCTAGGTAACCTAGATAGTCCAACAGCCCGGTAGGTAACCTACATACTTCAAGTACCCGCTAGGTAACGTAGATAGTTCAAGTGCCAGCTAGGTAACCTAGATAGTCCAAATGCCCGCTAGGTAACCTAGATAGTCTAAGGGCCCCCTAGGTAACCTACATAGTCCTAGTGCCCCCTAGTTAACCTACATTTTCCATGTGCCCGATAGGGAACCTACATAGTCCAAGTGCCCGGTAGGTAACCTACATAGTCCAAATGCCCTCTAGTTATTCTACATAGTCCAAGTGCCCGATAGGGAACCTACATAATCCAAGTGCCTGCTAGGGAACGTACATAGTCCAAGTGCCTGCTAGGTAACCTAGATTGTCCAAGTGCCCACTAGTTAACCTACATAGTCCAGGTTCCCCCTAGGTAACCTAGATAGTCCAAGTGCCCGCTAGGGAACTTACATAGTCCAAGGGCCCGCTAGGGAACCTACATAGTCCAAGTGCCCGTTAGTTAACCTAGATAGTCCAAGTGCCCGCTTGGTAACCTAGATAGTCCAACCGCCCGGTAGGTAACCTACATACTCCAAGTACCCGCTAGGTAACGTAGATAGTTCAAGTGCCAGCTAGGTAACCTAGATAGTCCAAGTGCCCGCTAGGTAATCTATATAGTCCAATTGACCGCTAGGTAACCTAGATAGTCCAAATGCCCGCTAGGGAACCCACATAGTCCAAGTGCACGCTAGGGAACTTACATAGTCCAGGCCCGCTTGGGACCCTACATAGTCCAAGTGCCCGTTAGTTAACCTAGATAGTCCCAATGCCCGCTAGGTAACCTAGATAGTCCAACAGCCCGGTAGGTAACCTACATACTCCAAGTACCCGCTAGGTAACGTAGATAGTTCAAGTGCCAGCTAGTTAACCTAGATAGTCCAAATGACCGCTAGGGAGCCTACATAGTCCAAATGCCCGTTAGGTAACCTAGATAGTCTAAGGGCCCCCTAGGTAACCTACATAGTCCTAGTGCCCCCTAGTTAACCTACATTTTCCATGTGCCCGATAGGGAACCTACATAGTCCAAATGCCCTCTAGTTATTCTACATAGCCCAAGTGCCCGATAGGGAACCTACATAATCCAAGTGCCTGCTAGGGAACGTACATAGTCCAAGTGCCTGCTAGGCAACCTAGATTGTCCAAGTGCCCACTAGTTAACCTACATAGTCCAGGTTCCCCCTAGGTAACCTAGATAGTCCAAGGGCCCGCTAGGTAACCTACATAGTCCTAGTGCCCCCTAGTTAACCTACATTCTCAAAGTGCCCTATAGGGAACCTACATAGTCCAAGTGCCCGCTAGGTAACCTACATAGTCCAAGTGCCCGATAGGGAACCTACATAATCCATGTGCCCACTAGGGAACCTACCTAGTCCAAGTGCCCGTTAGGTAACCTAGATAGTCCAAATGCCCGCTAGGGAACGTACATAGTCCAAGTGCCTGCTAGGTAACCTAGATAATCTAAGTGCCCACTAGTTAACCTACATAGTCCAGGTTCCCCTTAGGTCACCTGGATAGTCCAAGGGCCCGCTAGGTAACCTACATAGTCCTAGTGCCCCCTAGTTAACCTACATTCTCAAAGTGCCCGATAGGGAACCTACATAGTCCAAGTGCCCGCTCGGTAACCTACATAGTCCAAATGCCCGCTAGTTAACCTACATAGTCCAAGTGCACGATAGGGAACCTACATAATCCAATTGCCCACTAGGGAACCTACCTAGTCCAAGTGCCCGTTAAGTAATCTAGATAGTCCAAATGCCCGCTAGGGAACCCACATAGTCCAAGTGCCCGCTAGGGAACTTACATAGTCCAAGGGCCCGCTAGGGAACCTACACAGTCCACGTGCCCGTTAGTTAACCTAGATAGTCCAAGTGCCCGCTTGGTTACCTAGATAGTCCAACCGCCCGGTAGGTAACCTACATACTCCAAGTACCCGCTAGGTAACGTAGATAGTTCAAGTGCCAGCTAGGTAACCTAGATAGTCCAAGTGCCCACTAGGTAACCTACAAAGTCTAAGTGCCTGCTAGGTAATCTATATAGTCCAAATGACCGCTAGGGAGCCTACATAGTCCAAATGCACGCTAGGTAACCTAGATAGTCTAAGGGCCCGCTAGGTAACCTACATAGTCCTAGTGCCCCCTAGTTAACCTACATTTTCCACGTGCCCGATAGGGAACCTACATAGTCCAAGTGCCCGCTAGGTAACCTACATAGTCCAAATGCCCTCTAGTTAACCTACATAGTCCAAGTGCCCGATAGGGAACCTACATAATCCAATTGCCCGCTAGGGAACCTAGACAGTCCATGTGCCCGCTAGGTTACCTGCATATTCCAAGTGCCCGTTCGTTAAGCTTAGATAGTCCAAGTGCCCACTAGGTAACCTACATAGTCCAAGTGCCCGCTAGGTAACATAGATAATCCTAGTGCCCGCTAGGGAACCTTCATAGTCCTAGTGCCAGCTAGGTAACCTAGATAGTCCAAGTGCCCGCTTGGTAACCTAGATAGTCCAACAGCCCGCTAGGTAACCTACATGCTCCAAGATCCCGCTATAACGTAGATAGTTCAAGTGCCAACCAGGTAACCTAGATAGTCCATGTGCCGCTAGGTGACCTACAATGTCAAAGTGCCCGCTAGGTTATCTATATAGTCCAAATGCCCGCTAGGGTATCTACATAGTCCAAGGGCCCGCTAATTAACGTAGATAGTCCAAGTGCCGCTAGTTATTCTACATACATCAATGGCCCACTATTTAACCTACATAGTCCAAGTACCCGCTAAGAAACCTAGATAGTCCAAGTGCACGCTAGTTAACCTAGATAGTCCAAGTGCCCTCTAGTTAACCTAGATCGTCCAATTGCCCGCTAAGAACCTAGATAGTCCAAGTGCCCGTTACCTAACCTAGATAGTCCAATTGCCCGCTATGCAACATACATTGTCCAAGTGCCCGTTCGTTAACGTAGAAGTCCAAGTGCCTGCTAGGTAACCTAGACTCTCCAAGTGCCCGCTAGGTTACCTACATAGTCAAAATGCCCGTTCGGTAACCTAGATAATGCAAGTGCCCGGTAGTTAACCTACAAAGTCAAGTGCCCGATAGGTAACCTAGATAGTACAAGGGCCCGCTAGTTAACCTACATAGTCCAAGTGCCCGGTAGTTAACTTACATAGTTCAAGTGTCCGTAGGCAACATACAGAGTCCAAGTGCCCGCCAGGGAACCTACATAGACCAAGTGCCCGCTAGTTAATCTACATAGTTCAAGGGCCTGCTAGTTAACCTACATAATTCAAGTACCCGCTAGTTAAGCTAGATCGTCCAAGTGTCCGCAAATTAACCTACATAGTACAAGTGCCCGCTAGGGAACTTAGATATTCTAAGTGCCCGCTCTGGAACCTACATAGTCCAAGTGACTGCTAGGGAACCTACATAGTCTAAGTGCCCGCTCTGGAACCTACATAGTCCAAGTGCCCGCTAGGGAATCTACATAGTCCAAGGGCCCGCTAGTTAACGTAGATAGTCCAAGTGCTGCTAGTTAATCTACATAGTCCAAGGGCCTGCTAGTTAACCTACATAGTCCATGTACCCGCTAGTTAACCTAGATCGTTCCAGTGCCCACTAGGTAACCTACATATCCAAGGGCCCGCTAGTTAACCTACATAGTCCAAGGGCCCACTAGTTAAAGTACATCATCCAAGGGCCCGCTAGTTAACCTAGATAGTCCAAGTGCCCACTAGTTAACCTACATAGTCCACGTGCCCGCTAGGTAACCTAGACATTTCAAGTGACCACTAGGTTACCTACATAGTCCAAGTGCCCGTTTGTTAACCTACATAGTCCAAGTGCCCGCTAGGTAACAAATATAGTCCAAATGCCCGCTAGGGGCACTAATAGTCCATATGCCCGCTAGTTAACCTAGATAGTCCAAGTGCTCGCTAGTTAACCTAGATAGACCAAGTGCCCGCTAGGGAACCTATGTAGTCCAAGTACCCGCCAGGAAACGTACATAGTCCAAGTGCCTGCTAGGTAACCTAGATAGTCCAAGTGCCCACTAGTAAACCTACATACTCCAGGTTCCCCCTAGGTAACCTAGAAAGTCCTAGGGCCCGCTAGGTAACCTACATAGTCCTAGTGCCCCCTAGTTAACCTACATTCTCCAAGTGCCCGATTGGGAACCTACATAGTGCCCCCTAGTTAACCTACATTCTCCAAGTGCCCGTTAGGGAACCTACATAGTCTAAGTGCCCGTTAGATAACCTACATACTCGAAATGCCCTCTAGTTAATCTACATAGTCCAAGTGCCCGATAGGGAACGTACATAATCCAAGTGCCCGCTAGGGAACCTACATAGTCCAAGTGCCCGTTTGGTAACCTAGATAGTCAAAATGCCCACCAGGAGACCACATAGTCCAAGTGCCCGCTAGGTAACCTACATACTCCAAATGCCCTCTAGTTAATCTACATAGTCCAAGTGCCCGATAGGGAACATACATAGTCCAAGTGCCCGTTTGGTAACCTAGATAGTCAAAATGCGCGCCAGGAAACCCACATAGTCCAAGTGCCCGCTAGGGAACTTACATAGTCCAAGGGCCCACTAGGGAATCTACACAGTCCAAGTGCCCTTTAGTTAACCTAGATAGTCCAAGTGCCCGCTTGGTAACCTAGATAGTCCAACAGCCTGCTAGGTAACCTACATACTCTAAGAACCCGCTATAACGTAGATAGTTCAAGTGCCAGCTAGGTAACCTAGATAGTCCAAGTGCTCGCTAGTTAAACTATCTAGTCCAAGTACCCGCTAGGAAACGTACATAGTCCATGTGCCCGGTAGGTAACGTACATAGTCCAAGTGCCCGCTAGGTAACGAAGATAGTCCAAATGCCCGCTAGGGAACGTACATAGTCCTAGTGCCTGCTAGGTAACCTAGATAGTCCAAGTGCCCACTAGTTAACCTACATAGTCAAGTTTCCCCCTAGGTAACCTAGATAGTCCAAGGGCCCGCTAGGTAACCTACATAGTCCTACTGCCCCCTAGTTAACCTACATTCTCCAAGTGCCCGATTGGGAACCTACATAGTGCCCCCTAGTTAACCTACATTCTCCAAGTGCCCGATAGGGAACCTACATAATCCAAGTGCCCGCTAGGTAACCTACATAGTCCAAATGCCCTCTAGTTAATCTACATAGTCCAAGTGCCTGATAGGGAACGTACATAATCCAAGTGCCCGCTAGGGAACCTACATAGTCCAAGTGCCCGTTTGGTAACCTAGATAGTCAAAATGCCCGCCAGGAAATCCATATAGTCCAAGTGCCCGCTAGGGAACTTACAGAGTCCAAGGGCCCGCTAGGGAATCTACACAGTCCAAGGGCCCTTTAGTTAACCTAGATAGACCAAGTGCCCGCTTGGTAACCTAGATAGTCCAACAGCCCGCTAGGTAACCTACATATATTAAGAACCCGCTATAACGTAGATAGTTCAAGTGCCAGCTAGGTAACCTAGATAGTTCTTGTGCCGCTAGGTAACCTACAAAGTCAAGGTGCCCGCTACGTTATCTATATAGTCCAAATGCCAGCTAGGGAATCTACATAGTCCAAGGGCCCACTAGTTAACGTAGATAGCCCAAGTGCCGCTAATTAAGCTACATAGTCCAAGGGCCCGCTAGTTAACCTACATAGTCCAAGTACCCGCTAAGAAACCTAGATAGTCCAAGTTCACGCTAGTTAACCTAGATAGTACAAGTGCCCTCTAGTTAACCTAGATCGTCCAAATGCCCGCTAAGAAACCTAGGTAGTCCAAGTGCCCGTTACCTAACCTAGATAGTCCAATTGCCCGCTATACAACATACATAGTCCAAGTGCCCGTTTGTTAACCTAGAAGTCCAAGTGCCCGCTAGGTAACCTAGACTCTCCAATTGCCTGCTAGGTTACCTACATAGTCCAAATGCCCGTTCAGTAACCTAGATAGTGCAAGTGCCCAGTAGTTAACCTACATAGTTCAAATGCCCGCTAGGTAACCTAGATAGTCCAAGTGTCTGCTAGTTAACCTACGTAGTCCAAGTGCCCGGTAGTTAACTTACATAGTTCAAGTGTCCGTAGGGTATATACAAAGTCCAAGTGTCCGCTAGGGAATCTACACAGTCCAAGGGCCCTTTAGTTAACCTAGATAGACCAAGTGCCCGCTTGGTAACCTAGATAGTCCAACAGCCCGCTAGGTAACCTACATATATTAAGAACCCGCTATAACGTAGATAGTTCAAGTGCCAGCTAGGTAACCTAGATAGTCCATGTGCCGCTAGGTAACCTACAAAGTCAAAGTGCCCGCTAGGTTATCTATATAGTCCAAATGCCCGCTAGGGTATCTACATAGTCCAAGGGCCCGCTAGTTAACGTATATAGTCCAAGTGCCGCTAGTTATTCTACATAGTTCAAGGGCCCACTACTTAACCTACATAGTCCAAGTACCCGCTAAGAAACCTAGATAGTCCAAGTGCCCGTTAGCTAACCTAGATAGTCCAAGTGCCCTCTAGTTAACCTAGATCGTCCAAGTGCCCACTAAGAAACCTAGATAGTCCAAGTGCCCGTTACCTAACCTAGATAGTCCAATTGCCCGCTATGAAACATACATAGTCCAAGTGCCCGTTCGTTAACCTAGAAGTCCAAGTGCCCGCTAGGTAACCTAGACTCTCCAATTGCCTGCTAGGTTACCTACATAGTCCAAATGCCCGTTCGGTAACCTAGATAGTGCAAGTGCCCAGTAGTTTACCTACATAGTTCTAATGCCCGCTAGGTAACCTAGATAGTCCAAGGGCCCGCTAGTTAACCTACATAATCCAAGTGCCCGATAGGGAACCTACATAATCCAAGTGCCCGCTAGGGAATCTACACAGTCCAAGTGCACGCTAGTTAACCTAGATAGTCCAAGTGCCCGCTAGTTAACCTAGATAGTCCAAGTGCCTGCTAGGTAACCTACATAGTGCAAATGTCCGCTAGTTAACCTACATATTCCAAGTGCCCGCTAGTTAAAATGGATAGTCCAAGTGCCCGCTAGGTAACCTAGATAATGCAATTGCCCGCTAGTTAACCTAGATAGTTCAAGTACCTGCTAGGTAACCTAGATCGTCCAAGGGCCCCTTAGTTAGTCTACATAGTCCAAGTGCCCGCTAGGTAACCTAGATAGTCCAAGTGACCGTTCGGTAACCTAGATAGTCCAAGTGCCCTTTAGGGAACCTAGATAATCCAAGGGCCCCCTAGTAAACCTACATAGTCCATGGGCCCGCTAGTTAACCTTCATAGTGCAAGTGTCCGCTACTTAACCTACATATTCCAAGTGCCCGTTAGGGAACCTAGATAGTCCAAGTGCCTCTTAGCTAACCTAGATAGTCCAAGTGCCCGCTAGTTAACCTAGATAGTCCAAGTGCCTGCTAGTAAATCTATATAATCCATGGGCCCGCTAGTTAACCTACATAGTGCAAGGGCCCGCTAGTTAACCTACATCGTCCAAGGGCCTGCTAGTTAACCTAGACAGTCCAAGTGCCCGCTAGTTAACCTACATAGTCTAAGTGCCCGCTAGGTAACCTAGATAGTCCAAGTGCCCGTTCGGTAACCTAGATAGTCCAAGTGCCCTTTAGGGAACCTAGATAGTCCAAGGGCCCACTAGTAAACCTACATATTCCATGGGCCCGCTTGTTAACCTTCATAGTGCAAGTGTCCGCTACTTAACCTACATATTCCAAGTGCCCGCTAGGTAACCTACATAATCTAAGTGCCCGTTGGCTAACCCAGATAGTCCAAGGGCCCGCTAGTTGACCTACATAGTCCAAGTGCCCGCTAGTTAACCTAGATAGTCCAAGTGACTGCTAGGTAACCTACATAGTGCAAGTGTCCGCTAGTTAACCTACATATTCCAAGTGCCCGCTAGTTAACACAGATAGTCTAAGTGCCCGCTACGGAACGTACATAGTTCAAGTGCCCGCTAGGTAACCTAGATACTGCAAGTGTCCGCTAGTTAACCTAGATAGTTCAAGTACCCGCTAGGTAACCTTGATCGTCAAAGGGCCCCCTAGTTAGCCTACATAGTCCAAGTGCCCGCTAGGTAACCTAGATAGTCCAAGTGCCCTTTAGGGAACCTAGATAGTCCAAGGGCCAGCTAGTAAACCTACATAGTCCATGGGCCCGCTAGTTAACCATCATAGTGCAAGTGTCCCCTACTTAACCTACATATTCCAAGTTCCCGGTAGTTAACCTACATAATCTAAGTGCCCGTAGGCTAACTTAGATAGTCCAAGGGCCCGCTAGTTGACCTACATAGTCCAAGTGCCAGCTAGGTAACCTAGATAGTACAAGTGCCCGCTAGGGAACCTAGATAGTCAAAGTGCCTGTTAGCTAACCTAGATAGTCCAAGTGGCGGCTAGCTAAACTACATAGTCCAAGTGCCCGTTCGTTAACCTAGATAAGCCAAGTGGCCACTAGGTGACCTAGATAGTCCAAGTGCTCGCTAGTTAACATACATAGTCCAAGTGCCCGATAGGGAACTACATAATCCAAGTGCCCGCTAGGCAACCTACATAGTCCAAGAACCCGTTAGTTAACCTAGATAGTCAAATTGCCTGCTAGGTAAACAAGATAGTCCAAGAGCCCGCTAGGTAACCTAGATAGTCCAAGTGCCCGCTAGTTAACTTAGCTAGACCAAGTGCCCGCTAGGGAACCTAAATACTCCAAATGCCCCCTAGGGAAACTACATAGTCCAAGTGCCCGCGAGTTAACCTAGATAGTCCAAGTGCCTGCTAGTAAACCTACATAATCCATGGGCCCGCTAGTTAACCTACATAGTGCAAGGGCCCGCTAGTTAACCTACATTGTCTAAGGGCCCGCTAGTTAACCTACATTGTCTAAGGGCCCGCTAGTTAACCTAGATAGTCCAAGTGCCCGCTAGTTAACCTACATAGTCTAAGTGCCCGCTAGGTAACCTAGACAATTCAAGTGACTACTAGGTTACCTACATAGTCCAAGTGCCCTTTCGTTAACGTACATAGTCCAAGTTCCCGCTAGGTAACCAAAATAGTCCAAGTGCCCGCTAGGGGCCCTAATAGTCCAAATGCCCGCTAGTTAACCTAGATAGTACAAGTGCCCGCTAGTTAACCTAGATAGATAAAGTGCCCGCTAGGGAACCTATCTAGTCCAAGTACCCGCTAGGAAACGTACATAGTCCAAGTGCCCGCTAGGTAACGTACATAGTCCAAGTGCCCGCTAGGTAACATAGATAGTCCAAGTGCCTGCTAGGGAACGTACATAGTCCAAGTGCCCGCTAGGTAACCTAGATAGTCCTAGTGCCCGCTAATTAACCTACATAGTCCAAGTGCCTGCTAGGTTACCTAGATAGTCCAAGTGCCCACTAGTTAACCTACATAGTCCAGGTTCCCCCTAGGTAACGTACATAGTCCAAGTGCCCGCTAGGGAACCTACATAGTCCAAATGCCCGCTAGTTAACCTACATAGTCCAAGTGCCAGTTAGTTAACCTAGATAGTCCCAGTGCCCGCTAGGTAACCTAGATAGTCCAACAGCCCGGTAGGTAACCTACATACTCCAAGTACCCGCTAGGTAACGTAGATAGTCCAAGTGCCCGCTAGATAACCTACAAAATCTAAGTGCCCGCTTGGTAATCTATATAGTCCAAATGACCGCTAGGGAGCCTACATAGTTAAAATGCCCGCTAGGTAACCTAGATAGTCTAAGGGCCCGCTAGGTAACCTACATACTCCTATTGCCCCCTAGTTAACCTACATTTTCCAAAGCCCGATAGGGAACCTACATAGTCAAAGTGCCCGCTAGGTAACCTACATAGTCCAAATGCCCTCTAGTTATTCTACATAGTCCAAGTGCCCGATAGGGAACCTACATAATCCAAGTGCCCGCTAGGGAACGTACATAGTCCAAGTGCCCGTTAGGTAACCTAGAAAGTCCAAATGCCCTCCAGGAAACCCAGGTAGTCGAAGGGCCCGCTAGGGAACCTACACAGTCCAAGTGCCCATTAGATAACCTAGATAGTCCAAGTGCCCGCTTGGTAACCTAGATAGTCCAACAGCCCAGTAGGTAACCTACATACTCCAAGATCCCGCTATAACGTAGATAGTTCAAGCGCCAGCTAGGTAACCTAGATAGTCCATGTGCCGCTAGGTAACCTACAAAGTCAAAGTGCCCGCTAGGTTATCTATATAGTCCAAATGCCTGCTAGGAGAGCTACATAGTCCAATTGCCCGCTAGTTAACGTAGATAGTCCAAGTGCCGCTAGTTATTCTACATAGTTCAAGGGCCCACTAGTTAACCTACATAGTCCAAGTACCCGCTAAGAAACCTAGATAGTCCAAGTGCATGCTAGTTAACCTAGATAGTCCAAGTGCCCTCTAGTTAACCTAGATCGTCCAAGTGCCCGCTAAGAAACCTAAATAGTCCAAGTGCCCGTTACCTAACCTAGATAGTCCAATTGCCCGCTATGCAACATACATAGGCCAAGTGCCCGTTCGTTAACCTAGAAGTCCAAGTACCCGCTAGGTAACCTAGACTCTCCAAGTACCCGCTAGGTTACCTACATAGTCCAAATACCCGTTCGGTAATCTAGATAGTGCAAGTGCCCGGTAGTTAACCTACATAGTCCAAGTGCCGGCTAGGTAACCTAGAGTGTCCAAGAGCCCGCTAGTTAACCTACATAGTCCAAGTGCCCGGTAGTTAACTTACATAGTTCAAGTGTCCGTAGGGAACATACAGAGTCCAAGTGCCCGCTAGGGAACCTACATAGTCCAAGTGCCCGCTAGTGAATCTACATAGTTCAAGGGCCCGCTAGTTAATCTACATAATCCAAGTACCCGCTAGTTAACCTAGATCGTCCAAGTGTCCGCTAATTAACCTACATAGTACAAGTGCCCGCTAGGGAACCTAGATAGTCTAAGTGCCCGCTCTGGTACCTACATAGTCCAAGTGACTCCTAGGGAACCTACATAGTCCAAGTGCCCGCTCTGGAACATACATAGTCCAAGTGCCCGCTAGGGAATCTACATAGTCCAAGGGCCCACTAGTTAACGTAGATAGTCCAAGTGCCGCTAGTTAATCTACATAGTCCAAGGGTCCGCTAGTTGACCTACATAGTCCAAGTGCCAGCTAGGTAACCTAGATAGTACAAGTGCCCGCTAGGGAACCTAGATAGTCCAAGTGCCTGTTAGCTACCCTAGATAGTCCCAGTGGCGGCTAGGTAACCTACATAGTCCTAGTGCCCGTTCGTTAACCTAGATAATCCAAGTGCCCGCTAGTTAACCTACATAGTCCAAGTGCCCGATAGGGAACCTACATAATCCAAGTGCCCCTAGGCAACCTACATAGTCCAAGTGCCCGTTAGTTAACCTAGATAGTCAAATTGCCTGCTAGGAAACCTAGATAGTCCAAGTGCCCGCTAGGTAACCCACATAGTCCAAGTGCCCGCTAGGTAACCTAAATAGTCCAAATGCCCGCTAGGGAAACTACATAGTCCAAGTGCCCGCTAGTTAACCTAGATAGTCTAAGTGCCTGCTAGTAAACCTACATAATCCATGGGCCCGCTAGTTAACCTACATAGTGCAAGGGCCCGCTAGTTAACCTACATCGTCCAAGGGCCCGCGAGTTAACCTAGATAGTCCATGTGCCCGCTAGTTAACCTACATAGTCTAAGTGCCTGCTAGGTAACCTAGACAGTTCAAATGACCACTAGGTTACCTACATAGTCCAAGTGCCCGTTCGTTAACCTACATAGTCCAAGTGCCCGCTAGGTAACCAATATAGACCAAATGCCCGCTAGGGGCCCTAATATTCCAAATGCCCGCTAGTTAACCTAGATAGTCCAAGTGCTCGCTAGTTAACCTAGATAGACCAAGTGCCCGCTAGGGAACCTATCTAGTCCAAGTACCCGCTAGGAAACGTACATAGTCAAAGTGCCCGCTAGGTAACGTAGATAGTCCAAGTGCCCGCTAGGGAACGTACATAGTCCAAGTGCCCGCTAGGTAACCTAGATAGTCCAAGTGCCCGCTAGTTAACCTACATATTCCAAGTGCCTGCTAGGTAACCTAGATAGTCCAAGTGCCCACTAGTTAACCTACATAGTCCAGGTTCCCCCTAGGTAACATAGATAGTCCAAGGGCCCGCTAGGTAACCTACATTTTCCTAGTGCCCCCTAGTTAACCTACGTTCTCTAAGTGCCCGATAGGGAACCTACATAGTCCAAGTGCCCGTTATTTAACCTAGATAGGCCAAGTGCCCGCTAGGTAACGAATATAGTCCAAATGCCCGCTAGGGGCCCTAATATTCCAAATGCCCGCTAGTTAACCTAGATAGTCCAAGTGCTCGCTAGTTAACCTAGATATACCAATTGCCCGCTAGGGAACCTATCTAGTCCAAGTACCCGCTAGGAAACGTACATAGTCCAAGTGCCCGCTAGGTAACGTAGATAGTCCAAGTTCCCGCTAGGGAACGTACATAGTCCAAGTGCCCGCTAGGTAACCTAGATAGTCCAAGTGCCCGCTAGTTATCCTACATATTCCAAGTGCCTGCTAGGTAACCTAGATAGTCCAAGTGCCCACTAGTTAACCTACATAGTCCAGGTTCCCCCTAGGTAACCTAGATAGTCCAAGGGCCCGCTAGGTAACCTACATTGTTCTAGTACCCCTAGTTAACCTACATTCTCCAAGTGCCCGATAGGGAACCTACATAGTCCAAGTGCCCGTTAGTTAACCTAGATAGTCCAAGTGCCCCCTAGGTAACCTAGATAGTCCAACAGCCCGGTACGTAACCTACATACTCCAAGTACCCGCTAGGTAACATAGATAGTTCAAGTGCCAGCTAGGTAACATAGATAGTCCAAGTGCCCGCTAGGTAACGTACAGAGTCTAAGTTCCCGCTAGGTAACCTAAATATTCCAAATGCCCGCTAGTTAACCTAGATAGTCCAAGTGCCCGCTAGATAACCTAGATAGTCCAAGTGCCTGCTAGTAAACCGACATAATCCATGGGCCTGCTAGTTAACCTACATAGTGCAAGGGCCCGCTAGTTAACCTAAATCGTCCAAGGACCCGCTAGTTAAACTACATAGTCTAATTGCCCGATAGGGAACCTACATAATCCAATTGCCCGCTAGGGAACCTACATAGACCAAGTGCCCGTTAGGTAACCTAGATATTCCAAATGCCCGCTATGGAACCCACATAGTCCAAGTGCCCGCTAGGGAACTTACATAGTCCAAGGGCCCGCTAGGGAACCTACATAGTCCAAGTGCCCGTTAGTTAACCTAGATAGTCCAAGTGCCCGCTAGGTAACCTAGATAGTCCAACAGCCCGGTAGGTAACCTACATACTCCAAGTACCTACTAGGTAACATAGATAGTTCAAGTGCCAGCTAGGTAAGCTAGACAGTCCAAGTGCCCGCTAGGAAACCTACAAAGTCTAAGTTCCCGCTAGGTAATCTATATAGTACAAATGACCGCTAGGGAGCCTACATAGTCCAAATGCTCTCTAGGTAACCTAGATAGTCTAAGTGCCCGCTAGGTATCCTACATAGTCCTAGTGCCCCCTAGTTAACCTACATTTTCCAAGTGCCCGATAGGCTAGGTAATCTAGACATTTCAAGTGACCACTAGTTTACCTACATAGTCCAAGTGCCCGTTCGTTAACCTACATAGTCCAAGTGCCCGCTAGGTAACCTAGATAGTCCAACAGCGAGGTACGTAACCTACATACTCCAAGTACCCGCTAGGTAACGTAGATAGTTCAAGTGCCAGCTAGGTAACCTAGATAGTCCAAGTGCCCGCTAGGTAACGTACAGAGTCTAAGTTCCCGCTAGGTAACCTAAATATTCCAAATGCCCGCTAGTTAACCTAGATAGTCCAAGTGCCCGCTAGATAACCTAGATAGTCCAAGTGCCTGCTAGTAAACCTACATAATCCATGGGCCCGCTAGTTAACGTACATAGTGCAAGCGCCCGCTAGTTAACGTAGATAGTCCAAGTGCCGCTAGTTAATCTACATAGTCCAAGGGCCCGCTAGTTAACCTACATAGTCCAAGTACCCGCTAGTTAACCTAGATCGTCCAAGTGCCCACTAGGTAACCTACATAGTCCAAGCGCCCGCTAGTTAACCTACATAGTCCAAGGGCCCGCTAGTTAACCTACATCGTCCAAAAGCTCCCTAGGTAACCTAGATAGTCCAAGTGCCCGCTAGTTAACCTACATAGTCCAAGTGCCCGCTAGTTAACCTACATAGTCCAAGTGCCCGCTAGGTAATCTAGACATTTCAAGTGACCACTAGTTTACCTACATAGTCCAAGTGCCCATTCGTTAACCTACATAGTCCAAGTGCCCGCTAGGTAACCAATATAGTCCAAATGCCCGCTAGGGGCCCTAATAGTACATATGCCCGCTAGTTAACCTAGATAGTCCAAGTGCTCGCTAGTTAACTTAGATAGACCAAGTGCCCGCTAGGGAACCTATCTAGTCCAAGTACCCTCTTGGAAACGTACATAGTCCAAGTGCCCGCTAGGTAACGTAGATAGTCCAAGTGCCCACTAGTTACCCTACATAGTCCAGGTTTCCCTTAGGTAACCTAGATATTGCAAGGGCCCGCTAGGTCACCTACATAGTCCTAGTGCCCCCAAGTTAACCTACATTCTCCAAGTGCCCGATAGGGAACCTACATAGTAAAAGTGCCCGCTAGGTAACCTACATAGTTCAAATGCCCTCTAGTTAATATACATAGTCCAAGTGCCCGATAGGGAACCTACATAATCCAAGTGCCCGCTAGGGAACTTACATAGTCCACGTGCCCGTTAGGTAACCTAGATAGTCCAAATGCCCACCAGGAAACCCACATAGTCCAAGTGCCCGCTAGGTAACTTACATAGTCCAAGGGCCCGCTAGGGAATCTACACAGTCCAAGTGCCCGTTAGTTAACCTAGATAGTCCAAGTGCCCGCTAGGTAACCTAGATAGTCCAACAGCCCGGTACGTAACCTATATACTCCAAGTACCCGCTAGGTAATGTAGATAGTTCAAGTGCCAGCTAGGTAACCTAGATAGTCCAAGTGCCCGCTAGGTAACGTACAGAGTCAAAGTTCCCGCTAGGTAACCTAAATATTCCAAATGCCCGCTAGTTAACCTAGATAGTCCAAGTGCCCTCTAGATAACCTAGATAGTCCAAGTGCCTGCTAGTAAACCTACATAATCCATGGGTCCGCTAGTTAACCTACATAGTGCAAGGGCCCGCTAGTTAACGTAGATAGTCCAAGTGCCGCTAGTTAATCTACATAGTCCAAGGGCCCGCTAGTTAACCTACATAGTCCAAGTACCCGCTAGTTAACCTAGATCGTCCAAGTGCCCACTAGGTAACCTACATAGTCCAAGCGCCCGCTAGTTAACCTACATAGTCCAAGGGCCCGCTAGTTAACCTACATCGTCCGAAAGCTCCCTAGGTAACCTAGATAGTCCAAGTGCCCGCTAGTTAACCTACATAGTCCAAGTGCCCGCTAGGTAATCTAGACATTTCAAGTGACCACTAGTTTACCTACATAGTCCAAGTGCCCGTTCGTTAACCTACATAGTCCAAGTGCCCGCTAGGTAACCTAGATAGTCCAACAGCGCGGTACGTAACCTACATACTCCAAGTACCCGCTAGGTAACGTAGATAGTTCAAGTGCCAGCTAGGTAACCTAGATAGTCCAAGTGCCCGCTAGGTAACGTACAGAGTCTAAGTTCCCGCTAGGTAACCTAAATATTCCAAATGCCCGTTAGTTAACCTAGATAGTCCAAGTGCCCGCTGGATAACCTAGATAGTCCAAGTGCCTACTAGTAAACCTACATAATCCATGGGCCCGCTAGTTAACCTACATAGTGCAAGGGCCCGCTAGTTAACGTAGATAGTCCAAGTGCCGCAAGTTAATCTACATAGTCCAAGGGCCCGCTAGTTAACCTACATAGTCCAAGTACCCGCTAGTTAACCTAGATCGTCCAAGTGCTCACTAGGTAACCTACATAGTCCAAGTGCCCGCTAGTTAACCTACATAGTCCAAGGGCCCGCTAGTTAACCTACATCGTCCAAAAGCTCCCTAGGTAACCTAGATAGTCCAAGTGCACGCTAGTTAACCTACATAGTCCAAGTGCCCGCTAGGTAATCTAGACATTTCAAGTGACCACTAGTTTACCTACATAGTCCAAGTGCCCGTTCGTTAACCTACATAATCCAAGTGCCCGCTAGGTAACCTAGATAGTCCAACAGCGCGGTACGTAACCAACATACTCCAAGTACTTGCTAGGTAACGTAGATAGTTCAAGTGCCAGCTAGGTGACCTAGATAGTCAAAGTGCCCTCTAGGTAACGTACAGAGTCTAAGTTCCCGCTAGGTAACCTAAATATTCCAAATGCCCGCTAGTTAACCTAGATAGTCCAAGTGCCCGCTGGATAACCTAGATAGTCCAAGTGCCTGCTAGTAAACCTACATAATCCATGGGCCCGCTAGTTAACCTACATAGTGTAAGGGCCCGCTAGTTAACGTAGATAGTCCAAGTGCCGCTAGTTAACATACATCGTCCAAGGGCCCGCGAGTTAACCTAGATAGTCCAAGTGCCCGCTAGTTAACCTACATAGTCTAAGTGCCCGCTAGGTAACCTAGACATTTCAAGTGACCACTAGTTTACCTACATAGTCCAAGTGCCCGTTCGTTAACCTACATAGTCCAAGTGCCCGCTAGGTAACCAATATAGTCCAAATGCCCGCTAGGGGCCCTAATAGTACATATGCCCGCTAGTTAACCTAGATAGTCCAAGTGCTCGCTAGTTAACCTAGATAGACCAAGTGCCCGCTAGGGAACCTATCTAGTCCAAGTACCCTCTTGGAAACGTACATAGTCCAAGTGCCCGCTAGGTAACGTAGATAGTCCAAGTGCCCACTAGTTACCCTACATAGTCCAGGTTCCCCTTAGGTAACCTAGATAGTCCAAGGGCCCGCTAGGTCACCTACATAGTCCTAGTGCCCCCTAGTTAACCTACATTCTCCAAGTGCCCGATAGGGAACCTACATAGTCCAAGTGCCCGCTAGGTATCCTACATAGGCCAAATGCCCTCTAGTTAATATACATAGTCCAAGTGCCCGATAGGGAACCTACATAATCCAAGTGCCCGCTAGGGAACTTACATAGTCCACGTGCCCGTTAGGTAACCTAGATAGTCCAAATGCCCGCCAGGAAACCCACATAGTCCAAGTGCCCGCTAGGGAACTTACATAGTCCAAGGGCCCGCTAGGGAATTTACACAGTCCAAGTGCCCGTTAGTTAACCTAGAAGTCCAAGTGCCCGCTAGGTAACCTAGATAGTCCAAGTGCCCGTTCGGTAACCTAGATAGTCCAAGTGCCCTTTAGGGAACCTAGATAGTCCAAGGGCCCGCTAGTAAACCTACATAGTCCATGGGCCCGCTAGTTAACCTTCATACTGCAAGTGTCCGCTACTTAACCTACATATTCCAAGTGCCCTCTAGTTAACCTACATAATCTAAGTGCCCGTTGGCAAACCTAGATAGTCCAAGGGCCCGCTAGTAAACCTACATACTCCATGGGCCCGCTAGTTAACCTTCATAGTGCAAGTGTCCGCTACTTAACCTACATATTCCAAGTTCCCGCAAGTTAACCTACATAATCTAAGTGCCCGTTGGCTAACATAGATAGTCCAAGGGCCCGCTAGTTGACCTACATAGTCCATGCCAGCTAGGTAACCTAGATAGTACAAGTGCCCGCTAGGGAACCTAGATAGTCCAAGTGCCTGTTAGCTAACCTAGATAGTCACAGTGGCGGCTAGGTAACCTACATAGTCCTAGTGCCCGTTCGTTAACCTAGATAATCCAAGTGCCCGCTAGATAACCTACATAGTCCAAGTGGCCGATAGGGAACCTACATAATCCAAGTGCCCACTAGGCAACCTACATAGTCCAAGTGCCCGTTAGTTAACCTAGATAGTCAAATTGCCTGCTAGGTAACCTAGATAGTCCAAGTACCCGCTAGTTAACCCACATAGTCCAAGTGCCCGCTAGGTAACCTAAATAGTCCAAATGCCCGCTAGGGAAACTACATAGTCCAAGTGCCCACTAGTTAACCTAGATAGTCCAAGTGCCTGCTAGTAAACCTACATAATCCATGGGCCCGCTAGTTAACCTACATAGTGCAAGGGCCCGCTAGTTAACATACATCGTCCAAGGGCCCGCGAGTTAACCTAGATAGTCCAAGTGCCCGCTAGTTAACCTACATAGTCTAAGTGCCCGCTAGGTAACCTAGACATTTCAAGTGACCACTAGGTTACCTACATAGTCCAAGTGCCCGTTAGTTAACCTACATAGTCCAAGTGCCCGCTAGGTAACCAATATAGTCCAAATGCCCGATAGGGGCCCTAATATTCCAAATGCCCGCTAGTTAACCTAGATAGTCCAAGTGCCCGCTAGTTAACCTAGATAGACCAAGTGCCCGCTAGGGAACCTATCTAGTCCAAGTACCCGCTAGGAAACGTACATAGTCCAAGTGCCCGCTAGGTAACCTAGATAGTCCACGTGCCCGCTAGGGAACGTACATAGTCCAAGTGCCCGCTAGGTAACCTAGATAGTCCACGTGCCCGCTAGGGAACGTACATAGTCCAAGTGCCCGCTAGGTAACCTAGATAGTCCAAGTGCCCGCTAGTTAACCTACATATTCCAAGTGCCTGCTAGGTAACCTAGATTGTACAAGTGCCCACTAGTTAACCTACATAGTCCAGGTTCCCCCTAGGTAACCTAGATAGTCCACGGGCCCGCTAGGTAACCTACATTGTCCTAGTGCCCCCTAGTTAACCTACATTCTCCAAGTGCCCGATGGGGAACCTACATAGAACAAGTGCCCGCTAGGTAACCTACATAGTCCAAATGCCCGCTAGTTAATCTACATAGTCCAAGTGCCCGATTGGGAACCTACATAATCCAATTGCCCGCTAGGGAACCTACATAGACCAAGTGCCCGTTAGGTAACCTAGATAGTCCAAATGCCCGCTATGGAACCCACATATTCCAAGTTCCAGCTAGCGAACTTACATAGTCCAAGTCCCCGCTAGGGAAGCTACATAGTCTAAGTGCCCGTTAGTTAACCTAGATAGTCCAAGTGCCCGCTAGGTAACCTAGATAGTCCAACAGCCCGGTAGGTAACCTACATACTCCAAGTACCCGCTAGGTAACGTAGATAGTTCAAGTGCCAGCTAGGTAACCTAGATAGTCCAAGTGCCCGCTAGGTAACCTACAAAGTCTAAGTTCCCGCTAGGTAATCTATATAGTCCAAATGCGCGCTAGGGGCCCTAATAGTCCATATGCCCGCTAGTTAACCTAGATAGTCCAAGTGCTCGCTAGTTAACCTAGATAGACCAAGTGCCCACTAGGGAACCTATCTAGTCCAAGTACCCTCTAGGAAACGTACATAGTCCATGTGCCAGCTAGGTAACGTAGATAGTCCAAGTGCCCGCTAGGGAACGTACATAGTCCAAGTGCCTGCTAGGTAACATAGATAGTCAAAGTGCCCACTAGTTAACCAAATAGTACAGGTTCCCCCTAGGTAACCTAGATAGTCCAAGGGCCCGCTAGGTAACCTAGATAGTCCAAGGGCCCGCTAGGTAACCTACATAGTCCTAGTGCCCCCTAGTTAACCTACATTCTCCAAGTGCCCGATAGGGAACCTACATAGTCCAAGTGCCCGCTAGGTAACCTACATAGTTCAAATGCCCTCTAGTTAATATACATAGTCCAAGTGCCCGATAGGGAACCTACATAATCCAAGTGCCCGCTAGGGAACGTACATAGTCCAAGTGCCCGTTAGGTAACCTAGATAGTCCAAATGCCCGCCAGGAAACCCACATAGTCCATGTGCCCTCTAGGGAACTTACATAGTCCAAGTGCCCGCTAGGGAATCTACACAGTCCAAGTGCCCGTTAGTTAACCTAGATAGTCCAAATCCCCGCTTGGTAACCTAGATAGTCCAACAGCCCGCTAGGTAACCTACATACTCTAAAAACCCGCTATAACGTAGATAGTTCAAGTGACAGCTAGGTAACCTAGATAGTCCATGTGCCGCTAGGTAACCTACAAAGTCAAAGTGCCCGCCAGGTTATCTATATAGTCCAAATGCCAGCTAGGGAATCTACATAGTCCAAGGGCCCGCTAGTTAACGTAGATAGTCCAAGTGCCTCTAGTTAATCTACATAGCCCAATGGCCCACTAGTTAACCTACATAGTCCAATTATCCGCTAGGAAACCTAGATAGTCCAAGTGCACGCTAGTTTACCTAGATAGTCCAAGTGCACGCTAGTTAACCTAGATAGTCCAAGTGCCCTCTAGTTAACCTAGTTCGTCCAAGTGCCCGCTAAGAAACCTAGATAGTCCAACTGCCCGTTACCTAACCTAGATAGTCCAATTGCCCGCTATGCAACATACATAGTCCAAGTGCCCGTTCGTTAACCTAGAAGTCCAAGTGCCCGCTAGGTAACCTAGATAGTCCAAGTGCCCGTTCGGTAACCTAGATAGTCCAAGTGCCCTTTAGGGAACCTAGATAGTCCAAGGGCCTGCTAGTAAACCTACATAGTCGATGGGCCCGCTAGTTAACCTTCATAGTGCAAGTGTCTGCTACTTAACCTACATATTCCAAGTGCCCTCTAGTTAACCTACATAATCTAAGTGCCCGTTGGCTAACCTAGATAGTCCAAGGGCCCGCTAGTTGACCTACATAGTCCAAGTGCCCGCTGGTTAAGCTAGATAGTCCAAGTGACTGCTAGGTAACCTACATAGTGCAAGTGTCCACTAGTTAACCTACATATTCCAAGTGCCCTCTAGTTAACATAGAAAGTCCAAGTGCCCGCTAGGGAACGTGCATAGTCCAAGTGCCCGCCAGGAAACCTAGATAGTACAAGTGCCCGCTAGTTAACCTAGATAGTTCAAGTACCCGCTAGGTAACCTAGATCGTCCAAGGGCCCCCTAGTTAGCCTACATAGTCCAAGTGCCCGCTAGGTAACCTAGATAGTCCAAGGGCCCGCTAGTAAACCTACATACTCCATGTGCCCGCTAGTTAACCTTCATAGTGCAAGTGTCCACTACTTAACCTACATATTCCAAGTTCCCGCTAGTTAACCTACATAATCTAAGTGCCCGTTGGCTAACATAGATAGTCCAAGGGCCCGCTAGTTGACCTACATAGTCCAAGTGCCAGCTAGGTAACCTAGATAGTACAAGTGCCCGCTAGGGAACCTAGATAGTCCAAGTGCCTGTTAGCTAACCTAGATAGTCCCAGTGGCGGCTAGGTAACCTAGATAGTCCCAGTGGCGGCTCGGTAACCTACATAGTCCTAGTGCCCGTTCGTTAGCCGAGATAATACAAGTGCCCGCTAGTAAACCTACATAATCCATGGGCCCGCTAGTTAACCTACATAGTGCAAGGGCCCGCTAGTTAACCTACATCGTCCAAGGGCCCGGGAGTTAACCTAGATAGTCCAAGTGCCCGCTAGTTAACCTACATAGTCTAAGTGCCCGCTAGGTAACCTAGACAGTTCAAATGACCACTAGGTTACCTACATAGTCCAAGTGCCCGTTCGTTAACCTACATAGTCCAAGTGCCCGCTAGGTAACCAATATAGTCCAAATGCCCGCTAGGGGCCCTAATATTCCAAATGCCCGCTAGTTAACCTAGATAGTCCAAGTGCTCGCTAGTTAACCTAGATAGACCAAGTGCCCGCTAGGGAACCAATCTAGTCCAAGTACCCGCTAGGAAACGTACATAGTCCAAGTGCCCGCTAGGTAACGTAGATAGTCCAAGTGCCCGCTAGGGAACGTACATAGTCCAAGTGCCCGCTAGGTAACCTAGATAGTCCAAGTGCCCGCTAGTTAACCTACATATTCCAAGTGCCTGCTACGTAACCTAGATAGTCCAAGTGCCCACTAGTTAAGCTACATAGTCCAGGTTCCCCCTAGGTAACCTAGATAGTCCAAGGGCCCGCTAGGTAACCTACATTGTCCTAGTGCCCCCTAGTTAACCTACATTCTCCAAGTGCCCGATAGGGAACCTATATAGTCCAAGTGCCCGTTAGTTAACCTAGATAGTCCAAGTGCCCGCTAGGTAACGAATATAGTCCAAATGCCCGCTATGGGCCCTAATATTCCAAATGCCCGCTAGTTAACCTAGATAGACCAATTGCCCGCTAGATACCCTAGATAGTCCAACAGCCCGGTACGTAACCTACATACTCAAAGTACCCGCTAGGTAACGTAGATAGTTCAAGTGCCAGCTAGGTAACCTAGATAGTCCAAGTGCCCGCTAGGTAACGTACAGAGTCTAAGTTCCCGCTAGGTAACCTAAATATTCCAAATGCCCGCTAGTTAACCTAGATAGTCCAAGTGCCCGCTAGATAACCTAGATAGTCCAAGTGCCTGCTAGTAAACCTACATAATCCATGGGCCCGCTAGTTAACCTACATAGTGTAAGGGCCCGCTAGTTAACCTAAATCGTCCAAGGGCCCGCTAGTTAACCTACATAGTCTAATTGCCCGATAGGGAACCTACATAATCCAATTGCCCGCTAGGAAACCTACATAGACCAAGTGCCCATTAGGTAACCTAGATAGTCCAAATGCCCGCTATGAAACCCTCATAGTCCAAGTGCCCGCTAGGGAACTTACATAGTCCAAGGGCCCGCTAGGGAACCTACATAGTCCAAGTGCCCGTTAGTTAACGTAGATAGTCCAAGTGCCCGCTAGGTAACCTAGATAGTCCAACAGCCTGGTAGGTAACCTACATACTCCAAGTACCCGCTAGGTAACATAGATAGTTCAAGTGCCAGCTAGGTAACCTAGATAGTCCAAGTGCCCGCTAGGAAACCTACAAAGTCTAAGTTCCCGCTAGGTAATCTATATAGTCCAAATGACCGATAGGGAGCCTACATAGTCCAAATGCTCGCTAGGTAACCTAGATAGTCTAAGGGCCCGCTAGGTATTCTACATAGTCCTAGTGCCCCCTAGTTAACCTACATTTTCCAAGTGCCCGATAGGGAACCTACATAGTCCAAGTGCCTGCTAGGTAACCTACATAGACCAAGTGCCCGTTAGGTAACCTAGATAGTCCAAATGCCCGCTATGAAACCCACATAGTCCAAGTGCCCGCTAGGGAACTTACATAGTCCAAGGGCCCGCTAGGGAACCTACATAGTCCAAGTACCCGTTAGTTATCGTAGATAGTCCAGGTGCTGCTAGTTAATCTACATAGTCCAAGGGCCTGCTAGTTAACCTACATTTTCCAAGTGCCCTATAGGGAACCTACATAGTCCAAGTGCCTGCTAGGTAACCTACATAGTCCAAATGCCCTCTAGTTAACCTACATAGTCCATGTGCCCGTTAGGGAAGCTACATAATCCAAGTGCCCGCTAGGGAACCTACATAGTCCAAATGCCCGTTAGTTAACCTAGATAGTCCCAGTGCCCGCTAGGTAACCTAGATAGTCCAACAGCCCGGTACGTAACCTACATACTCCAAGTACCCGCTAGGTAACGTAGATAGTTCAAGTGCCAGCTAGGTAACCTAGATAGTCCAAGTGCCCGCTAGGTAACGTACAGAGTCTAAGTTCCCGCTAGGTAACCTAAATATTCCAAATGCCCGCTAGTTAACCTAGATAGTCCAAGTGCCCGCTAGATAACCTAGATAGTCCAAGTGCCTGCTAGTAAACCTACATAATCCATGTGCCCGCTAGTTAACCTACATAGTGCAAGGGCCCGCTAGTTAACGTAGATAGTCCAAGTGCCGCTAGTTAATCTACATAGTCCAAGGGCCCGCTAGTTAACCTACATAATCCAAGTACCCGCTAGTTAACCTAGATCGTCCAAGTGCCCACTAGGTAACCTACATAGTCCAAGCGCCCGCTAGTTAACCTACATAGTCCAAGGGCCCGCTAGTTAACCTACATCGTCCAATAGCTCCCTAGGTAACCTAGATAGTCCAAGTGCCCGCTAGTTAACCTACATAGTCCAAGTGCCCGCTAGGTAATCTAGACATTTCAAGTGACCACTAGTTTACCTACATTGTCCAAGTGCCCGTTCTTTAACCTACATAGTCCAAGTGCCCGCTAGGTAACCAATATAGTCCAAATGCCCGCTGGGGGCCCTAATAGTACATATGCCCGCTAGTTAACCTAGATATTCCAAGTGCTCGCTAGTTAACCTAGATAGACCAAGTGCCCGCTAGGGAACCTATCTAGTCCAAGTACCCTCTTGGAAACGTACATAGTCCAAGTGCCCGCTAGGTAACCTACATAGGCCATATGCCCTCTAGTTAATCTACATAGTCCAAGTGCCCGATAGGGAACCTACATAATCCAAGTGCCCGCTAGGGAACTTACATAGTCCACGTGCCCGTTAGGTAACCTAGATAGTCCAAATGCCCGCCAGGAAACCCACATAGTCCAAGTGCCCGCTAGGGAACTTACATAGTCCAAGGGCCCGCTAGGGAATCTACACAGTCCACGTGCCCGTTAGTTAACCTAGATAGTCCAAGTGCCCGCTAGGTAACCTAGATAGTCCAACATCCCGGTACGTAACCTACATACTCCAAGTACCCGCTAGGTAAGGTAGATAGTTCAAGTGCCAGCTAGGTAACCTACATAGTCCAAGTGCCCGCTAGGTAACGTACAGAGTCTAAGTTCCCGCTAGGTAACCTAAATATTCCAAATGCCCGCTAGTTAACCTAGATAGTCCAAGTAACCGCTAGATAACCTAGATAGTCCAAGTGCCTGCTAGTAAACCTACATAATCCATGGGCCCGCTAGTTAATCTACATAGTCCAAGGGCCCGCTAGTTAACCTACATAGTCCAAGTACCCGCTAGTTAACCTAGATCGTCCAAGTGCCCACTAGGTAACCTACATAGTCCAAGCACCCGCTAGTTAACCTACATAGTCCAAGGGCCCGCTAGTTAACCTACATCGTCCAAAAGCTCCCTAGGTAACCTAGATAGGCCAAGTGCCCGCTAGTTAACCTACATATTCCAAGTGTCCGCTAGGTAATCTAGACATTTCAAGTGACCACTAGTTTACCTACATAGTCCAAGTGCCCGTTCGTTAACCTACATAGTCCAAGTGCCCGCTAGGTAACCTAGATAGTCCAACAGCGCGGTACGTAACCTACATACTCCAAGTACCCGCTAGGTAACGTAGATAGTTCAAGTGCCAGCTAGGTAACCTAGATAGTCCAAGTGCCCGCTAGGTAACGTACAGAGTCTAAGTTCCCGCTAGGTAACCAAAATATTCCAAATGCCCGCTAGTTAACCTAGATAGTCGAAGTGCCCGCTAGATAACCTAGATAGTCCAAGTGCCTGCTAGTAAACCTACATAATCCATGGGCCCGCTAGTTAACCTACATAGTGCAATGGCCCGCTAGTTAACGTAGATAGTCCAAGTGCCGCTAGTTAATCTACATAGTCCAAGGGCCCGCTAGTTAACCTACATAGTCCAAGTAGCCGCTAGTTAACCTAGATCGTCCAAGTGCCCACTAGGTAACCTACATAGTCCAAGCGCCCGCTAGTTAACCTACATAGTCCAAGGGCCCGCTAGTTAACCTACATCGTCCAAAAGCTCCCTAGGTAACCTAGATAGTCCAAGTGCCCGCTAGTTAACCTACATAGTCCAAGTGTCCGCTAGGTAATCTAGACATTTCAAGTGACCACTAATTTACCTACATATTCCAAGTGCCCGTTCGTTAACCTACATAGTCCAAGTGCCCGCTAGGTAACCAATATAGTCCAAATGCCCGCTAGGGGCCCTAATAGTACATATGCCCGCTAGTTAACCTAGATAGTCCAAGTGCTCGCTAGTTAACGTAGATAGACCAAGTGCCCGCTAGGGAACCTATCTAGTCCAAGTACCCTCTTGGAAACGTACATAGTCCAAGTGCCCGCTAGGTAACGTAGATGGTCCAAGTGCCCACTAGTTACCCTACATAGTCCAGGTTCCCCTTAGGTAACCAAGATAGTCCAAGGGCCCGCTAGGTAACCTACAGAGTCCTAGTGCCCCCTAGTTAACCTACATTCTCCAAGTTCCCGATAGGGAACCTACATAGTCCAAGTGCCCGCTAGGGAATCTACACAGTCCAAGTGCCCTTTAGTTAACCTAGATACTCCAAGTTCCCGCTAGGTAACCTAGATAGTCCAACAGCCCGATACGTAACCTACATACTCCAAGTACCCGCTAGGTAACGTAGATAGTTCAAGTGCCAGCTAGGTAACCTAGATAGTCCAAGTGCCCGCTAGGTAACGTACAGAGTCTAAGTTCCCGCTAGGTAACCTAAATATTCCAAATGCCCGCTAGTTAACCTAGATAGTCCAAGTGCCCGCTAGATAACCTAGATAGTCCAAGTGCCTGCTAGTAAACCTACATAATCCATGTGCCCGCTAGTTAACCTATATAGTGCAAGGGCCCGCTAGTTAACGTAGATAGTCCAAGTGCCGCTAGTTAATCTACATAGTCCAAGGGCCCGCTAGTTAACCCACATAATCCAAGTACCCGCTAGTTAACCTAGATCGTCCAAGTGCCCACTAGGTAACCTACATAGTCCAAGCGCCCGCTAGTTAACCTACATAGTCCAAGGGCCCGCTAGTTAACCTACATCGTCCAATAGCTCCCTAGGTAACCTAGATAGTCCAAGTGCCCGCTAGTTAACCTACATAGTCCAAGTGCCCGCTAGGTAATCTAGACATTTCAAGTGACCACTAGTTTACCTACATTGTCCAAGTGCCCGTTCTTTAACCTACATAGTCCAAGTGCCCGCTAGGTAACCAATATAGTCCAAATGCCCGCTGGGGGCCCTAATAGTACATATGCCCGCTAGTTAACCTAGATAGTCCAAGTGCTCGCTAGTTAACCTAGATAGACCAAGTGCCCGCTAGGGAACCTATCTAGTCCAAGTACCCTCTTGGAAACGTACATAGTCCAAGTGCCCGCTAGGTAACCTACATAGGCCAAATGCCCTCTAGTTAATCTACATAGTCCAAGTGCCCGATAGGGAACCTACATAATCCAAGTGCCCACTAGGGAACTTACATAGTCCACGTGCCCGTTAGGTAACCTAGATAGTCCAAATGCCCGCCAGGAAACCCACATAGTCCAAGTGCCCGCTAGGGAACTTACATAGTCCAAGGGCCCGCTAGGGAATCTACACAGTCCACGTGCCCGTTAGTTAACCTAGATAGTCCAAGTGCCCGCTAGGTAACCTAGATAGTCCAACATCCCGGTACGTAACCTACATACTCCAAGTACCCGCTAGGTAAGGTAGATAGTTCAAGTGCCAGCTAGGTAACCTAGATAGTCCAAGTGCCCGCTAGGTAACGTACAGAGTCTAAGTTCCCGCTAGGTAACCTAAATATTCCAAATGCCCGCTAGTTAACCTAGATAGTCCAAGTGCCCGCTAGATAACCTAGATAGTCCAAGTGCCTGCTAGTAAACCTACATAATCCATGGGCCCGCTAGTTAATCTACATAGTCCAAGGGCCCGCTAGTTAACCTACATAGTCCAAGTACCCGCTAGTTAACCTAGATCGTCCAAGTGCCCACTAGGTAACCTACATAGTCCAAGCACCCGCTAGTTAACCTACATAGTCCAAGGGCCCGCTAGTTAACCTACATCGTCCAAAAGCTCCCTAGGTAACCTAGATAGGCCAAGTGCCCGCTAGGTAACCTAGATACTCCAACAGCGCGGTACGTAACCTACATACTCCAAGTACCCGCTAGGTAACGTAGATAGTTCAAGTGCCAGCTAGGTAACCTAGATAGTCCAAGTGCCCGCTAGGTAACGTACAGAGTCTAAGTTCCCGCTAGGTAACCTAAATATTCCAAATGCCCGCTAGTTAACCTAGATAGTCGAAGTGCCCGCTAGATAACCTAGATAGTCCAAGTGCCTGCTAGTAAACCTACATAATCCATGGGCCCGCTAGTTAACCTACATAGTGCAATGGCCCACTAGTTAACGTAGATAGTCCAAGTGCCGCTAGTTAATCTACATAGTCCAAGGGCCCGCTAGTTAACCTACATAGTCCAAGGAGCCGCTAGTTAACCTAGATCGTCCAAGTGCCCAATAGGTAACCTACATAGTCCAAGCGCCCGCTAGTTAACCTACATAGTCCAAGGGCCCGCTAGTTAACCTACATCGTCCAAAAGCTCCCTAGGTAACCTAGATAGTCCAAGTGCCCACTAGTTAACCTACATAGTCCAAGTGTCCGCTAGGTAATCTAGACATTTCAAGTGACCACTAGTTTACCTACATATTCCAAGTGCCCGTTCGTTAACCTACATAGTCCAAGTGCCCGCTAGGTAACCAATATAGTCCAAATGCCCGCTAGGGGCCCTAATAGTACATATGCCCGCTAGTTAACCTAGATAGTCCAAGTGCTCGCTAGTTAACGTAGATAGACCAAGTGCCCGCTAGGGAACCTATCTAGTCCAAGTACCTTCTTGGAAACGTACATAGTCCAAGTGCCCGCTAGGTAACGTAGATGGTCCAAGTGCCCACTAGTTACCCTACATAGTCCAGGTTCCCCTTAGGTAACCAAGATAATCCAAGGGCCCGCTAGGTAACCTACATAGTCCTAGTGCCCCCTAGTTAACCTACATTCTCCAAGTTCCCGATAGGGAACCTACATAGTCCAAGTGCCCGCTAGGGAATCTACACAGTCCAAGTGCCCGTTAGTTAACCTAGATACTCCAAGTTCCCGCTAGGTAACCTAGATAGTCCAACAGCCCGGTACGTAACCTACATACTCCAAGTACCCGCTAGGTAACGTAGATATTCCAAGTGCCCTCTAGTTAACCTAGTTCGTCCAAGTGCCCGCTAAGAAACCTAGATAGTCCAAGTGCCCGTTACCTAACCTAGATAGTCCAATTGCCCGCTATGCAACATATATAGTCCAAGTGCCCGTTCGTTAACCTAGAAGTTCAAGTGCCCGCTAGGTAACCTAGATAGTCCAAGTGCCCGTTCGGTAACCTAGATCGTCCAAGTGCCCTTTAGGGAACCTAGATAGTCCAAGGGCCCGCTAGTAAACCTACATAGTCCATGGGCCCGCTAGTTAACCTTCATAGTGCAAGTGTCCGCTACTTAACCTACATATTCCAAGTGCCCTCTAGTTAACCTACATAATCTAAGTGCCCGTTGGCAAACCTAGATAGTCCAAGGGCCCGCTAGTTGACCTACATAGTCCATGCCAGCTAGGTAACCTAGATAGTACAAGTGCCCGCTAGGGAACCTAGATAGTCCAAGTGCCTGTTAGCTAACCTAGATAGTCCCAGTGGCGGCTAGGTAACCTACATAGTCCTAGTGCCCGTTCGTTAACCGAGATAATCCAAGTGCCCGCTAGTTAACCTACATAGTCCAAGTGCCCGATAGGGAACCTACATAATCCAAGGGCCCGCTAGGCAACCTACATAGTCCAAGTGCCCGTTAGTTAACCTAGATAGTCAAATTGCCTGCTAGGTAACCTAGATAGTCCAAGTATCCGCTAGTTAACCCACATAGTCCAAGTGCCCGCTAGGTAACCTAAATAGTCCAAATGCCCGCTAGGGAGACTACATAGTCCAAGTGCCCACTAGTTAACCTAGTTAGTCCAAGTGCCTGCTAGTAAACCTACATAATCCATGGGCCCGCGAGTTAACCTACATAGTGCAAGGGCCCGCTAGTTAACATACATCGTCCAAGGGCCCGCGAGTTAACCTAGATAGTCCAAGTGCCCGCTAGTTAACCTACATAGTCTAAGTGCCCGATAGGTAACCTAGACATTTCAAGTGACCACTAGGTTACCTACATAGTCCAAGTGCCCGTTAGTTAACCTACATAGTCCAAGTGCCCGCTGGGTAACCAATATAGTCCAAATGCCCGATAGGGGCCCTAATATTCCAAATGCCCGCTAGTTAACCTAGATAGTCCAAGTGCCCGCTAGTTAACCTAGATAGACCAAGTGCCCGCTAGGGAACCTATCTAGTCCAAGTACCCGCTAGGAAACGTACATAGTCCAAGTGCCCGCTAGGGAACGTACATAGTCCAAGTGCCCGCAGGGTAACCTAGATAGTCCAAGTGCCCGCTAGTTAACCTACATATTCCAAGTGCCTGCTAGGTAACCTAGATTGTACAAGTGCCCACTAGTTAACCTGCATAGTCCAGGTTCCCCCTAGGTAACCTAGATAGTCCATGGGCCCACTAAGTAACCTACATTGTCCTAGTGCCCCCTAGTTAACCTACATTCTCCAAGTGCCCGATGGGGAACCTACATAGAACAAGTGCCCGCTAGGTAACCTACAAAGTCCAAATGCCCGCTAGTTAACCTACATAGTCCAAGTGCCCGATAGGGAACCTACATAATCCAATTGCCCGCTAGGGAACCTACATAGACCAAGTGCCCGTTAGGTAACCTAGATAGTCCAATTGCCCGCTAAGGAACCCACATATTCCAAGTGCCCGCTAGGGAACTTACATAGTCCAAGGGCCCGCTAGGTAACCTACATTGTCCTAGTGCCCCCTAGTTAACCTACATTCTCCAAGTGCCCGATAGGGAACCTATATAGTCCAAGTGCCCATTAGTTAACCTAGATAGTCCAAGTGCCCGCTAGGTAACGAATATAGTCCAAATGCCCGCTATGGGCCCTAATATTCCAAATGCCCGCTTGTTAACCTAGATAGTACAAGTGCTCGCTAGTTAACCTAGATAGACCAATTGCCCGCTAGGTAACCTAGATAGTCCAACAGCCCGGTACGTAACCTACATACTCCAAGTACCCGCTAGGTAACGTAGATAGTTCAAGTGCCAGCTAGGTAACCTAGATAGTCCAAGTGCTCGCTAGGTAACGTACAGAGTCTAAGTTCCCGCTAGGTAACCTAAATATTCCAAATGCCCGCTAGTTAACCTAGATAGTCCAAGTGCCCGCTAGATATCCTAGATAGTCCAAGTGCCTGCTAGTAAACCTACATAATCCATGGGCCCGCTAGTTAACCTACATAGTGTAAGGGCCCGCTAGATAACCTAAATAGTCCAAGGGCCCGCTAGTTAACCTACATAGTCTAATTGCCCGATAGGGAACCTACATAATCCAATTGCCCGCTAGGGAACCTACATAGACCAAGTGCCCGTTAGGTAACCTAGATAGTCCAAATGCCCGCTATGGAACCCACATAGTCCAAGTGCCCGCTAGGGAACTTACATAGTCCAAGGGCCCGCTAGGGAACCTACATAGTCCAAGTGACCGTTAGTTAACGTAGATAGTCCAAGTGCCCGCTAGGT